>NW_027273872.1:1307500-1627500 GCF_046630095.1 Trachinotus anak | reverse complement strand
TCCTGCTTCCCCGGCGGTCAGGACCGGCTGCCCACAGACTTGGACATAGACATGTTCACAGAAAACCTGGATTGTGACGTGGACTACATCATCAACAGTGACCTCATGGACGGAGACGGCCTTGATTTCAACTTTGACCCCATACTGCCTGGAGGCCAAGGCTACACAGGCCCGGCCACCACACAGGGCTCCGCCCACAACTGGGTCCCCAGCTAATTCCTCAGCTGACCACACAAAGTCAGACAGGTACAGTGATCACTCCCAGCTTTTTATCACACAACAATACTAAAACCAGTAAAGTGCAACTAATGATTATTTTCATTATTGATTCATACACTGTTAATTAATTGTTTAGTCTGTAAATGTCTGAAAACAGTGAAGAATGTCCAGCACGTTCTCCAGAGCCCAAAGTGACGACCTCAGACGTCTTGTTTTCTCTCCAAAGATTTTTAATTTACATTTATATAAAACAAGAAAAACAGCAAATCCTCACATCATATTTGCAATTTCATCTCAATAAACAGCAAGAGGTGAAAGTTTATACGTTTTTATCGTCTTGTCTTGCAGGAACTGATCTCCAATCAAGATGACCTCACTATGACAAAATAACTGGTGCATTCCTCCTCCCTGCTGGCTGATGTTCAAACACCATCGGACTTTAGAGACAGAACCAGACCTCACTCATGTCATGTGCCAAGACATGCAGAGGACGGGGAGGAGATCCAGGCTACTATGCACAATTTTTCTCCCTTTTTTTTTTTTTAAATAACACTTGCAACAATTTGGCTGCTAGCCATTTTTATCTTTTAATCCGAACTGATGATTTTTTTTAAGACGTGTGAAATAATGTTTTTAGAGTGAAAAGACAAATCATGAACTCCCCTCTGCTGGGAGTTTATATCACAGTTATGTTTCACCAGAATAGCTTTAGGGTCGATACGGTACCCCTGATCTCGATGGCTTTGGTATTGAAGACTTTTATTTTGGAGAAACGGCCAGTTTTCCATCGACGCCTGCTCAGCATGGATTACCAGACCAAATGCTGTTTGATCATCTGAACGAGGTGCACATACTCTGCTGCACCAGCACCTCGCCTCATCGGAGGAGTCTGTAAAAACCTGGAGGACTGTGGGTGTGTTGTGAAGAGGTGAAAGATAAAGACTGGACGATTGGAGGTATAAAAAGTTTGATTGAACATTGGCTACACATCTTGCCCAATTGTGTACTTGGACTACAATTATATGTACGATTACATTTCTCACTTTAGAGGAAAAAAAAAAAAACTTAAGATGACGCTTTTTCAGTTATATTTGGTGATTCAGTTAAGAGGGTATGTATTTGCAGTTTGGCATTTTTGACTTCAATCCAGTGTGTTAAGGTAGATGTCGGTTAGATGGTGTTTTTTTTTTTAATCCCTGATGTGCAGTTAAACTAACAAAATGAAGAAATGTGATTTGTGACATACACAGGGCATTCAAGGGTAAATTTATTTGCCAACAAGTGATTGGTTGGCCAAGTATTATATTGTCTTAGACAGCAATATGCCTCCACTGTCAGTTGGTCTACCTGAGTTTTTTTTTTTTTTGTTGTTTTTTCTTCTCAAGCCTGTGCATTTTCAAAGCACTTAGGTTTCCTGCAACACAGGGACCCCAAACTAAGAGAATACATCCACATTAGGGTTTTGCCATTTCATTATAAAAGACTTTAAATCCTGTTTTTAAAAAAAAAAAATACAAATGTAATGTACACGTTGCACATGTACATGATGACACGCTATGCAGATTTATCAGGAGAACAAAATGAAATCTTGAAGGACATTTAAAAAAAAAAAAAAAAAATGCTTCTTGAAGGGTTTTGCTATTTAACATTTTCCTGATATTTTGTCTGGGGGTGTGGGTGCTTCATGTCAGAATATCCTCTCACACTTTAATTATTCAGTACTAACATTCAAGAAATTAATCCACAGTGTGAGAAGTACAAAAAGAATATATTTGATTATAGTTTTAATATACAATTTAGATGGAGGTAATAAATGAGATATTAATACATATGAATATATTACTAATGACAAGTGATGTTTTTTTACATTGGAGAAAGCATTTTCAGATCATTTTTAACGGTAATTTTCTATACGTTTATTTTTGTAAAGGATGAGATGCATGTAGATTTTTTTACATAACCAAAGGAACACTAATATTTGCATTCGCATGGCATTTAGGGAGCGCTTGGGCCTGACTCAGTATCTCAGTGTACATATGCTTTGCAAAAGACGCCTGTAACATGAAATCTGACTTTGAATGAGGCAAAGTGCATCAATACTTGACCATTTTAACTAAAAATTCCCAATGATCTGCCTCATTGTTTTCTGCATTAATTGTGAATCCAAGTAAGAAAAGAAAAGAAAAAAAAAAATCTGCGCTGAAACGTGACATGAGGAAAAGAAAAACCTCTGTCGTGCCGCTTTCTCATCTCAAAACGAGACTAATGCAACCGTTACCTCTCAGGGTCACTTGGAAGGAAAACAACAGGAAAACAACTCTGCACAGACGTAATCACAAAATGTGGCAATAGCAAAAAAAAAAATGTTTATTTTACACATTTTTCTCTGTTAGGACAGACTGGAAACCAACATGCCGCATCGTTGTTTTGTTTTCCTGGAGACATTTTTGTCTTAAAGAGTTGATCTCAAATTTGACTTCCCTCTTCTAGAGAAAGTATTTTAGCTCTCCCGCCATGTGTATCAGTACTAGCCTATCCTTCGTGTTTTTTTTTTTTGACTGCCAATATTTAAAACACTATAGCATGATGTTACTCTGTAGCAGGATGGACTTTATTTTGTCATCTCCCCCCCTTATTTTGTCTTTTGTGTATGTATGTACTGACTCTGTCCATAACCGTAAACTTTTTTGTGATCAGAAATAACATCCCAGCAGTTTAAACTCGTAATATTCATCATTTCACTGTAGCTATGTGGATATGTTAGCCTCTGATTTATATAAAGCACTCTTCTTTTTTTTTCCCCACAATGTTTTATTAGGTTTGTTTTTTTTTTTATGGATGGTGCTAGGTGTCATTTGAGACGTATCCTGGAGTACACCATGATGCAGTGGGTGCATATCAGGGCCCTTGAATCTTTGAATTTTCTGTATTCAAGACAAGGATTTTATTTGGTGTTATGGCAGAACTCAGCACACAATCAACAGCCCCCTTCCCTCTTTTTTACGTTTTTATATACATGATAATCTCCCCAACCTGGTCACGTAAAAAGATCTGGAAACAAAGGACCAGCTTGTTAAAGTGCATGATTTTCTTATTATTTTAAATCATAACATGTAATTATTTTAGGAAATTGTATGTGCAACAACCCCCCTGTTTTTCTTCACTAAAGGTCAGGTGTTGGAAATGTTGTTAACAGTTGATAGGACAGGCTGCAGCGTGTAAAGGTGGTTGGTTGGTGAGAATCGGCTGCAGCAGGTTTTGATGTCTCTAGTTTACTTTTACCGCCTTAAAAAGGGCAGGTGTGGTGTTATTACTTCCCTTATATCTCCCCCTCTATGTAATTACAACTATCTGCATATTGTTTCTTCACTTTTCTTTCAGTAGCTGTTAGTCCCTGTATGTTTGCTTTGAAATTTAAATTTGCCCCATTTGATACAGTATTTTAGTATTTGGCGAGGGTTGTTTTGGTTATTTTTTCCATGGGGGGGGGTGGGGTGGACAGGGAATGATAAATTGTGCATAAGCCAATTGTGTTTATGATTTTTGATTAATGTCGATAGTTTTCTTTTTCCTTTCCCCACCTCAGTCTTCTTTTCTTTACACATTGTAAAGTCAGCCAGAGATGACAAACAGTTCTGAACAGCAGAAATAAATTCAATAAACTGTTTAACCCACTTTGTCTGAGCTGTTGATGCAACATGAAGTTTCTCAGACTTTTTTTTTTTGCATCAGACTGTGTTTAGTCCTGCAGGTCGGCCACTAGATGGTGCTGCTGTCCAGGATTACAGCTGCTAAGTATTCAACCAAATACAAATATACTACTTACATATATACAGTCACACATACATGTACCTTGTACTTTACCTTATTAAACCATACTACAGATTTAACTGCAGCGTTCAAGTTCATTCTTTACTTTGGAAACAGTCGTTTGTTTAAAAGATTTTAACTTACCAGCTTTTTTTTGTGTTTTCAGTTTGTTCAAACTGAAAAATCAAACTTTGAGGTGTGCGAAGTACACGTTTAGTCAGATTTGATTTAGTCAGATCAAATAAGAACTTTCCAGAGTTACTTTGTCTTTGCTGTAATATTCTCTAAATATATCTATCTAGTCTATATATATATACATATATGTAATATATGTATATATATAATATTCACTAAAGCTCAGCCTGGAAAAGCTGAGCAAACCAAGTAAAGTAAATAAATATAGTAAATAAAGTATATGTATTGAACAGTTTGTAACTTAGAAAGTCACCCAGACTCATGTAGTGACATTAGAGGGGTTCACTTCACAGCCAGAGTGGACATGAGGAATAAATCATTAAATCTAAATGCACATTTTGACACATGAATATTGACTTAGTTATTGCTCTGATTGTCAGCTGTAAGAGCTCATTCACACAGGTGTGTATCTTTCCAAATCATGTCCAATCAGCTGAATTTACCACAGGTGGACTCAAGGTTCAGGAACATCTCAAAGACGATCAAGAGAAATGGGAGAAACCTGAGCTAAATATCAAGTGTCACAGCAAAGGGTCTGAAGACTTCTGTTAATGTGATAGTTTAGTTTTTCCCTTGTGATAAATTTGTGAAATTCAGTTTTCACATATGTTATGGGGAATTGAGAGTAGATTAATGAGGGAAGAATTATTTTTTATTTTGGCATTAGGCCGCAAAAAAAACAATGTGAAAAAATGAAATGAAATTGGAGACAAATGCGCAGTGATTGAAAATTGCTGCCTACAGGCTACAAAGTCAGTCTAAAAATGAGGGACTGCTTAAACCATAATATAAAGGTTTATATGATTTCTACATGAATAAATAAAGTATCCTGTAGAAGAATGACAGTAGAAGCAGTTATTTTCATAGAGCATCTTTATAGAAAACATTTCTTCACATTTTCAAAAAACATTTTTTTGTCTTTTCACTTGTTCTCTTTTTTTGGTCGTTTTATTTTTTTGATAATTGTCCATTTTCTTAATCTGCTAAAGTTGAACATTTTTAACATCCATCTGTGTCAAAGGCTCTGGCTGAGTTGCTGGGGCTTGTAGAAGGTGTCTGGTAGAAAAGTCGGGCATTCGCAGCCGTGATATTTATCAGAAATGGTGCTGACCAACACGAGGAAAAAGTTCCCGTTCACGTGGGAAACACCACAGGGTTCCCACTCGTCAGGTGGAGGTGTTTCCCAGTTGCAACCAAAGCCCACATTCAACCTCCAGTTGTCACATCCCTCCACTTCAGCAGCACTCCAGTTGTAGCCTGAAGGCACCTGTGTTAACAGCGCTTTTGCTTTTGTCGATATGCACTTGTTTCTTCTCTAAATCTAAGTCTAAATCTAAACAGTCTGTCACACCTCTACATCTAACCAGGCTGCAGCACAACAAGCAGGTCCTAATGTCACACCCAGAAACAGAAGTTCTCTATGTAGTTTACAAAAACTGTAAAAATAAAATAAAAAAGACAGAGAAAAAGATACAAGTGTTTTAACAACTAGTTTGCACATTGTTCTGCTCTGAAAACTGTACCGTGTATTTTCAGTTGATAATCAGCTTTGATACAGCTCACACAAAAAAAGCTTCAGCATAAAGCTTTGAGCAAAAATCTGAACTTAAACTCAACTTCTGACCAGTGCAAATCTACATCTGTGCACTTTTCATCTGTCCAATTCATCACTTTACAAGTTTTTTTTGTGACCTTTGGTCTGAAATTCAGTCTCTGATTTGATCATTTCTGAAGCATGTCAGTAGGAAAAAAACTGTCATTCCTCAATCATTCCTCAAATGGCTCAGCTTCATCTTCACTGTAGGAAACAGCTCAGTGACCACTTCAGTTTAGTTACACATTCTCTTCTCAGGTGTAAATTATTTGTTTTGCAAACATCATTAACTTCAAAATCCTTCCAACAAATTCACTGAAATCTCTTGGATTATGAAGAAACTTCACTCAGATCTGGGGTTGAGCGCAAAAGCAAAGTCTGAAAGTTTGAGGACAAACAGTCTAAAAATGTTCGTTACACATCATACAGAAAGGCGTCAGACTCACACACTGTGTGTCTCCATGTCTACTAACGAGCTACCTTGCATTATAAATATATAAAGTTTTAAAAAGTGCTTATTAAAAGAAACTATAGTGATGTGATAACTTCCAGCAGTGTCACCGTTGTGTTTGTTCTTGACCAGCATTAATACGAAATGTCAGGGAGAGCAAAGCGGTCGTCCTTCACAGTCCACTTCATGTCCTCCTCCAACACTGACTAGGATTGTCCAAAAAAAGAAAAAAACCAAAGGCCCTGGTCTCCCATTAACATTCATTCAACTTGTACAAAAGGATATTTTTTGGGAAAGCATAGTTAATACAAAAGGAGACTGATTGAACTAAACAGGACAGTATTGGCCACTGTTAACACGCTGCTACAACCAAGCAGTTTCTCAGACTGAGCTGGAACAATGACAACAGGTAAAAATTAAAACAACGCTAGTAATAAATTGCACACAACCTTCAGGGAGCCGAGATGTTTGATAAGAGGACTTCACAATAAGAGAGTCTGCAGTACGGGGTGAGGAGGGGACTGTGGCACACTATGGTATAAATACATTAACTCTGAGAAGAAGAGAAGCACATTCATGAGGCACAGCCACTAAACAATGGAGCTCTGTGTCCTTTAAAGTGCCGCTCTCGTCCCACTTCACTGCTTCTTCATCCTCGTGTCTCTGGATCTCTCTGTACCGGCGAAGAGTTTTGACTTTGTGCCTCTCCAAGCACTTAGGCGATCATGTACTGAGTGATGGCTCTCAGAGCGTATAGCAGCTCCGCCTGCAGCCGGGCCTCCATGATTAGTAAATTCACATGTATCTGAGGGAGAGAAAATGAGAAATGGGTCCTGAGGGTTCACCAGGGGTAACATGTTGTATTGATCTAACATGTTAAATCTGTTGTTTGACCCAAAAAAAAATCATATTTTTACCCTTTCTGAAGTTTTAAGTAGAGCCCAACTCAGCGGACACACTGGAGTTTTGGTAACATCTGGAAAACAGGCCACAGCCTTGATGTACAGCTTCAAGTCTCGCTCCAGCAGCTGGTTCACTTCATCATAATCATAATCATCATACCTGTAAGCACATTCATTCAAAACATATTTATTTACTACTACAATGGAACATGGGGGTGTTGTGTGTTTTATTGTTAGCACACACACAATGAAGCGGCAGTCTCACCGTATTCCTAACACAGAATGGATGTAATTCCAGATCGCCCTCTTCAGGTCGGGGCTGTGCAACGAGGGGAGGGTGGTCACACTCCGGAACCGGTCGTCCAGGAGGTGCCCGATGTCCGAATACAATCTGTTGACTAAGGAGAAGCCGTGGTCCTCCCAGGAATAGTCCTGCAGAGTCAAAACAACAGCAACACGTCTGCTTCAACCAAAGAATTACACAGTTTTCTTTCTTTGTTTAAATAACTTTTAAAGGCCTGAGGAGGTAAAATCGTGTATTAAAATGATCTGTAAAAAAATAACCATAATTTTATTTTACTATAGCTTGCAATCACTTCAAAGGCACTAAACAACTGGCCACCAGAGTACAGGCATGTTGGCATAGGAACAGTGAGACATGTGAAATCTAATTTAATCAACCAGCCATGGGCACTAAGGATAAAAACACACAACAACTGGGAATTTATGTGGGAATAAACGAACACTGGCCCCTGTAATTAGTTGTAATGTTCTCCTGAGATACTCATTTATGTTTGGGAGCCAAACAAATGTATTCAAATGTCAAAATCAATATTGATATATCTGCCGTGCCTGCGGCTGCAGACACCTAATTTACATCTTAATTTGGTCACCAACCACTTGGAAGTCCACTCAAACTGTGTCTGACTGTGGCGCTGATGCAATCTGGAAGTGGGTCAATCAGACACCAAACCTGATACGTGCTAGATACATGATAAAGGCTTATTATCATACGTGCCAGTTTACTGAAGTTCAATCAATGATACATTTAAAATCATAAAAGAAGTTGTAAAGTGTTTGTTTGGTTGCTCAGGTGACCGGTTGTAGTCGAATAAGAACATCAAGACCGACACCTGCCAGCCAATCAGGAACTCTTATACTGTGGCCATAGCATGAGGCGCCAGGTTTATTGACATCTCCACCTGTCTGATGATACATGCACACGCTCCATGTCCTCACCTGAACTCTAAATACTTGGAAGTGGTCCTCGCCCCTACGAGAAAACTCCTCATAGCAAAAGCCAGGGTCTGTGATAAAACGTGACGGATCTGCAAAGCATATCATCTCCTCCTCTTCTTCCATATCTAAAAAAAGAGAGGAGCAAAGCAAAGGAGGTGGAGAGAGTGCATCAATAAGTGCAACTGATCAGTGGTAATTGCTCAAGTTTCACACCACATGAAGGAAATGTTACACTCGAGATAACCATCAGAAGTGAGTGGGAAAGTCTAAGCAGTGTTTGTGAGTGTGTTTCTGCTGAGTAGGTTACCTGTTTGTTGGAGTGTCTGGGTCTGCAGGAGGCGCTCTTCTCTCTTCTCACGCTCCTCCTGGGACTTCTGAATCCTCTCTTTGAGACAAACCACGTCACAACTGGAGTCCAGAGACTGTTGACACAAATATCAGACTGATGAAGTTAAATGTGTATCTCAGCAGGAACAGGCAGCTGCTACACTAGCTATGTATCATCTTCTGTTATCACCTCATATTTACACAGATGAGTTCTTCAAAATCAAAGTGAAGATAAGTTTGTTCAGATTTAATGAGGAGAAATCGTGAATTCATGGTATGAATTATAGTTTATTCTTTTATGCAATTAAAATGCATCTTCATAATATCAAATTCTCAGGCAGAGATAAAACCTGAAAGCTAAAATTCTCCTGTAAAATACTGTACTATCAAACTGAAGTTTTTCTCTCTTTCATATCCTTGTATATCAAACATTTGTGGGTTTTGTTTGATTATGTTTCACCATTTTCTAACATTTTAAAGACTAAAAGAATAGTTGTCAATTAATTGCAAAAATAATTAAAAATGAAACAATAATAAACTGAACATTAGCTGCAGCCTTTCTGTATAAGCTTTGTAATTATAAAAGTCTAATTAATTCTTTATGCATGTGTTTGCAGCTTATCTCAAATGAAGCGAGGAAAAAACAGTATTAAATAGAGTTACATTAAACATAAACCTTCATGTCCATTTCCACAGCATGTTCTCTACTTATGAAAGTCACTTTATAGACACAGTATTCAAGAAACCAAAGCAAATGCAATATGAAGGTTTCTTAGCAGTGCAAATGTTCAAAAGGCAACATGGGAGGAATTAGTTTGCAAAACAGACTGTATTTCACTCTGCAACTCTCTGTGACGTTTCTCATAATAAAACACAAGCCTGATTTGTTACCCGTCGTCGTGTTATGTGTTCGGAGGGAGTGGCAAGAGACTGAGGCACGTTGGCGTTGCCGTTGGCAGCATCGAAGGGGCAGAAGGTTGGTGGGGTACCGTTAGGAGATTTGGAGAGAGACACAAAGTCTGAGTCTGTGTCGCATCCAAACACAAAGCTGCAGAGGGCGTGGCAATGGGCCAGGATCACCACGGCCTGCACCAGCTCAGCCAGCGACCAGCACTGCTCACCCGACTTCAGCAGCGTCTGGAGGGAACAGAGAGCAGAGCTCAGGGTCACACAGGTCGCATCAATCATACGCTTCGAGGAATAACAATCATTTGGTTTCAATTTTCTGTACAAATAAAAACAAAAACAAAAGGAAAAATGACATTTTACAAGTTAAACACCTAATTTTATGGCTTTATTTTACTTGTTTATCTACATCCTGATCGGTCTAAATAATAATTATAATAAAAATGACAATAACTAATTCAGTATCTCTGTATTTTATAACAGATTATCATTTAATACCGTCTTCATAGTTAATGTACATTTTGTTTTGTGGGGTTCGTCTGTGTTTTGCTCTGCAGTACCTGGATGTGTGAGCAGGCAGTGAGCCAGGGTTGGTGAGCCAGCACCTTGTTGATGTGGTCAAGGTGGCGAAGGCGAGGGGGTGCTGCCTCCAAACCCTGCAACCACAGAGGGTCCCCGCCCACCCTCAGAAACTGAGCTGAGTGCAGGTATACCAGGTAGTTGCAGTGATGTCGTGCTGCAGCCTGGAGGTCGAGGGGGGAGAAACAGAACAGACAGATTTGGAGAAATGAGCAAACATTGCATCTTGTTATTCTTTCATTTTGAATAATACGAGTATAAGCCCTGGTGATTCTTGCTGCCATAACAGACCGTGTAACAGCTTCCCAAACTATTGTGTTTGTTTAGCTACATGAACAGTAGGATGAGAACTGATAAGATTCTGGCTACGCATTAACAGGAGCAGCCAGGTAACTGACCATGATGGCGATGTAATGGCGGTATGGCAGCGGCAAGGGGCCGTCCATGTGCAGGATGTAGTGCTGTGTGCGCAGGAAGCTCTCCAAGTACTGAGGGTGCGAGGCCATCTGCTGGGACACGGCGTCCACGCTCCCCCTGCTGACCAGAGCCTTCATGAACAGCAGCGACACTCGCTCCTTCTCCCCGTTCACTATCACCTACAGAGACCAGCACACAGGGGAGGAGGTTATTTTCTGATGGGAAAGGCAAAAACATCGAGCTGTTTGTTATGAAGGCACAAGCTGAGGATGTTGTTTTCGTAGAGTTCATATCTGTGATGTTGTCAAGTCAATTAACTGATGAATTAATCAGCAACTAGTTTAGTAATCAAATATCATTGGGTCTTTTTTTTTATCTAAAAGGACAAACATTTACTAGTTTCAGCTTCTTATATGAGGATTTGATGTTTTTCTTTATCATACATGACAGTAAACATTTTACAACAACATTGTAACATTAAATAGTCAGCAAAATATGTTGTTTACAGCTGCTTGAATATGAAGATTTTTATTCTTTTCTCTCTTACATCACTGTTTATTTGAATTTTTTTGACTGTTAGATGGACAAACAGTTTGAAGACAACAAAGAGTCATTTTATAGACAAAACAACTCATCAGTTAATTGATGAAGTAATCAGCAGATTAGTCGATGAAGACACCAGTAACACAGACTGTCCTTTGGGGAATTATTGGAACTCATTTGGTAGCCAAAGCAGGTTGGCTCAAGATAAGGTTGGACTTCAGCGTCCACCCGATGTGATGACAGGCTCAGGCTGTGCTTTGGACTAGACTCATGCTCCACACCTTAAATCAGCCAAAGAGAGGCTGAAGAGCCGCAGCTGTGATGCTGTGATACCGGCGCCACTGGCAAGTGAGCACATTCCTTACATTATTCTTTCTTTCCAAATAAAACAAGCAAACAACAGGGCTCAGCTGGGAGCTCCACAGACACAAACTCATGCTGGCTGCAGCAGGGCCTGCTGCTTCATACAACTCCTCTACATTATTATTAAATGTAGATGAAGCACTGTGCATTACCAGGTATTCACTTTGGTAAAATGGAAGTAAACAGAAAACAAAACAACAGTTGAAACCAGAGGAAAAAACACCCAAACTTGTCCTTTGAAAGGGGATTTACATGCTGGGAGGAACCACAGATGAAGGAACTAATGTGAATGCTTGGCTTAGGAGGCCTTACAGAGGGAAGCTGAGCAGCAGCAAAGAAGCGGATGAGACCAAACACACAAACATAGGAGTGACTGGGCTGAGCCCGAGGCCAAGAGAAACAGACCCATGTGGAGAGGGAAGCTGGCCTGCCCTCGTAGGTACAGCCATTTATTACCTCTCTTGCCATCATACAATAGCCTCTAGGAAAAGGTGTTAGGGAGCTCGGCCACGGGTGAGGACTCAGTTCCCCTCAGTATGTGAAACCTGAGTGCACAGCGCTGATCAAAGCCAAATGGCTCGGTGCAGTTTGAACCGTACGAATGTTGGCTGAGACTTTTCCTTCTCACAGCGCAGACTGCTGTCCAGGATTATTACTGTCCTGTCAAATCACAGACACCTCGGCTTATATCACAGATAGTCCGAGCGCACAGCGACTAGTCGGCCTTGTTACTTAACTTGAGGCCAGTACAGTCAGCCATTCAGCACCATGTTTATCTGGCTGGTAGCTCCATGTGATATTTCACTTCTCCCTGCAGTGAATGAGGGTTTCCTCCTGATCCTGCAACAAGCTCCACCTCTTGACCTATATAAAGTCCAAGCTTGGATCTTAAAAGACATGTTAACATACTACACATTAGACAAATCTCGAGTCTCATTCTGATGTTTATTCTTCCCTAATCTCATAGTTTATATAAAGCAACAGAGAAAAAGCTCTGACAGGAACAGGAGGATAAAAAAGGCACCGAGTGGACGAGGGGAGCTGCACTAAATGAAACTCGGACACAGACCCTGACCCATGTGGTGAAGAGGGAACGTAGAGCACACAGGTGCCTGCCAATCAAAGACCCATTGACGAGAGCGCGTTCACACAAGTATCTCTCTCCAAACACAAGAGCTACTGATTAGTATGCTGCACTGCAGGATCTAGGTTACTGCTCCATCAAACAAGGAATAAGGCTGTTTAACTAGCCAGCATTTCAGAGGCCTACACCATACAGAAAACATGCTTTGAGTACAACTTATTAAGGGCTGTAAACACCACTTAGCCTATTTTTACAGTCTATCACTGTAGAATAAGCAACAGCCACAACGTTAACTGATTATACTTTCATCTGATTATGAATGAGCCACAGAAACTGCTCAACAGCTCAACAGTTCAACCCACACTGGATTTTTTCAGTCAGATACAGATTATCAAAATTGAAAAAAAAAATTACAATATACTGTAAGTGTTTATAAATTTGGTACAGTGGTTGAGAACAGAATCTAGAGGCTTTTTAGACCAAATAACAAAATTATCAGCAGAATAACCAATAATAAAAATATCATCAGTTGCAGTGCTGACAGTGAATCCAAAACAATAAATACATTCAGTTTTTTGCTGCACCAGACTTCTTAGGGTTGTATGGAAAACATTTCTGTTTGGAAATATCTGAGAATCGCTCGGACAAAACGTTATCGAAGTGCGACATCAGGGATGACCAGCTGATGTAATGAACCTGGGTATGACAGCGGCTTTCACCCCGCTGCAGTGTCTCCTGAGCAAAGCTCAAACTTCTGCTAGCTCCAGTACGTCTGTGCTGCAGCGTCTTGTACAGAGAATAAGGGAAAATACTATTTCTGTCTGAGGATGAATCCATCATAGGTTACTGCTGTTGTTCGACCAATAAGAGCTGAACCAGACACTGTCTGTGACTCCACAGCCCACACCGGGCTTCACAGTCAGGTGATAAACACACTGCAGGTTTCATCAGGAGAAAAATACGTTAAATACCAACAGAGAAGTAAAGACAAACAGAAAAATACAACAAATCTCTACAGGCAGTGATTTCACTGACTTGTTCTGTCAGTCTACCGCTGTGACAAAGACAGTAATAGGCAATAAGTGACAACACTTAAAGAGATGTGACTTACCATAACTGGCATCAGACAATCAAAGAGGAAATTGGTATTTTGTGTAATCCCACAAACATGTCTGGACAAATGCGACAGCAAAAGTCAAATTGAAACAGGAACTACAGCTGACGTGCACAGTCGTGCAGCAGGAAATGACACATCCTACAGTTTTAACCCAGTCTGCCGACAAACATGAAAGCAAAATTAAAACTCAGCCAAACCTCCTGTTCACGGTGATAAACAATATGTTTAGAACAATGCTTGTAAATTGTAATTTTTATATCCAATTCCTCAGGATTTCCTCTAAATTTTCTGAGCTCTTTTTAAAGGTAATGTCCAGCTAAAATGACACATTTTCCCTTTTCATGATTGCCATACTTAATTAGAGAGGCCATTTTTATTTTAGTGATTTACCACAAAAGGGATCCATCCCACATCACTTAATTTTCACCAGAACTAATCAATACTTGTGATTAATATACACTAGGGGAAGAAGGTTTAGGCAGCCGTCCTTTGTCAAATCTGTCCAGACATTCATCCACACCGTTTCATCTCTGTTGCCTGAAAACAAGCAACAAAAGCTGCGCACAGCAGTACTTTTGATAAGGCGATATACTCCTTACTGTCCACCCACATGAAAAAAACACCCGCATGAAAAGAAAAAAGCTGGTAACAAGCACGTGTGGGTGGATATATAGAGGAAAAGGGAACACATCACCGTTTAGGCAACTGTGCATGGTATTACCAAGCACATTTTGGTTTGACAAAAGCCTATTAATTCTACTCACAGTATTCCCAACAGCAACTGATTTTGAAAGAGAGCCATTTCTTCTAGAGAAAAACAAGCCTGAGGTGACAAACGCGAGACAGCAATGTTGATATTAGAGCTGCTGTATTCAAATCACAAGATGAATTCAAACTTGTGGCCTGGCTGCAAAAGATAAATAACAACTCACAAAGAGCCTGTTGTAAGCAAAAATTCACAGGTGCAGATCATTTGACATTCAAAAAAAAAAAAAAAAAAAATCTCCTCTCCCAACACAGGAGAGGTCATTTGTTTATTGATCAGAGAGGAGCAAGGAGCAGGGATGAAATGAAAAACAGGGGTGACGTCAGTGAGGGGAGGAAAGGTAAATGGAGACAAAGACGGGCTTTGATAGCAGCCTGACAAACAAAACAGCAGCACTGCACAAGCAGGAATTTGAAGGAGAGCAGAGGAGAACGATGACAAAGAAATGGAAAAATGATGCCACCGGTCTTCCAAGGGTAAATGTGTCAGCTTGAGATGAGACGTGCATGTGTGCATGTAGTGTCTGTGTGTGTGTGTGTGTGTGTGGTAGTATTGGTGGGCTGCAGGAGGGGGGCTGCTGCAGATACAGGAGAAGGACATTCAATCTGCATTCCGACTGAGCCTGGAAGGGGTCCATCCTTATCATGCACCAGCGTCCTGACGGCATTACCCCCCCACACCCTCCACCCCCCCCAAACACCAGAAACACAAGCAGCCAGGGCCGATTTTGGCTCTGCAACCCGAACTCAGGGAGTAGCACAAAACAAACCAGCTGCAGCCCTAACAGGTTTGGGGAGAGAATAAGGGGGGGGCTGCTGGGTAGGTCAGCATATACAACACAACCAAGACAAACAAAAACAGCCTAAAATCAAAACCCACATACAGCTGACGGGTGATCGGACCTGTCAGAAGACCTGGCAGGCAGGTGGAGCGAGGAGCAGACGCAGTCACAAAAGACTTTCACTGATAACAGGGTAATTCATCACTCATTAGTTCATAAACAGGAATATCAAAGTCAGGTGCTCAAACGCTGTGGTGCTTTGACGCCTGCCAACTATCTGCTGTTTATTTTAGCTGACAGCTTTGGGACGTAAGCGCTTTAAAGTGCTGTATTATTTTCCTCTGCCTCAATACAGATAATGAATGTTTGTCACCAATTATGAAGTCAAATACACAAGAGCACAGAAAATGCAAGATGAATGTCAATGACGAACCACAAACAAGCAACACAGATCTGGACCAGGAACCAGAGCAGAGGGTTTTGAATCCCTTGCTGCTTGCATTCCTCCCTGTTTTGCTCCATTTCTGGACTCTAATCTGCAGCAAACATGCCTTTTTGGACTGGACTTGAGACAGCGCCCCCTTTCTGTTGCACACTGCAAAAACAGCCACAGAGGAGAAAAACAACTTTGATTGGCAGTCGGGTCCAGCCAGCAAAAACAGCACAATAAAAGTCACCAACCTCCAGCAGCACCGCAGCCGGGAAAAACTGGAAAATCCCCCTCAGTCCTCATGGGCTCAGAGCATGGAGGCTGCTGTGTCTTTTCCACCAGATCTTATATCTTATTTATGAGTAAATAAGTGGCACTGCATTACTTCAGACACATCTCTCCCAAATCCTCAGATGATGTCACCCTCACCTCCAGCAGCCGGCCCCTCACCGGGCACCGGCCCCTCACCGGGCACCGGCCCCGCTCCTCACCGGGCACCGGCCCCTCACCGGGCACCGACCCCCGCAATCAGCCCCGCAACAATCCGGTGAAAACTTAACATATATCCGCATATTACAAGGAAGCTCCTAACACATCGCTGGTGGAAGAGCAGCAGCAGAGCCTCGGGGCCGAGCTCTTCTCCGGAGAAGCGACCGATCTTTAGAGGAAATCTTCGTGTTTATCGTCGTGAGGTCGATGAGGCTCGGAACCGACGAACCGCTGCGGGCTTTACGTGACACTTTACCGGCTGCAAATGGAAACGACGACACGGTTCTTAACGGTGAGGAAATCTGGCAGCTCTTCAGTCTTGAACTTAATCACAAAAAACAATCAGTTTCGGTGTCTTTTTAACGGCGCTTTAATAACAGTGCTCGGCGGACCGTTAGCTGAGCTAGCTGGAGTTCGGCTGTTTGCTAGCTAACTCTAGCCGCGGGACTGTTACTGACACTGGTGGAAAGTTCACACTGAAAAGACGATTAGCATTAACTTTTATTTTACACCTCGGCTTTTTGCCCCTCCAACACTTCAGTGAAAGCCGAGAGAGGCAGCACGGCAGCCCGTGAGGACGGTGGCGGTTTCACTGACATGAAACAATCGCTCGGACAAATGAATGACCGTCCGTCGGGCTCTCGGTTAGCCGCTGTCTGAAACTGTTCAAACGGATTCAGCTGCGTGCAGCGTCGGCTTACACCTACCTGTTTCTGGACGCGCTGGCACTGGGTTCTCAGGGGGTACTCCATTTTATTCGTACAGATGATCATTTTCCAAAAAAGTGTGCTATTGCATGGAGGCGGCTCTGTCTTTTCTCGGTGCTTTGCAGGCTAGCTAACAAAGGCGAAGCGCTGCCGCTGGCCGCCGTCGGTCCGCAGCTGAGCACTGGACTGAGGAGAGAGGAAAGCTTCCCGGAGCTGAGCTGACAGCTCCGGTAACAGTGCGACCAATCACAGCTCAGGAGGCGGAGCCGGCGGCCGCAGGGTCACATCCTAATGCACATCTGCAAACAGCAGCTCAGAGGCAGAGCAGGCACAGCACAGCCAGACTGACTTCACACAGGTTCATACAACCGAGGCCCCAAGAGACCCATCTTTACTCTGCTCTGTATATGTCTAATGTCTCTGTATATGTATATGTCAAAATAATTTCCTCCATGCTCCACTTTGTTGTTCTGAAGGGGGACCCTGTGTCAAAATCTAGTTTTAAGACCTCACTTTATTTAGTTTATATAGTGGTTGTTGAGATTTTTCTTGTGCGTCATGTCACAGAGAAAACCACAGCAAGGTAATATCATTCCATCATAGACCTGGGGGGTTACGAGGACATAAAGTGTGTCAGTAAATACCCCAGTGGTGATTTCTTTAAGATTTTGCAGCCAGAGGTCGTCAGGTGTTGGTGACCCTGTACCATTCGGTCCTCCTTCTAACATGTACACATGAGCTACTCCGATATTACCACTTTCCATTGTGTACTGTACAGTAACTAGTGAAACAGAAAGCAAGTTGAGGTTTGTGTGTTTAATGAGCAGAGCCGGAGCTGCAGGTGAGTAACTGCTGGGTGGGTGGAAATAGCTGCAGAGCTAACTTGCATACAGAGCTGCAAAATAAATTTAAGGCCCTAAAGCAATTTTTTCATGGAAAAAACTTCTAAATATGTAATTTTGATGAACAGAAATCAGTTGTAAGGGTTTAACTCACTGTCAGCAGAGGAACTTTAACTAAACTCTGTGACTTTCAAACAAGAGATTTCTTACAGAGGCTCAGGGTCCTTAGAGGTCAGGGGTCACCCGGGCCTGTGCCTTGAAGCACAGATCAGTGATCCAATCATAATCACAGAAATGCTGTAAGGCTACAACAACAATTATTTCCACTATCAATACATGTGTTATCAATACATATGTTCATCTGCTGATTATTATCTTTAATAATATATTGATTGTTCACTGTATAAAATGTCAGTAAATAGTGAAAAACGTCCATAATGATTCCAGGTTAACATTCACATTGCTTTCTGTCTAACCCGACCAAAATCTTGAGTTTGAGAAGGTAACAGAACATATATCAGCATACAACACCACAGTGGAACAAAACAAATGACAGTTTTTTGTTATTGATATGGATTTGGTTTGTTAGAATTAGAATCCTAAACAGACTCAATCAATTAATCAGTTATTAAAATTGTTGCCATACATTTTCTGTCATTTAACTTAACTTTCTCCTCAGAGGTTATTCTGGCCCTTCCTGGAACACGTCATGTTAGTCAGTTAGGAGGTGTAGCGTCAGACATCCGTCACTGGGTTATCTGGATGTGCTGAGTAATACCTGGAAGCCCCCGACTCTGCTGCCTGGACTATAAAAAGCACCACATCCAGGTTTTGGATAGAAAAGTCAAACAGTGAATTCAGTGGTGCAACAAACTCAGGGTTGTGGGTTCAGAGATCTGTTATGATTATGATTTTTTGATGTACAGCAATTGATACAAAGCAAAAACTCTGGATCCTGATGCAATTTGTCGGCATCTTTTTGTTACAGCCTCCCAGCTTGATAAAGGCCTTTTAAACTCAGTTATAGGCTCCGTGTCCAAGCTGAGGTAACTCTAATGACACAGTCAGGGGTTTTTCTCTGTGATACTTGACAAAGCTCCTTCAGAGACATAACATTCGAAGTCTCTCTATGATGACTAAAATCTTTTAGAAACTAGTGTGCTCCCAACTTCAGTTTGAGAAGATTCTTTGTTGTTGAACATGACAATGCCCCTGTGCAGAAAGCCAGGCCCCTACAGAAATGGTTTTCCCAGTTTGAAGGGGAATAACCTGACTGACCTCCACCCACTAAGAATACGAGTTCAAACTGGAAGAGGTAGTTAACAGGAATAACATCAGATCTCACTGATAAGATTGATAAAGTATCTTTTTGAAATATGTCCATCCAAGTCGTCCAAGACTTAACAGGAGAAACAATAAAATCTGCCATACGTCAAATCATTTCAACGTCCAAAAGGCAAAGGAAAGATGCAGCATTCATGCTTGTGTTGATCTAAACACACAACGAGCAGTGAAAACTGTCTCCTCCTCATGTGATATTCACAACTGACCACTACATTCAGGCTTGTTTGTCGAACCCTCTGCTTTGTTACGTCTTGTATGGACTTATTCAGTCCATTCTTGTCTTAATGAATGGGGAGATTGTTCTTAATCAGAAATTGTGGTGTTGCACTGGTTCAAATCAGGTTGTTTTTTCTGTCTGAGTGCAGGAGTCGCGACTTTTATTTCTATTAGTTCCACACAAGAGTCAACACAAGAGTGTTTTTGTACTTTCTTCAACCCCAAAGACGAGATGATCAGCAATGTACAGTTTGTGTTTAATGGCGCAGTGCTGCATTATTTCATTTACTCAGAAAACTCTTCCTGTGAAGAGCAACCACAGACCAAACACATTTGTTCTGTTCTTTGGAAACTTCAGTTTTGTGAAAACAAAAATGAAAGCATGTATGAAAATGAAGCAAGCACAAGGAAAAAGCAAGGTTAATGAAATATGGAAATTACCGTCATTCGGTTTTTTAACAAGCCTTCTTAAATTCATTTTACAGCACCAGTTTACACTTAAGACATAATTGCGGGCCACACTGACACAGTTTAATGTGTTTGTAAATGAACCTTCTGATTCTGAGGTAAATATCAACCTATGAATTGATGTGTAAGAGAATCATATTCATTATTTACTGTATAACCAGATTCTGGATGAGTGTTAACCCTAACCCAACCCCGGTCAGGCGAAGAGACTGATAAGATCTCTGTATAATAATACAACAATTTAAAGACTGAAAGCAGATGAATGAAGCTACGTTAAGATACTGCTGCTCATAACCCAACTATATTATTATTACAGGTAACTCAGTGCATCAAACAACACAAGTTTGAAATGGAAATGAAGCTGGAGGAGATGCTTCAGTGTGGTTGGAAAATAAGTGAAACCAGAGTGTCCATCTCTAGTAGATTAACATGCAGTTTGGACAAACATCATGTGAATCACACTGGAGTGGCAGGCAGAACCAATCCAAACTAAATAACTACCGGTGAATTAAATCAAGGAAAAGCCCCAGAGGTTGTGGCTTTGCCTAAAATATCTGGAACAAGGAGGCTTTTCAGTGAAGGATTAGACTTCAACAATATTTCATGGAGACACCGAATAAAAAATAGATCAGAAGTATTGGACCAGAGTTAATGCTTGTCTGGGAAACTGCTAATAAGTTCACCAGATCACACAGTTACGTTGAGTCCTCAGTGAATTTAGCTGGAACCTGTTCAGTTGTGTAAATCTGACAGGAGGTGTGATACCAAACAAATTATAATGCACAAACATTCAGAAGACGACGTCCTGGTGTGAAGGTATTTTAATAATGGATTCCTGAGAGCTTTCTCTTTTGTAAGATCACTGTGCTGTTCTGTGCCTGGAGGCTGTATTCTTTTTATTTTTACTTTTATTTTGTTGTTTGTTAAAAGTAACCACTTCCTTAATTAAGCTGAGGTGGTACAGCAGCCGTCTGGTTTCACCACTGAGGCTGTTTTGCCTCATTATTGCGCCGTTGAGATGGAGACGCTTCATGTTTGTCAGCTGTGACACATTTGACTGAGGGAAGGAACTGAGGAAAGTTACCTGTCTCAGCGAGCTTCCTGTCACACTGGGTCCTGCAATTCCATAGAAACACACAGGGACTTTCCTAAGAAGGGAGTCTGCCCGTCTTCATGTTTACTCCTCGTGAACGACAGTGAGTGACACATGAAATTCATTTGTCCTCGTCAACTGTCTGAAGAGCCAATTCACCTGAGGCAAGTTAGGATCAGAATTCACCTGTACGATCCTAACAAAATAAAATCTGGTTTTATTTTAGCAATAATTAAAAACAGCTGGTTGGCAAATTAATGAAAGTTCTACTAAGTCTTTCTGCCTCTCCAGCCTTTGTAGCAGAAGTGGATCAAAATATTTTCCTGTCATGACTAAACACTAATCAGAGGCTGAGCAGCCAAACCAGGCTACGTGCTGCCTTTCACCCAACATTTCCTGTTTAACAAATATCTCCTGGTGATGAAACTGTGAGTCCAAGAAATGATGAATCAACAGTGTTTGACCAACATCAGCATTTTCCCTAAAATTGAACAGTATCTTTCCTAAGAGCAGTTTTGCAAGGATTTTTTTTTTTTTTTTTTTTACAAACAAGTGAGTCTGAACAAGACTGAAAATAATCTGTCTTCAAGATAAAAACAAGAGAATCCTGAGTTTCTGTCCTGATGCTGGTCAAGTAAACACATTATACACATCTTTGCTGCACCGTCGATGATCTATGGCTCCACAGGTGGTGGCGCCTCTTCTCCGACCTGTGGAAACATTTAAAGATGCATCTTCTCTCCTGCTGTTCTGCAGAGACACACGGACACAGACGCAGACTTTGGGTCACTGAACATACAAAGATTTTAGGCAACATTTTACTTAAAGTCCCCAATTTAACAAAGATAATCACTGTATAAACATCCAGTTCATCTGGTGTATAACACAAGATAATGCAGTTGTAAGCAGATTTACATGTTTATGAATGTATCTGTCAAATACAGCTCCTCCTGTGGGCGGAGGCTGGTGCAGATAATGAAAGACAACACAGTGAAACACAAAGAAACACAAAGTACGTCTTCATAGGAGAAGTTATAACAACAAACAATAACAAATATTGTGTTAATAAACACATTTAGCTGCATACAACTACATTAAATGTTATAAACCCTTTATAAACTGGTTATATGTGATTAACAGAGGAGCTTGCAGTGAAGTGTTACCAGATTTTACCGCAGATATCAACACCAGGATGTGTTAACACAAACTCAAGGAAACTGGAGCACAGGGTGCCCACTCCACTACGTGCTGGGAGGACAAATGATAAGAAACCTACAAGGTCATGGTTTAAACATCATCTCACCCTTGTGGCAGGAACTGGTACAACTTTCCTCATGGTGACGGCAGCAAATTCCTTTAGCAACTGCAAATCAGGATTGTTCACACCAAACGGGCTTTTTGTCAGCTTTTAAAACAAGTGACTGTAATGATATGGATTTATTTTCAGAATCTATATTCATAATAGACCCCTTGGATGAAATATCCTGTTTGACCTGTGGTTTTTGGTTCCTCCAGCATCTGCTCAGCCACAGAATTAGAGAAATGCTAAATGACAGGCTGAGCAGGTTTGGTCTGAGTCGAGATGTTGGTCCCGATGTGTCACAGAGGAGCGTAAATTAATCCAAACAAAACAAATACGTTACTGAGAAGTTTATCTTTTACTCGCTGTCTACTATTGGAGGGTCAGAAATAGAAGCTCATAATGACCCAGAGATGAACTTTTAAAGAGCTACACGCATGTATATTAACAGCAGCGCTTTCCCTTCACGCCACAGACTAAAGCTGGAATCATCTCATAAACAGATGCCAGAAGTTGTTTTGTCTAAATTTAGACGTTGACATGCAGCATAAATTTTCCATCTCTACATTTACAAACCAGATGTCTGAAGGAAGGCTTCAAATAAAAAAATCTAAACATAACAAGTGACAAGTGAGTCACTTTCTTCCACCTCTGATGGAGATAAAAACCACTGAGAAAACCTGCAGCAGCCTTCAGCTCCCTGAACCGCTGTGTGTTATCTGACCTCAGGAAATGTTGTATTGTATAAAACTAAATCTAAAATAAATATAAACAAATAATTCACGACATACACAGGAATTTAAAATATCAATATTTAAATATTATTACACATATATTACATGTATTATTACAGTGTCACAATCTACTGGGACAGGATATTCAGAAAATCATCAAACAAAAACAATGCTGTAAAATTAAAGTTTCACTGAATGCCGAGGGCTTTGTCCAGAAAGTTTGCAAAATTTTTCGGCTGTCCAGGCAAGAAGGGCTGAAGAACGGAGAGATCCATGGTCGTCAGCGTTTCTGTCAGTGTTCTGAAAGATTTACCAAGAGAAAGAAATTACTCTTGTTTTTCTAAATAACCTCATATATACTTACATATACATATAAAGTGCAGCAGCTCTGTGAGCAGCACATACCTGCACGTGCAGTACAGCAGGTGGGAGTCTGCGTGCAGCTGTCTGGCCAGCTCCAGTTGGTGGTTGTTCATTAGTTTGTCATTGACGACGACCAGCAGAGGTTTTCCTGCACCGAGCGCCTCCAAACAGCTTCCTGCCCCTGAGGAGAAAAACAAGACCAGCATCTTTATTCCCGACCGGAGCTGAGCTCAGTCTGGCTCTTTGCAGCAGCTCGTTTCTATTTATTTTACTAAGATATAAAACCTGGATATTCACAGATTTGTAGTAATGTGACGATGTTGCTGTATGTTATGAACAGGACATTGTGCATCCCTGTAAAATCCTGCAGTGTCTTTTATTTTGGAGGGTACAGGTTTGACGTTTCCGGTTTTGAATTTCCTATTTTTTCCTCTGTTCCTTATATTATTGTTAATATATAAAAACATATTATAATAATATATTAAAAATTGTTGGACTTTCCCACATTTTCTTCTCCTGTATGTGATGTTACGTTACTTTAAACAGAAGTCAATGTATTTTTTAGCTTCTTTTATTGTATGAATAAATCTGCTCAGCAGGGCAGAAGTATGGCTGCCATGTGGTCTGCAGCGCTCAGGTGAACTGTTGAGACCGTGTTCACCTGCCGGGGCATGAAGTGAATCTGCTGATGCAGAAAAACTGTTTGAATGTGTTGTTTCCTCGCAGCTACACATATGTGAGTTTAAACATGTTTTTCTGTTATTTCTCTGAATGAAAGTATTTAGACTTTTTATTTCTTTATGTAATTTGTATTTTACTCGCTCCTTTGTTACTGTGCATTATGCATCTTTTCCTCATGGACCTTGTGCTGTGACAGCACAGAGAGAATTTATGCAAGAACGACGCAGTGAATGTTTTTGTCACAGGGACGTATGTGGGTGTTTTATTAACTGCTCTGTCTGCTGCTGACGCTCTGCTGTGTTCTGTGTTTAATGTTTGCACACTGCTCACATACCTGTATTTACTTTTCCTTTGAATTCTACATAGTCATGATTATCTTCAGGACAGGCAACGGATACAGAAACTTCCTGTTCTGGCTCAACACAGACTAAAACAGTGCGTTATGTTTTTCATTAGAGAACTGAGTGTGACAGGATAAAAAGATGTTAAACTGATGTGTATCCTCTCTTTACTCCTGACAAAGTCGACCCTGAGTGTGTTGTGTTTGGAGAAGGTGCTCCAGGTGCTCAGGGTTTCACTCGCCTGCGTGGCTGATGACGAGGTCAGCCTGCTCGATGTCCTCTGCTATAGAGTCTTTGAATCGAAAAGCCTCCAGGCTGATGTGTGGACAGCTGTCAGCAGCTGGAAGGACAGATCCTCTTCCCACCTGAAGAACCAAACGCTCATATCCACGAGCCTTTAAAGCCTGAGCACAGCACAAAAAGAACTGGTCACGAGTTGAAAGACTTTTTCTTTGCTTGGATAATGAAGCTGTTTGCTGCAATTTTCAAAGACCAAAATCAGGGAGAAATGGGTTTTAATTGAAATATTAAAAACAACTGTGAGTTCTTGAGCATGTTTCACGAGAAACAGCAGGTCTGAGAAACCATCACAGGATTGGTTTCATATTTTTCATTTTGTTATTTTTGGACACGAATTTCCAAATTTCAGCCAAGTACAGTATCTGCATAATATAATGTTTTAACCTCATAACACTGAGGGGATGAAAATATTATCTTGTAATTCTTATTATCTTATTTGTCACTCAATCAGCGAGCTATATTCAGACCCAGTATTTCTTTATGGCTGTACCATCCCATCAGATGGAAACGTACTTGATGTCCTAAGCATCATTTTTACAAACATTTCTCCAAATTCAGCTCAGCAATATTCAGCATCTCTGGGAAATTTGGGATTTCCATACAAGTTAAAATACATTTCTGTGACTTTGAACATATTTTGTCAGAATCTGATACAAAACGTCATCAATCAAACTACAACTTTAAAACACCAATGCTGTGTGGAATTCATTTAAGTTGATGTGTAATAAATGTTTAATTTTCATGAGGAGCTCCTCATTTCTCAGTGTGGGACAAAGTGTCCATCATTACCAAACCAATGGGAAAACAGTCAAACTACTTCAGTATGTGATCTGACTTGTTTACATCTGATGGACCATTCTGACTGGAGACTTCACAATCATCTCCATCAATCACAGCTGAAAACATCATGTATGGACAAATTCCTTGTAGCTCCAGGGTCCTGGTCGTGTGTGTGTGCCAATAAAACTAAATGTGTTGGAGCCATAATTAATCTTCTTAGTTTCACATGTACATCGAGTCAAAGCATCAGAGGAAACATACAAACTCCATCACTGCTCGATATGTTTAAGACTGTCAGTGGTTTTTATAGTGAGGAGTAAACTGGTTTTTCTTGATCAATCACTTTGATGATAAAATGTCAGAAAACACTGAGTTGACGTCTGAAAATGTCTGTTTTGTCCAAAACATTCAACTTATAAGAAGTTAAATTAAGAGTTTGGAAAATGACTCGTTGTCACAGTAGCGACCTTTCATTTACTCACATTTACTCACAGCAGCTCCGCTAACTTCAGCTATTTAAAATACTGTTCGCCTATTTAATCTATAATGAACGAATGATTATATTATATAAATGTTTTGAACTGAAATTCTTCATCTGTAAAGTAACGAGGGGCTGAAGTCAAATACATGCAGTGCAGTGAAAGTTGAATATTTCCACCTGAAGTGTGCTGAAGTATAAAGTACCAGAAATACTACAGTATAAGTACCACATACTGATACTGAAGTTGAGTGAATGTATTTAACGTACTCCCCAACACTGATACTGTCACTAATAAAACACCACAAATGTTTTTACGGCTGAGCAAAGACGGAACACCTTCATGCGCAGGCGCAGTAGCCACCTGCTTCCTCCTCACCTGAGCGGCCTCTGAGCTCGTCATGTTCGTGATGAGCTCGTCGAAACTCGTGGTGCCGACGGTGACGAACACGGTCTTCATGTCTGCTCGGTGCCGCCGTCCCCGGAGCCCGTCCGCTGGAGCCTCCTCCCCCGGTTCGCCGCCGTCCTGCAGCCGCGGAGCTGACTCCGACTTCCGGCTCACGGCGCTGAGACACGCCGTGCTGCCGCCTGCAGGCCCGGGGGGGAGCTTCCCCCACACACCGAGGAGTCTACCGCTGTCCTCAAGCCTCACAGTCCTACACAACATGTGGTAGTAGAGCATAATGACTCCTTTACAATATAATAACAAAGAACAAGCACAGATAAATAAAGAACCCAATACAACAAAAGAAATGTAAACTCTAAAATCATTGTAGCTGGTGGCTGTATTCAGATTTCACCTCTGAGGATCTTCAGTGTTTGAGCTGATATCTTGGATATTCAGGTTTAATCAAACGATAACAGACTGATACAACAGAGCTGGAGTCCGGCACGTCCCTACAGGAGGTCTGGGTCCTGCAGAGCTCGGCTTTAAGGTGACAGATCTCAGACTGCAGCGAGAATGGGAGGATGGAGGCTCCCACTGTCACATCTGACAAGAAGGAAAGACACAAGGAGGAAAAAAGCTTAATGGTGCAAGAAGTTTCTGAAGTTCAGGAGAATATTGAAGTTCATCCACATTGTGAGGAATTTTGCTGTGAATGAGGCGAACTGTCAGCTGCTAGATGCATCTGAGCTGAACATCTGCTCCTCATTCTGAAGCGACGGTGAATAAGAGTTGGTCCTTTAAAGTCTGCTGAGCAAGCTCGTCTGGGCAGTATGTGGAGTGCAGACGTCCTGCAGCTGGAACCTGCAGCTGGAGCTCCACAGAGGAATCAGAGCAACTTCCACTTCATGCACCAAATCACATCAAATCAGACCAACTATTCAATATGCAATAAAATGGCTCCTATGGCTGATGAATATATATTTGATTGGTTATTAGATTTTTTTTTTTTTTTTACACGTATGCAGCCGTTCATAAGCAGCATTTTACTGTTGGAGCTGCTGAAGTTGAGGTGGAACGAGTTTAGTCTGGTCGCTCTCACATTACCTAATTTGTGAGATGATCAATGGAAGAGTAGTAGTTGTGACACTGGACACACAGTTGTGTTCATGTTTTGGTGTTTTCTCTGATCTGGGAAGTTAAAGGAGGGAAGGTCCCTGTTTTTAATAAAGCAACCACTTTCACATGGTCGTTATAAAAATATTGATTAAAGCTGCCTTAAGCAATTTAGTCTTTTTATCTGTGAACTAGTTCAACTGAATCAATCTTTGATTAATTCCTGTTTTTATTGTTGTATTATTGTTTTATTGAGATTGGTCAGTGAAATGCTTGTGGAACCACCACTCTCTTCACTGCTGACAGGCCTTCATTCTCATCTGTTTGCCTGTATACGGATCCAAACCCTGGTTTACAAGGTGCGAGCACTAAAACTGTCCTGTAATGTAACATACTACACATATACACCCACACAGCAGCTGCTACCAGCTCAGTGAAGGATGCAAAGGCTCAGCAAGCACCCAGCAGCTCCACCTGACAACTGCAGAGCGAGAGGAAGAAGAGCCAGATCTGTGCTCCGTGGGATGTGAAAACTACAGTGGCACCATGTGTGGCAAATGCAAGAAGAAAAAACTTGCAGCAACTGCATGCAGCCAGGCTGGTGCATGAAAAAAACAAACACAAAGGTACAAGGAAGTGAAAAGTATGGTGGCATTTTTAGACAATGTGGCTTGAGAAAAGGTTTAACTCGAACCCAGAAACATCACGTGTTGCTGTGTGGGTTCATACTAATCTAGAAAATCATCAGAGGGGGATTTACTGTTTGGTTACAACAGATTTTACAAAACTGCCCCCAAAAAAAAGTCTTGTTGGCACAAGAGTTTCAAGATTCAGTTTTCAACCCCGTCTTAAAACAATATTCACATGTTCATATGTACACTGAAAAAGTTATTGATCACAGCACTTATTTCCTCTGTCCACCCGCCCCAGTATTGATCAGTTCATATTGTGATTTTAATACGTGATGGGGGATCAAATCCACAGCCCATTTACTGTAAAAATGCATCATGAAGTTTAGCTGAAACAAACATGAAGCTTGAGCAGATATGATCTGTCAACCATCACTTACACTGGAACTATGTCATGAAGTCGTCTTCACAGTGGGGGTGGACAGGAGCAACAATCACACCAACCAAAAACCTCCTCACTACACATCTGGGTGTGTGAGTATTGAGTTCTCAAGAGGAAACAGGTGTTTTTCTCCTGCACTAAATTTAACTTGGATGCTTTTCCTCTATAAGCAGCAACGTCTACATTTCCTCATACCTCATGATCACTTTGAGAATTGTTGTTCGTTGATAATTTAGGTGAGTTAATTGTCGGTTTAATTCACCTAAAAGCTCAAACATGAGGTGACTCGTTTTTCTGTTTTTAACATATGGAGCGCTGCCTTTTCTCCTGACACACAAAAATACAAGTATTGTTTAGAGACAGCTAGAAAAAAATGAATCTACACTTTAACACAAAGGTTTAAACCTTTTACCAGTAGCTACAGCTGCCAGTTATTTTCATTATCACTTCATCTGATGATTATTTCCTCATTACCTGATTTAAAATAATTAAAATATACTAATTAAAAATGCCTTTCATAGGTTCCTAGAGCCTAAGGTAACATCTCCACGTCTTGTTCAGTCCAACCAACAGATATTTAGTTCACAATGATATATGAAAAATAATTACTATTACTATTATACTTAGTATTTTTCTGGCAATCTATCAATCAATCATTTCAGCTCTACATTTCATTTTGATTACAGAATGACCATCAAAGTCTGTTCAGAGCAACACGGAGGTGCTGATGCATCGCACATAAACAGTGGGAAAATTTTACACGGCTCCTTTTGTTACTTTGTGTCTGAAGCTAAAATGAGAAATTATCAGATCAAGGTCAACAGGAGGAGAACAAACCCTGGCTGTGTATCAATCAAAGATAAAACTGTAACTTTGTCCCATGACAAAAGCAGAAAGGCCAGCATATTTATTACCAAATGATGACAGCTGTTTTTCTCTGAGGAAACAAAAAACATGAGACCAGGGTGCAACAGAAATTATTTAAGGCTCTGTTAAATTCTCAGCTTCAAAAAAAAAACAAACATACCATGAATCGTGAAAAGTCACAAAAAGCAAAAGCTAGTATAAAATTAAAAGTTTAAAACTGGCTACCCATGTTATTAGTTTTTAATAAATAGGTTACTATAAGAGAAAATACAAAGTTAAATCTGATTAACTGCGCCAGAACTTTTATCAAACCACATCGCGGCGGAAGTTATTTAATGACAAGAAATCAGCGTCTCCTGCATTTAAAGCAACACACATCATGTAGTCAATCACAAATATGCAATGTGAGCTTCCTTTGGTCGTTCCACAATCATTCTCTGACAGAGACTCCTCGAGAAAACTGACAATGGAAGACCTGCGTCCACGCGATTCATGCCTTGTAGAGAGACTGACAGAATTCAGGCTAAAAACAATAAAATGGCTCTTCCTTATCACTTCAAGTTGATTTAGTAGAACATTTTCAATTTTCAGCATTCATGTTTTCAGATGAGTTTAGCTGCTTCAGGCTACTACAAGAATAAAAATGGTAAATTTTAGAACCAGAGGGCAGCAGAGTGGACTGGTGGATAAATTGACTGTTTAATCCACAGTCAAACATCCTGTCAAGTATCCTGAAGTTAAAAAAACTCAGAATACATCGTGCTGTTGTCTGTGTCAGTTAGAAGAACTATTTTAGACTTTAAGATTTCCAAAGTAAAGTGAGCAGTATATACCTGGGCAGCAAACTGTTTGAAGTATGCATGCTTAAAAGTCAAAATGTTTCAATATTATGAAATACTTTGTCAAATTCCAAACTTGAGACATAATACAAGTAATAATAAAGTATATAAGAGTGATTAAAGCAGCTTTAAAAAGAAGCTGCAACCTCACAAACACTCCTGTTTATTATTTCTGGGATACTTCTGACTAAAAGGAGAAAAAAACAAAACAAAAAAAAAGGACAAATTTTCACAGATGGCCAAGTCCGCCTGTCTGACTCCATCCTGGGTCATCGCAAAGGCCGTTAAGGTTGCAGCAGAAACGTCTTTACTCGGTTGTGATATCAAAAATAGGACTGACGTCTTTCCTGTCAGATGCTCTGTGATCGACAGTCAGAAACCACCGTGAACGGAAACTTTACCAGCTGTGGTAAGTTTTTGTCAGTAGGGTCAAAGTCAGGTTGTTCCACGGTTCATCAAAATGCTTGTGGCAATCCATACATATGATGCATCTATTAAACAAAAGAGAAGAACAAAAAAGTGATTAATACAACAGGTTTAAAGGGCCACGCTTAAAACTGGCATCTGTGTTGGCAGTGGTTAACACAGGCAACATCTCTCACAGAATCTAGAGTGAACTTCCTGTTTTGGAACATAATTTCTTTTTCAGGATGTTACATTTTCCTCTTTCTACGGCTCGGCTCACAGGACTGCCTGCTTCACTGGTCTCTGCTCTTTGGGGTCTTTTTCCTCTCCCAGCCCTGAGCTGTTCAGACAGTTGTGTTCTTCATGCCGCATACTTTCTGCGATCTTATGATAACAAACTAAACCAACGGTTTATGTGGGGCAGCACCACCCACTCGTCTTTCGCACTTCCAGCCAAATCTCTCCTCTCCCTCACACTACACTGAAACGCCACACACTCATCCATGTGTCACATTTCTCCTCAGTTTGTGAACCATTTTTTACACAAGCACTGCAGGGACATTTTATCACATTGGGTAAAAAAATTAGTGAGTCGCCAACTGTGCTGTGCTTGTGAGCTCTTTGGTATGAATTCAACCTTATGAAAGAGGATGGCACCGGCAGCAGTTGTACCTCTTCCTCACTGGACCACGCAGGCTGTGCAGCACTGTTCCTGCTTCTCCGGCAGCGTGGAATAATTCATCTGTCGCACTATCTCTGCAAACAGCTCGTCCACCATGGTCTTGCTCTTAGCAGATGTTTCAATAAAAGGGCAGCCCCACTCTTGAGCCAGAGCTCGTCCGTCCGACCCAGCGACCTCACGCTCAGACTCCAGGTCGACTTTGTTCCCGACCAGGATCAATGGCACCTTCTCAAAGCGCTTCACTCGCACTATTTGGTCTCGCATTGGTCTGATGTCCTGAAAAATGAAGAGGGAGAGGAGCATGAGAGTGTAGTTTCTCTTGAAGACCACTAAGCTATCTCTAAGTGACAAAAACAAGAATGACACTAGAGTTGTGTCCATGGCGTCAGAATGCATATTTTTAGAGTTGATTAACCTTTCAAACAACACAACGCAAAAAGGAAACACAGACATGCAAATACTCGTTAGTTGAAGCCCTTTAATAAATATAGCACTGATTCTGCCTTTTAAGAATCATTTTCCAATTTTGAGACATCAGTTATCAGTACAGTCGGTTACTGTTTTACATCAGGCGCAACAAAACCAACTATATAATGATGCAAATTGCCAATATGCCATCACAGCATCATACTATGCGTTATACCGGATAACAACAACAACAACACAGCACCACTGGCTTTACATTAATGTAGCGCTACAATGAAAAGTCGATCAATCGGTTCAGTCGCTCCAACCACTGCTGACCTGCTGCTGGCCACATATCGTGGTAAAAGAAATAACTTTGAGTTTTGGATTTCTGGTCGGATTAAAACAAGACACTTGCTCTCATGCTCTGGTACACTGTGAGAATTTCTCACAATTTTGAGACACGTTTTAGACTGAATGACTCGTCGATTGATTGAGAAAATAATAGTTAATTGCATTAGCATTCCTAATGTAGAGAACCACTAGATTATATGTTTGCAGAGTCAAGTTAAATGTGGAGGGTGCTGGGCTCTGATTAGCAGCACTTACTGCATCATCCAGATTAACTACCTACAGCTATGAACCATGTCCGTGTGTGTGGTTTAAGTCAGATGAAGTGACCTGCACACAGGTACCTGGAATGACTGCTGGTTGACCAGGCTGTAGACCAGGATGAACCCCTGTCCGTTCTTTATGTACAGATCCCTCATGGAGGCGAACTGCTCCGTCCCCGCCGTGTCCAGGATCTCCAGCACGGACGGCGACGAGTCCACCTCGATCTCCTTGCGGTAGAAGTCCTCAATGGTCGGGTCGTATTTCTCGATGAAGGTGCCGGTGACAAACTGGACGGTCAGCGCAGACTTGCCGACGCCGCCGCTGCCCAGCACGACAACTTTGTACTCTTTCATTGGGGCGGTGGAGGTAGGCTAGCTTAGCAGCTAACGACTTAGCTACACTGCTGTACTCGCTCCAGAAACATTTATCAGGCCTTCACAAGAGCTAACCAGCGAACTGACAAATGTTACACGGTATAAAATAAACCCTCTTCACCCACTAAACCCAAGTCTGCTGCTCATACTTGTGGTTTTCTTACGCTGTTAGCGAGTAAAAGTTGATGTCCGTTAACTCCGGTGTTAGCTAGCGGTAAAGCTAGCTCGCTGTCCCATGCTCAAGCCTCAAGCCTCTACATGGACCACCGGTACCGGGGACTTGCTGCCTAGCTACAGACAGCAAGATACACATTACACTTCCCCTACAGACAGCATGCCAATTCCGACACACACACACACACACACACACACACCAGCCCGCCGGCGTCGCAAAACTGGTTATGTCCGTCCGTCCGTCCGGGCCTGGTTCTGGTTCCGGCCCGACGCCTCGGCACCCGGGCGTGCTATCGATGGACCACTCGCAGATTCAGAATGACAATCCGGGGGTCCATTGGCTGCAGTTTGTTGGTGCTCCGGTGTGTGTCTGACTCCGTGCTGGGCAGGTTTGATTACAGAAAGAAAAGCTTTTTTCCAGCAGCGGGTTTCCTGAAGCTAACTGTCTGACTTCCGCTAACGAGAACAAGACTTCCGGTGGGAATGCCTTTCAGAATAAAAGCTTCCTCTTTGCAGGCGTAGATACTGGGAGAACTTTACAGACAGGTGTGACGGGGTTGTACACAAAGGTTTGGACAAATTACATATTTAGTTGAAGAAGTAAATACAATCAGTGAAGTTAACAGACAGAAAAAAGCTTCCTCAAACGTTACAGCACAGTTCCTTTTTAATTCATGAACTGAAAACAGTTTTAAAATAATTAAACAGTAATTGGCTAAAGGATACTCAGCTCTGCAACCACTGAGCTAAGAGACACTGATTGTGTGGCCAACATTACTACCAAGTGTCTGGTTGGAAATTTCTTACACTGATGAAATACATTATTTTTTTTTATGATGCTGAGATTATTGATGTCATACCATCTCACTGTAAACCAGTATTGTTTTTCTGGTTTTTCTATTTTATTATGTCTACTTTCCAGGGTATAAAGTTGTAATTCACAACTGACTTTTTGCCTCAGCAACCTGCACATCATTGGTGGCCAGGGACTATAGATAAAAATGAGCGTAATTAATATATTGCTCACTGTCCGTGAAAAATTTATGTCAATAAGTAATGACATAAATAAATATTTGTGGTATCTGCCAATGTTTTGGCACCCTACGAAGTCAGTACTTAGTGGAGACCCCTGCTGTTGCCTGCTAAGCAGTGTTGTTATATTTCATTTCTCTGTTTGGTTGACAGGTTGCTCATTAACGCTCCACATTATCGTAAACTGATCATGTTTCAAAAATTATTACTTGAGAAATAGTCTCTCAAACTATTTATTCAGACAACAGTAATAGTTTACTTCTAATGCTAATGATGTATTATTGTCACAGTGGGATGAGATTACAGGCGTTAAATTACTTTACAAAATTAAAAATCTTAAAAAGCAGATTTTAATGTATGATTCATGTCTGTTTCTGTGTTTTGGTTTTATTCTCGGCACATATGATGCTTAAAAAAGTAAAAAAGTATTTTGATACAAAAACAATTTGGTTTGTTTGGTCTGATTTGCGAAAGCCATAATCTAATCTAAAGATTGTAAACTGGAAGGTCCTGGAAGGTTTAGATGTTGGCCTACACACTGAAAGTCCATGTCATTAGACATCCATGACTTCTACTGTAAATCTAAGATTCAATCCTCAAAATATCAAGTCATACAAAAGGTAAAGGTAGATGTCAGTTTAAAGGTGACACAAAAAGATAACAAACAACAAAACACAACAAGAGGATCACAATTATGTGTTTTATTAAAGGTCAAACAGAAATCGCAGAACTCATCATAGGCACAGTAACTTACTCTTAATAGCAATACACTGCAAAATAAATTGGCATGTAGCACAGCAGCACATACAAGCACCACAAGCAGAAAACAGAGTGAAGCGATAGGTGACTAAGAAACAGCAGTCACTTTCAAGTCTGTCCTAGAGTGTCAGAGAGAGTTTTTCATATGGCTTAGTCCTGAACAGTCTTTGGCCCTCGTCAGCCTCCATAGGTTGCCACTCAGTCTGCGACTGTACCCAATGTAATGACTCACCAAGAGAGGATATTAAATAAAGGGATACGTTTTACACACACTCAACAGGTGTGCTGTTTTAAGTCAATTTACATGTAGAACATATATGGTAAATTACATTTTGCATGATAAAGGCACAATTACAACTGAAATGCTTTGAAATAATGGTAACAATAAATCCATTTCCAAACTAAATCACAATCTTATTCCCTTATTGGTGACTGGAAACCCACAGTATGCTAAGACCACCCCATACTGTAGATTGGATGTTGGGAGCTGGTGAGTCACAGTAGAGAAGCTTTGGAGAGTTTTGGGTACACGTCGTACAGAGATCCGTCTCTGTGAACAGACACTTTAAAGTCAATATTCAACAGTTGGAGGGCTGTGAACCGATTCACCAGGATGACTCAGTCAGTCCACCACTAGGACAAGTGCCATGGCAACAAAATTGCTGGCTTTGAGAGCAATTGAAGAGCATTAAATGTCCAAATCTGCAGGAACACAGTTGCGTAAGGATGTTGCTGCTGCAAGAATAACATTGGAAAACCAGGTTGTTTGCAATTTTGACTAAAATCCTGAGGAGAATTCAGATTTATTGTTGTTTTGGATAATGACGACAAGGGAGCAAAGAATAACCCATTTCACAAAATGACAGAAATTAAATTGAATTGAAAACTTTGTGAAGACATCTTACATCTACGTCCCTCTAAAGTCAGATTTTAATATTTGCTCTTTTTTCCTGTCTGTTTTGCAGCCTTCAGGTGGAGCTACCCTGTGCTTTACCCTGGTGCTTTCCTGGGGAGAGGAATGCACCTGCATCTGTGAAATCATGATGAGCATATACCGACAAGGTTAGCACTGGTTTATTACAAATATTCCAGACTGACTATTTCGTCTAAACCACCTCTATTGTTGGATGTCAGGGTCAGATATTACTGAACCAAAAATTCCGCTGTAAATGAACTGAAAAAGCTTTTTTAAAGCAAACTATTCATGGTTTACAGCGAGGCAATGTCATGCTTGGGGAAGAACAGGGCTCTAGCAAAACAAACAAACAAAAGAACAGATCCCTCAAAGTGATCTTTTTATACTGTAATAAAATGATACATATCATTAACAATACATTGATTTGATTTTTAATCAACTCTTTTATCTATATTTATTCAAAATAAATTTTGAGTATTTTGACATAGTTATGTACATAAGTGCAAACAAGGTGAACGTCACACATTCATATACACCTCAGTAAGGATCAACATCACCCAGCACAGCTGGGCAGGAAGAGACTTCTGGACTACGTTCTTGGCCAAAACTGAAACAGAACTCACTAATTAAAGTTCAGACCTCCACACAGAGACAACTGAGCGAGGGCCTTCCAGTCTGCAGGCAGGAGGTGAACTGTGAGGAGTTCTGACTAGATTGACTTTATAGAAAAAGATGAAGATCTTTCAGTTAGTCCAAAAGCCTCTTTACCTCCCTGACAGATAGGTGTTTGCTTTAAAAGTCCATTCTTATTTCTCAAAAACACCATGTACAAGAACAAAAAAACAATTAAGGTCAAATAAACAAAACAAAATAAACACCTGATCTCCCCTAAGGACCTTTGGATATTACAAGGATTTAAGTTTTCCATACAAAATATTTAATCATGTCACAATAACAAGACAAACTAATTAGACATTCCCTTCTTGAATATGTTAGTGTTGTATGTTATTTCAATTAATGTGAAAAATTCACAATTAGGATAATAGAAAGGTAGCCATGTTGTCATTTTGTTGCCATAGCAACAACAACTATTACCATTAACAATGACTCCATCATTGTATACAAATGATTTTTATATTATATCTTTTTTTCTTGTTGGTCTACACAAACTATTAACTATGTATAAATGAGTTTTTTTTTTATTTTCATGCTGTGTTTTTTTTTTTTTAAGTCAGATTAAAAAAAAAAAACAAAAAAAAAAGCTAAACTTACCATTAATACATGTCATTTTCATACACAGCTATCACATCTTTATACAGTGATCGTGAGATAAGGCCCTTTGTTTGTGCCCCAGGAAAAGTATGCTCAGGACTTCACTAAATGTCCATATGCTAAAGGATCTGGTCACTGGACACAATGATCAGAGCATTTCGCATATCAGGAAATCAAATACAAAAGAATGAGAAAGGGAAGGAGGTAAAACGTAATTTTTCTCGTGCCACACTGCAGATCCGCTAACTAACACGCTCTTCAATCCATACGTCTAAATGTACTTAAAAATTCAAATGCCTTCAAGAGGCACCATTTATTAATCAAGTATTCTGTTTTTTTCAGCAGGACAGCAGTTAGTAAAGGCATAATGAGTGATGGGGGGAGGGGATGAAGGCTAGAGGGAGGGGTTTTCTTGGCTGGACAAACCTAGTTTTTCAAAGCTGTAAAATTGAGAAAAAATGTCTGGTCATTCTAATCATCAATTTCATCAAGCAGGAGAGGAACATTTCTGCTCAAATACTTCAGAGACGTCAGGAAATGTAGCTGCTAAACACTTAAAAAACAGAGGTAAAGGAGAAGTGTATTCCTGTAACAAAAAGTACATGGCTATACGACACCAGGCATATAACTGACTACATACTGTTTGATACACATGTAGAAAAAAAGGAAATGATAGTTCAAATAAATACTACTGATACTTATACAGCTTTTTTTTTAAAGAAAAAACACATATTCAATTTGTTTTCAAGGGTTAGATGAGAAGATTTAAATAACTCTCATGTCTGTGTGGTATTATCTGGCTTGAAGCCTAAAGACTGGAAACAAGGGAAAAATGTTATTGGTCAATAAGCAACAAGAAATAAGAAACTGCAGTGTGAAAATGCCAAAGTAGGTTTGAGGTCATTTAGAAACATGGGCTGGAGTAAATATAGTTTGTCCACCAGAGAGGGTTGACTTCCTTTCCCACAAAGTGTGAATCTTGTCACACAATTAAACACAAGATTGTTCAGGTCTTAAAGACTTTTTTAAAAACTTGAACGTCCACATGACGTTTTTCTATAATAAAGACAGATGATGAGTGAAATGATCAGTTGACACCATGACTGAGTGTTTCCACCTTGAACTGCAGTGAACCAGTGACGGTCTCATAAAAACTGATTCAGACAGTCAGGGATTCATACGTCATAGAACCTCAGGAACCAATCCTGTCAACTTGTGGGGACGGGGGGCGGGGCTAAATACACCTGAACCCTTGTCAGTACAGAGAGTCAGAGTTGGCATTAGCACAACCACTAACACTGTGTCAGCCACTGCCAGTTGCGAGCTAACAAACAACATAAACAAATAAAAGATGCTAACAATGCTAACGGTTCTGATCCGTCTGCTAGTCTCTGATTCTGGTCTCAACAGACTCCTCATCTGAGTCTGGGTCTGACTGAGGCTCCAACATGAGGCTGAGTCTATCTGTTGTTTCCTCCTCTAACATCTGGATACACATCGGTCTTTCACTGGTCACCGAAACATTACAGACAGCAAGCGTTAGCATTAGCACAGCCACTAATACTGTGTCAGCCACTGCCAGTTACAAGCTAACAACACAAATAACTAACTCTGCTTACTGTTCTGATAAGTTTTCAAAAACTCCCGAGTCTGGGTCTCCAACATGTGGCTGAGTCTCTGCATCCATTCTGCTCATTCACCCGTCAACCTAGCACAGGCAGCGGTGACGCCTACAGCCCCCGTTTCCTTTTTTCACTCTTTACGTAGGAGAACAATATTAAAAAATACAAATCATAGCAGAGTTTTTTTACATAGTTTAAAACATGTTCAGAGAGGAGCTTTAAAAAAATGACTCTTGGCCTTTTACCTCATTATCCAACCAACAAGGACTTAAGCCTCTAGTCTACAGCGTCTCTAGCTATAGTGCTGGTTGCCTGGCAACCTCACTGCGACAACAAGGTTCCAGAATGTCACTGTGCCTGGCTGTTGTGCTGGTTGCCTGGCAACCTCACTGTGACAACTGTGACTGTTTCCAGGATGTTGCTGGCAGTTGTTCACCAGGTGGAACCTACAACTTTTTATTTCTGTGTGTGTGCTGATTAAAAAACAAGATACAACGTGTTAATTACTGAGTTTTAGGGTTAGACAGTGACAGGCTGTCAACACAACTATTTCCCCTGCCTCTAGTTTTTGTGTTAAAGCTAATTGGCTTTACATTTAACACACAAACATGAGAGCAGTATTTATCTTCTCATCTAACTTAGAAAGACAGCGAGTAAGCGTTCTGTCTCTTTAAGGGACACATTTATACCAATTCAGCTGAGGGGGAGTTTCCAACTTGCCCCTTTTGAACACAGTTGTTAGTGTTAATTGGTGGGAAGCCAGTGAGGGATTGCATCCCTGTCCACTGTTAGTTTTGTATGCAGTCTCCTAAGACCAAGAGTGGGAGTTAGAAACAGGGACTGCAGCACAGGGGAGAACTGGCCAATCAACATCATGTGGAAAAAAAAAAAAAAAAGACGCTGAAAAACAGGTTTGCACGCTGATTTTCTCATCCCATCTTGGGCACTTTGGGTACTTTCAAAGGTTGGGGTACAAAAACTGACTAGAAGAAAGGGTACTGTAATGTACCAGTAGGGTGTACATAGGTACTTCAAAAAGTACAGTTCAGCTATACCTTTTCTGAGAGTGAAAGATATTTCTAAAAGTCGTCACACCACCCACTGACATTAAATATAAATCTATATAACAATACACATACTTTAATATGTCTTAACACAGTATAAGCATGGTACCTGTGTGACCTCAGATTTAGTCTATATATAGTGAATCATTACATTTCAACATGCCGGTCTTTTAGAGGGGCATGTACAGAGTTTTTGCATTAGATACATTCACAACACAATGACATTATTTAAAATGAATAATGTTCAGAGGGAAATCTTGTAATATCTGCAGCATTTACAACCAAATATGTGATTCATTGTGTCTTTCGACACACGTAACTATGCACACAACTCACTGAATTATTTACCTTACATGAACAATAAGACAGCACAGCTGTCTCAGAGAAGAAACTAGTACAGATATGATTTACTATCATAATAATGTACCAAATAACACATCTATCTTTGAGCACTGGTCTGTTCTTACAGTGTATTGACAGCTGTGGTTTGAGGAGACTTGAAAGAGGCACATTTGAATTTGGATAAAAGTTATTTCAGCCCAGTTTCCAAAGCTGTTACGTTTAATTTCACACGCCTACAGAGCAATTCCTCACAGATATTTAAAAACCAGGAATCCAACTGGTTTGTAATTTTTTTTTACCATCAGACATCAAACGGGTGATTTACTCCTCCAACTCCTGACTTTGCCACAACTCAGTTCTGGATTTAGCAACTGTCGCTTCAATATTTAGAGTCTGACGACTTTGGACAAAAAGGACACATCAGTAGAAAAGACGACACATTTTAAAGTCAGACAGGACATTTTCAAGTTCTAAGCTTTCTCCCTGAAGAGCCATAAAACATAAAAATCTTGTGCCACTCATTCAATCCAAGATTCTCCATTAACGGAGACAATTACACTAACAAACTGCCTTTTTAAAATACATATCTGCATTTCAGAGGGAGACATTTATTAGGAGGAGTTATTCCGGTATTGCATTGAATGGGGAAGCTCCTTGCATATACCACCACTTGGCACACACAGACTTTAGGCACAACATCAGGAAACAAATCCAGCTTCCATCTCTGACATCAGGTGTGAAAGTATAAGAAGTGCCAATGATAAAAGTCTGTAATCTTCAATCTGACCCTCACAAATATCAGTCTGGCTTGAGTTCATTTAAGTTGGACACAGGAAATCTGGGTTTGTGGCTGATGCCAGGACTCACTGTTGTAACAGGAAGTAAATATGTCATTTTTTAAAACACCATGTTTGGATATGAAATCATGGTGAAAACAGGACAAACTTTCCTTTTCAGTCATTAGACAATTTCCCATCACAAGTAGGAAACAATCACTGATCAGATATCAGGTCAAGATACTTCATGACTCAACAGTTTTAATAATTAGAGCTGAGCCTTCAACAGAGAACTCACCTAATTTAAGGAAGTTTGTGTCTTAAATCCAGAAATTAAGAGCCACACTCAACTCAACCCCTTTAGTTCAGAAGTGATTGTATCCTAACTTTACGTCACTATGTCAATTTGTAGTTTTTTTTAAGGTTGGTGCATTAAAAGTAAGTAATGAGAAAATTAATGTCTCATTTGCTGCGATTATCCAGTAGGTACCAGATACTGACCGGGGACAAAAACCGATTCAAATCATGCTTAACATTTATGAAATAATGTGAAGTCGTGATCACTGTAATTACTAGATTTTCTTACAATAGGAACTATAGGCTAATACACAATATTTTTGTAACAACAGATATTGCCTGTACTTGCAAATAACAACATCTTTCGATGTTTGCTGTTAAATGTTTTGAATTATTTTGGGAAACTAAGTCTCCTCTGCAGCCGTGCTGATAAATCAAAGGCACAAACAATGAACAACAACTCACCGGCGTTTCATCAGACAGGATGAGACCGAGAACGAACTGAATGGTACATGGTACAACACCAATGTTACACTTGTAGCCATCTTGAAACGTAAACATGACATGATATGAAACACTCTTTCGTTGTGACAACATGTAATGGTTGTAGACCAGCAGCAGGTCCGCGTGAATGGTCTGAATTTCCAGAATTTATTTTTCAGTTTCTGACTTTGGAACAGTCAAACGTGTTGGGTCGCCGCATATGATGGCTCCAACCCGTAAAGGGCTTTTAGTCTTAAATCTGTATGTGTGTGTGTGTGTGCATGTGTGCGCGTGTGTGTGTGTGTGTATGCTGCACTTCTATGGTGAGGGCATGTATGGCTGTAAGAGTGAGGGAGCTCTATTGCTCAGCCTGATCCAGTCAGTATGCATCAGCATGGCTGCTTTGAAGCAACAGTAATACGTCCAGGCTTGTATTGCGTGAACCATCGCAACTTTCCTACTGTCAGAACATCTTATAAGAAGTTTCACATTGCCACTCAGTCAGTGTGCACTGTAGGTGAGGCACGTTTGCTGCATTCAGAAAGGTGACCGCCCTGGTACTACGCACGTTTCAGGGACTTTAACTAGGGTTTCGGGAAAGGCTTACTGAGTTTAGTGCCACTGGAGCCGCCACCAGCACTTTAGGGATGGGACAGAAATGGGTTTCCATGGGAACGCACTGAAGCTCCACTGCATCAGAAGTCAGAAGCTCCGAGGGATCTACTGGAAGAGAGAGGGAGAGAGGGAGGGAGAGCGGGGAGAGAGGAGGAGCGGTGAATTCAGACACAAACATCTTAGTGTGAAAACATTTTATTATGTATTTTCCAGATTTCAACAATTCAGGCCTAAACAATATTCATTTTTTTAAAATTATGACCAAAGCAAGTGGTCAAGTTAGCGCTGAGGTGGTTTTCATGGATCTGAGTGTCGTCATCACTGTTACACTGAAGCAGCCAGTGACCAACATTTGAGCTATTTTATACCAAACTTGATCCTTTAAAAATGTCAGATTAAGAGGATTCAGATTCCCCCCAAGATTTCTTTCTTTATTCTGGCAGAAAGAAATCTAAAATACTTTTGCTCCTGGATACTTTTGAACCTGGATCAGTGGTTGTAGTAAATTTGTAAAAATCCTTATTTGTTTCCTGTGGTTCTCAGGTCATTGGCAGGAAGTGAGCAGAAGTAAAATAATGTGATAACAGAAAAACTGACTAAAACATAAGTGATGCTTCATGTTTACTGTGATATATGATGGAGCTTGGCCAATGTTTAAATCTGTGGAAGTTGTTAAAATGAACAAAAATGAAACAGCAGGAAATGTTTCTAAACGGAGGAAAAAGTTTGACTGTGTTCAGAAACTGAGACAATGAAAAGAGACGAGCACAAACTGGATTAACCTCTGGTTCGTTGTGTGGCAGCAGCTCTGTTTACAGGTTTTTCTTTCTGAACATGTTTTATCAACAGGTTTTATATTTTTGAATTTTGAAGTAAACTCAAATCTCCGTTAATTAAAACTAATATACTGATATATACGACCAGCAGTGACAATGATAATATATTAAGTATATCACTGTAAAAACATCACCCTGGAAAACAGAGCTTTAGTTTAATTTGAGTTTAATAATAAATCAAATGTTTACACCATCAGCTCTGCACCTTAACGACGTGTCGTTTCAGCATCTCAATGATTTATGTGTAACGTTCACACTGCAGAAGATATTATAAAGCTCAGTTTTGCCCATAAATGTATTTAACAGTAGATGAAAATTTGCTCCTTGATAGAAAATAAAAACTAACAAGCTTTATTTTTTATGACTAATATTAAAATTGTAGTTGAGCTAATAAATCTCATAATTTAACCTGAATTAATCACATTTCAGTTGCTGGTTTTGCTAATTTTCTTTCTGCTCCACAAGTAAACAATCATTCTCAGACCAAACAGTTTTGCAAACACACAAAAAAAAACCCTAAAGGCGTCTCTTTGAGGTTGTTACGTCTTGTTAAGGAATGCGAGAATAAGATGAACTGTCACAGAACAGAATATTGCAAAAATAATTTTGATGTAACTCAGATGTTAAATTCTCTTGCCATTTGTAAATTTTCACCATGAGATGTTAAAGACGGTGTTGAACTGAAACGAAGAGGAGATTTATTGTGTTTCAGTTACAGCAGGGTTGTCTGATAGATTATCATAGATTACGTAGAGAAAGGATGAAGACCAGGACAGACAGTGAGTAATGATACGGTTCAGCTCCAAACTAAGACATTTAGATGAAAACAGTTCCCTATTTCAAGACTCCACTCAAAATAAATTCTGTTTTCATTGGCTCACATCAGTGAAGACAGATGAAATGTGAACTTAACACATGTGACACTAGAAGCAGGCAGGACTCAGAACCTACAGAGCTAAAATGAAAGAGAACTGAAATGAAAGAGCAAACCTGATTCGAGGCGGCAGATTCAGCGAAAGGAACATTGGTGACTGGGGTCGAGGCCGACGAAACAGTGGAGGTGGTGGCACCGTGCATCATGGGAACTTTTATTCAGGCGAGTCAGACGAAAGACAGAGGACGAGGATGTGGGCGGGAAGGAGGGGGAACAGGAATGATATGGTTACCATGGCAAAATGCGTAGGATCAAAAGTCATGGCACAAGTCAAGTGATATTGCCAGGATGAATTTGAACAAGTATCAAGACACATGCAAACAAAATAAGAGAAAAAGAAAATTACATCTTTAATTCGCCAACCAGTTACAAAATAAAAAAAAATGCATTGTTCACCAACAAATGGCAGCTAAACAAACAAGGCAATACACAGTCATACAATCTAATCAGACAGAGTATCTGATAATTGTATTCAATGGACAGAGCATGTGTATGGAGGGAGCGAATGATCCTTAGGAGAACAAAAGCTTTTCCAATGATGTCACAGCTGTAATGTGACACGAGTTTGTCTCTTCTTCAGAAATCCATGATCATGCTATCGACTGAAATCTGTGACTTATTTTCATTAATAATTTTGTGGTTGTGCCAGATTCAGTGGCTTTCAAGGTAAATTTCAACCTCTCACTTCACTTTGCATTCAGTCACAGTCACATGATGTCACTGTAAGATCTTTGTATACATTTACAATCATGTGATCAGATTTTTTATCAGCATCTTTAATCACGATGCAAAACAGACAAACAGTAAAACATACAGACAAACATAATATCTAAAGTTGTCAGGAAGCACAGACAGTACACATAAAACAGACCTCGTCATTTTGAATAGTTTCTGTCTGTCAAAATATTTAAGGAGGGAAAATAATTCTCAAAACCTTTGATAAAAATATGTGATATTTCAAATTTATTTTGTCAGTGTCATATTTGCAATATTATTTTTATCAGTCGCATCAAGAAGAACAGGCTTTTAATATTATTTCATAACCTTCTGTGGAGATTCTGCCATAATTTTGTGGTGTTTGGACATGAATAATTATATTGACACTGAACATGTCAGAAATGTAAACTCCCGTGTGTCTGCTGATTGTTTATAGCTGCATTACCTCCAGCAAATAGACTGGTGAGGCCTATAACACCTCGGTGAACATTAATTACGGGTTAAATATACTGTGTCGTGACTTTTTTACATGGGACACACCTGCTGTCACGTGAACATGCACTAAAGTGCTGAATGTGTGAGTGTTGGTGCAGAACCTTCATGTTTTTAAAGCCTTGGTTCACTCACACCTGCTGGTTTTGTTGGTTTGGAGACGTCACATTATTCCCAGTCCCAGCACAACTTCACCCCACTTACACCCGACCAGAGCTCTGATCCAGTGATCGAAAACAACTGTGTGGGTGTGCAGAGCCTCTAGATGTGTGTTTACCAGGTGGGAAGGATCTAATGAAAAGATCTGCATTATGGGAAGGATGTAGTGTTTTTATGAGTTAGATCCATGTAAAGGATATTTTTTTCAACCTCTGCTGCTTCGATCCTGCTCCTTTTTAATTATGGAGGTGCAGCGCTAATCAACTGGAGTATTAAACCTTTTAAACAGTCGAATTCCCAGCTGGACCAAATAAAAGAAAAATCAGAAAGCTGGTGAATCACAGCAGTTGTAATTCTTATGTTTTTTCCATCCTGGAAACTTTTTTCACTGTGTTTATAACAACAACAGACACATGAAAACACTTTATTCTGTCTCCTGAGTTTCTACTTTTACTGACAGTGAAATTATTATCAAAATGTTGCATATTCCCACCACAGTGTCATCATGCAGCAGTGGTAAACACAGAATGGACGAGAACACAAAGTCTGAGGTGCATGAAGAGAAGTGGTCACACACACTCAGACACACACACATGTGACAACAACCTTCCACAAACTCTCTGATTAACACCCAAAAGATTTGTGACTGCAGTGTGTGTGTGTGTGTGTGTGTGTGTGTGTGTGTGTGTGTGTGTGTGTGTATACTTTGTTAACCTGTCAGAACTGGACTCTCATCACATGCTCCTGTACTAAACAGTATAAATGATCTAAAAACTAGCTACAATATTCTGATATTTATTAGTGTTACTTTAGTGAATAATAACATCACACAGTAATAATATAAACTGGGAAACACTCCCCGACCTGTTTAGTTTAGTTTTTGGGAGGTTAAAGGGGGCTAGTACAGGTGTTGTCTAGACAGGTTAACCTACAGCGGGTCCCCTCACCACTGAGTCCAGGTACTGACAGGAAGCGACTGGGGTTTTGCCTGCAGCTGCTCCACTCCCTCCTTTCCCAGCGGCCCTCCGCTGCCAGCGGGGCCGGGGTTTTCATGTGTCCTACGAGAGACAGGACGAAGGCTTACAGCAAGAGTATCGAGTGCTGGCCCTCGTCCTGCTTCCTCGGCTGGATACACACACACACATACAGCATCTACACACATGCTTGCAGAGTTGAGATGAATGAATGAACCGCTTACACAAAGCATGTTAAACAAATCACATTAATGCGATTGCAGACATGATGACACATAGACAAGGTGCAATGAAAAAACAGTGACTGCTCCAGAACGGATGATTATCACATGGTCTTCAGAAGCTGACACAATAATCTAACCTTGAAGGACCACAGCTCATGATCTGGAAATGTCATTCCTCACATTGCTGCTGGTTTGTTTTCAGTACGAGACGGTGTAAAAATCAGCTGACAGACCATCACAGCGAGCATTCAGTCAGCTTCGCTCTCCACCACGGTCACAGGACTGTCACATAATGACGGCCTCTAAAGCTCCTCATCCCTGGTTTGTTCAAAAGACCTCTGACACCAGCTTTTCACCAACGTCTCTCAGGAAAGAAACGGCCACATCTGCATCTGCATTTTAAAATCATGTCGTCTCTGAGCTTCAGATTCTTTTCAGCAGCAAAATTTAAAGTTTGAGTGTAAGAACCTACATGTCTGGACAGGAGAGAGTTTGTCTCTTCTTGTCCTGGAGGCCCACATGTTGAAGACACTGACAGTGTAACTGGTTCGGTTCCTCTCTAACCATGGCCCCTCTCTGCTGGGCAGTCAGCTTTAGTCCTGGTCGTTCCAGGAGAAATGGGAGGAACCTGAGCTAAACTTCAAATATCTGAATATTTATTTCAGTTTCTCCTTTTTAATACATTTGCAAAATGTTCTTCAGTTTTTGCTTCATCATTTTGGGCCCTTGAGGATTGATGAGGAAAAAATTTTAGCATCAGGCTGCAACATAACAAATTGTGAAATGGGTCTGAACACTTTCTACTATGACTTGTTGTCAGTACTGCAGAACATACATGGTTTGTAGTTAACGTACTATCATACTATCCAGTGCAGCCATGTTGTCTTTCAGTCCAGGCTTCTTTCCAGCTGTAATATCACTGTCCTGTCAGTGACTCCAGCAACACTCACTGAACAGATTCTGTACAGACACGCACTAACAACAAGAGACGGATGAGAGCAGACGAGAAGGACAGCAAGAGGAAAACAAAAAGAAAGGTATTTGGCAACAGCAAGTAAAGGCAAGTGAACAGGTTCAGGTAAGTGCAGACAACACGAGCGACTCTGAGTCTGTCACAGTTAGTGCACGTGTGTCTGTGCACAAAGACACAAAAACAAGTTGTTGATAAGTGAAAGATAAGAGCACAAAAACCAGCTGCTCTCAGCTGATGCAGAGACAAGACACTGACGCTCTGATCTGCATTAGTGCAGTGAAGAGGTGGGACTGTTTATCCAGGCAGCAAGACATGAAGATAAAACTATAATTCTCTTCTTTGTGGATGTTTTAGTTTCAGTGTAAAAAAGTTTTATCTGAGGGTTAAACTGATTATTTTCATTGTCTTTTAAATTAATCAATGAATTGTTTAAATTATGAAAGGTCAGAAGATTTTGATACTTCAAGGCGACACTCAACTCAACTAGAACTAAAATGAAGAAAAGCAGCAGATCCTCACATTGAAGAAGCTGTAACCAGCAAATATTTCTTCATGTTCACTTCAGAAACAAATGAGTTCAACAGTTCAGTGATTTTTAAAAACTGGTGGCAACTAATTCTCTGTCAGTCAGCTAATCAATGAATTAACTAATTGTTTCATCAAATGAAATGTGATTAAACATTTACAGCCATTGTGTCCTCTTTCAAATCTAAATTAAACCCCTCAAATCAAGTCTCTTCAGATCCTGGTTACAACCAAGCGTCCAGTTTATTACACAAACACATGAAAACCATGGAAGAAAATTAAAAAGACATTTTTTACACTTTAATGTGGTTCGGAGCAGCAGGACTTGACGTCCTTTGTTCTGTTTTACCTTCTCTGTTCACACCTGTAGCTGCTACGTTCAACCAAACAAATGCAACGTTACTTTTTAAATAGAATGATCTCCAAGTTCCTGCAAAGCATGCACCCACCAATCCATGCAAAAACCACATTTGCACTAATTACTTCAACGTGTGTTCTCTGACGCAGTAACTCTCCTCACATGTCAGCGAGAGTGAATCCAATGCAGGCGACGCAGCAGACAGAGGGAGGAGAAGAAGCATGCTGCGGTAGGAGCCTTGCACAGACACAGCATGCACACTGTTACCACGGCAGCTGTAACTCCCTGTATCCCACAACATCACCTCGGCCTCTAACATGAAACCTTTGTATTTCTCAGTCTATAGCGCTTTTGAATCAAAGGGTCCGTGACCAATAATTTAGCCCCTATATGTGGACTGTGTCTCAGTGTTGCTGACATGTTTAGAGACTCACCAGTGGGGATGAAGGCTGGTTGCTGGAGCTGCATGTTGGCCAGGGCTTGCTGGTAGTGGAACATGCTGGGGTTGAAGACAGCGGCAGCAGCTCCGTTGCTTTTCTCTAAGATTGGCCTCTTTGGTAGCGGCTGCATGACCCCTGGCGGCAAAGCCTGGCCAGGAGGAGAACCAGAGGAGAGAAAAGAAGAAATGTTTCTTCATCCCGGGCTGTTAAACGTGCCCTGGCAGTATAGAAACTTTCCCTGAAACAAAAACCTGCATTATCTGGTGTAATCTTAGAGTAAATATACAGTGGTATTTCTATGTGCCCTTTAGACTCGACATCCTGATGACGTGGATGTTTCTGTTTACCACCACAAGAGGACACTGCAGCATCTCAGATTAGCTGAGACGATGTGGGACGATCCAGAGGTCAGGCCAAGAGCAGTACAGGATTTCTATGATTTCATTCTCTAAAGGGTCCGATGCTGAAACATCAAACTGCAGATAAACCAGGCAACTTCTGACTCATATCAGTGTCATATAAATATAACCTGAGTATGGGGGAAAAATCTTGAACACACAATGTACCACTGTGATGCCAGGTTGATGCAGGGATATGTTTCTAACATCTTAGATTCAATATGTGACAATGTGAACAGCTGGTGACGATACAGAATAGTAGTAACAGCAACAGTTCAGTATTTCAGTAGCAGAAACTGAGTAAATGCCAGAATGTATAAACGCCGGACACATTTTGTTTCTAATTCTTTTTACAGCTTTATATTTGTATTTCTGTGTCGTCTTCCTGGACCGTGTCACTTGTTTTTCTGCGTCAGCACTGCAGAGTGACCTGATTATGTTACAGCTGCTCACAATGCTAACTTTAGCCCTTGTATCTTGCTTCACTGATACAGGTTCAGACACATGCACAGTAGCAGACACATGAAAAACATAATCCCCAGACTACATGATCAAATTTCAGGCTGGCTGAGGGACACTGGGACGCCCTGATCCTTCGTTGCATCAGAACCACGTCCATGTGCAGAACAAGAAAGACTTCCACTGTTTCACTGCACTGTCAGGCAGATATGATGAAAGCTCAGCATTGGCTTACACTTGTGTTTTTATGTTGCAGGACTCTACATATCAGAGAGAAGCCGCTGATAAAATGTTCAAGCTGTTCCTTAATGTTTACTTATGGTAAAAAAAGAGAAGAGTTGTCAGTGTTTGCTCTGTCACAGTGTTGAGAGGGACTCACCAAGCCTGTGTTGGTGATTGTGTTTTGACTGGCCTGGTGCTGTGCAGCCTTGATCCTGGCCTGCAGGTGAGCAGGAGGATGGAAGTACTTGCACTTGTCTCGGCTGCAGCGGCCCTTGATGTAGTCCATGCAGACGATGACCGAGTTCTCGCTGCAGTCCACCATGCCGGCCTCCAGGGGGTGAGCGTAGCGGCAGTCGCTCTCACCCCGTGTGCAGTTACCGCGCTGGAATTCTCGACAAACCTGGCAGGGCCAGCGGGATCACTGATCAACATCTACCTTTCATCACACTTTGGCCAAACATAGAAACACAACAACTGCACGCAGGCTGCATACCTCCAGCTTGTCTGTGCGCACATGTTTCTGTGCAGAGGTGCCGTTGCCCATGGCTGCCAGGCTGGTGGGACTCCCAGGGACCAGCAGGGGAGTACTGGGCAGCAGCTCAGGCATCAGGCCCATGCCTGGGCCCATGTGGCTCAGATATGGACTGAACGCCATACTGGGACTCGTTGCCAGGGAGGGTGTCACTGGGAATGTTGTCTGAGGGAGGGAGAGGACGGCAGAGACAAGAAAACAAGTTATAGCAGAGTTTTTACTGCAGCTGTTGAAAACTAGAGAAGATCTGATGGTAACATTACAGGTACTGTGGGTTTTTCACAGTAAGAGAACAACTCAGTTATAATCATTTTTTGAAGCAAATAAACATTTAAAAAACTTAATCAATGGATAATAAATGAAGTTTCTTTTGACATTACGGTAATTGTACATTTCCTTTTAAATCACCCTTCAAATTCTACCTTCACTGTGGCTGAAGCAAAATCTAAATCATAAGTTGTTAAACGAGTTTTAACAAAACAGAAAAACTTGAATTACCACCTCATGGTTTTAGTCCTCTGCAAACCAGTCACTTTGCAGTTTATATGCAGGTCTGTCCAGACTCATAATATATGTAGTGAAGGAATTTAATAAAAGGTATGAAGCACATTTTGTCATAATTTGCATATGAATTACTGAGTTATGGCCTAAAACATGTTTTGTGATGTCACAGTCACCTTGACCTTTGACCTCAAATTCTAATCAGTTAATCCTGGAGTCCAAGTGAACATTTCTATTAACTATTTCATTTCATTTAAAAAATACCCAGTGGTTGTATTTGGCAGAGATTTAAATAAAATTCTCAGTGTAAATGAACAGAAAGTCAAAGCTCTTTTTCCTGGTGTTGAAAGAGAAAGATTCAGTTTCTCTCTGTCTGCAGTTCTGACCAGTGGCACTTGCATTCATTAGAAAGTCATAGTTTTAGTGTGGGCTGCTCACTATGGGCTGCAGCTGTGTTCCAGGCAGCATGAACTGCATCTGTTGAGCCAACATGGCTGCCGCGGCCTTCTGCTGGATCAGGTTGTTCCTCCCGTTAATCTCCAGCTGGGTTTTCAGGTGAGGAGGTGGGTGCAGGTATTTACAGTTCTCACGTGTGCAGCGCCCCTGAGGAGGAGAGAGGTGGATGGATGAGTGTGAGAGCAGACAGACAGTGACTCTTCATGTGACTGTTAGTGAACGGAGATGAAGTCAGAACCCAGGGAGATGAGAATAATGCGATTGAGCAGCTAAATCTGTCAGGAATGTGCCTTTACACAGGCCAAACATAAAAAGCTCATAAAAAGCAGCAACTGATCTAAATAGCAGAGAAGATCTATACAATCAAATACAATTAGCTAAACTAAGAAACAAGAGTCAAGTGGGTTTTCCAAACTGTTTAAAAACTGTGTCTTGTGGATCATGTTGAAATAAAGTACTAATGAAGTCCCAGAAGATTTCATGTTGCATAATTCATGCAACACTTTCTTAAAATGTTCATCGCATTAAAGAGCGTTAAACTGGAATCAACAACTAATTTAACCAGCACACATTTAATTTGAAAATAACTTTTTGTTATTTACAACAACATTTAGCTTTAATAAAACATTCATTTTATTTAATAAGTCTTTTTAATGCAATGTGAAATGACAGGTGTAGTGTTTGAGCCAGCTTTGGATTTTCCACAGTGGCACGGCTGAAATCAAATGAACCACAGTGACCAGAGATAAAGCTGGAGAGTGAAAACATATGCTCGACTCTCACCGTCCTGTCTGACTGGCTCTGTATCTCTACCTGGCAGCTATCAGTCCAAGAAATAACCTACTTTCTAGAAAGAGAATAAGTTAATATTTCAGAGTATTTGTGCCTCTGACTGCAGCAAACACACTCGTTTAGTTCAGAGAAAAGCTGAGATGGGATTAATGGAGACTAGAAGATTCACTCTCTTCATAATAATATGGTTGCATTCATGGTTAGAAAGAATCTTACTGTTCTAGTTAATCTACCCAGAATGAATTTAAACTATTTTACTTGTTGTACAGTTAAATATATAACAATGAAACATATTTTATTCACTCATCATATGTTTTGTTTCTAACATCTTAATAGGTAACTAAAAGCTTGAGAGGTCAAACAGATGCAGAGGAGTAAACCACATAAAATGCCAAATAATGTTTGACAGTATTTGAGAGATCGTTGTCAGTCTTCACCTCCAGGAGGTCAGAACAAGGTTAAACAGCGAACCTGAAGCCGGGAGGAAATGTCACGCTGACTGAACATAAGCAGGGGGGCAGTTCTCTGGGGTTTCAACTGCAGTCACAGGAAGGACAGTTCTTAAAACACATGAACATACAAACAGCCAGTAATTATTACTAGATATTAGAAAAACCTGCTCTGACGTGACTTTGTCAAACCTGCTCATCTAACGAACACAGAGCAGCATTCATGACTATTCATGAGTAAACACATCATGAGACATGTTGGTTGAACAGTCTGTGTGAGCATAGTCCAAGCTTTTCTATTTGTCCTGTATGCAAAGCTTCACTCAGCACAAGCAGGTTTCAACAACAGCAGCAGACACAATGTTTGACTATAACCAAAGTAACAAACGTGTTGGAGCCAATTAGATAAGATCAATGTAAATGAAACAGCACAAAAATGATTATAAAAACATTTCAAGAGGTCACATGAAAACAAATATTTTGTAAATAATTGTATAAATATTAAAAATAAATAAATAAATAAATAAATTTATAACAATGTAGAGCCCTGCAGGATGATGAAACCATAATTCTCAGACCTTCCAGTGATTTGGCAGTCTGTACTTAAACTGTTATGTACAGATTGTTATTATGGATGCAACTAATGATTAAGACATCACCTAATAATCTGCCGATTTTATTGATCAATCAAAACATCAAAAGTTAAAATGACAATTTTCCCTGAGCAAACAACGAATCTTCAGCAACAAATCATTTCACCGGGCCAAGGAACATTTGGCATTTTTCTTAAAAGGTGATTTAAACAATATTTGCTGATTCATTTTCCCATTTGTCAATAAACTAATCAAATCATCTCTGATTGTTTTAGATTCAAAATGAAACTATGGCTCCAAAACAACTGTTGCAATGAATTAATACGAACTTAAGTTGACACAATTTTGTATTTTAGTCAGCTGAAGGTTTTCCTGCATCAACAGTCGCTGCCACAAACCATTTTGATCAGAATTAATCCTTCATGCTCCTTTTTACTTGTCATTCTTGGCTACTTGACAAATTCTAAATCAGATTTTCAGCCACGTATCTAAAAGCAATTCATTTGTCTCCGAGTGCCGTTGAAGCAGTGTCCTTCGTCCCTGCCAGAGTCTGTGGGGAAGGTGAAGATGGTGCTGCAGGAACACTGCAGGTCAACACACACTCTGTGCAGGAACTGCAGTCTCCATTAAACCCCTGGGCTGACAGCAGCTGTCTGCCCCTGCAGATGAGCTGCTAACCTGCTAAACTGCCTCCACCCAGCATCAGCCACATGCTTCGTAATCACCACACCCACACGCATTAGGCGATCATGAGCGTGCTGCACAACCGACAGAGCACTAAAGCAACGGAACATAAAAACTCAAACTGACGTCATGGTGCAGATACTCTGACGGTGACGGATGATGTCATGCTGAGATGAAGACACATATAAAAAGCATTTAGCAGCAGCTTCGCATATAGGACAGGAAGGAACCTGCCTCCCATACCAGCGCCCAGGAGGGATTCACATGACCTCACACACCAGACAGAGAGCATACAAGCACACAACATGTAGCAGCTTGAAAAATGGTCAGGATGGTTCACAGGCTTACACAAACACTCTCGCCTACACTGGAGAAGCGAGCAGGCTCTGCGTCAGTGAGCTGTGTGTTTAGGGATGAGTCTGTAACGAGGAGCAAAGCCCATGAGCCCAGCAGGCCTGCTCAAGCTCAGAGGGACAGAAAAGCGCCTGTTAATGAGCCTAATGATCAACTTTATGTATCGAGTGCTCCACAACACAAAAGTTGGACCAAACACTGATACGGATACAGCAGCTTTATAAAAGCTCTAAAATCTGCTGCAGAGCTGGAGGCCAGTAAGAAGTGGTGCTGAAGAGAGTACTGGGTCAGGAATCTCCTTTTGGTAACCATAGCAACGCACTACACAACACAGAGAAAGTCCCTGTAAGTACAGTAGTGTGTTGTTGGTGCGCTCAGTGAGAAGAGAGAGATGAGACATTGACAGATGAACCATCGCACACGTTTTTAAAGCTGCTTTGTCTCCAATTTTTCTGCAGCTAAAGCTTCACCACACTCAGGTTCACATGTGAGCCATCATCAGGAAAAACATCCAATTCGGTCGATACTTCTCTGATCATCCTCAGCTTTGTGTTTAGAACTAATGAGGAAATGCTAACATGCTAACAGGCTAACAGGCAGCCTCACAGAGCTGCTAGCGGAGCTGGAAACGTTTAGTTCATGTTAAAATGCCAAAAATTTGTGGTTTCAGCTTCTCAAATGTTCAAATGTTCCATTTTTCTTGTCTTAATATGAACCGAGAGTCTTTGGGTTTAGAATTGTTGTTTGAATGAAGGAGGTATTTTAAAGAAGTTGCCTTTGGCTCTGAGAGCGTGGATTGATCATCTTTATCTATTTTCTGTCACATTATAGACAAATAAATAAATAATTAATATCCGTAGATTAATTGAAAATGAAAATAATCATTACATGCAGCTCTTATGTCTTCCAGAAGTGACACTGCTCTTAAATCTACTGTGCGTTGGACAGATGTCATCATGTGAGATGACAGCAGCACTCCATTTAACAAGGTAAAAAGAACTCGGCGGTGAGCCCCCCCCCCCCCCGCAGCAGGTTCAGACCAACCCGACAGAGCTAATGGAGGAGAGAGCAGGAATGATGGTGGTCGGCTCTGACCGGGCTGGAGATGCTAGATATGGGAGGGACAGTGAGGAGGGAGGCCTTTAGCAGACAAATCCATGAAATGAACAAACGCCCCTCTTTGGGCGGGGGGCAGGAGGAAGCAGTGACGCTGTAGTGCGGCTCTGCTCAGGACACCGTGTGGCGCGTCTTTGTTTTTTCTAGTCGACCAAAAACAACAACTGTCACCCAAGTATAATCCTGAACAACAGGACAGAAACGCTGTTGTGAAGAGGTGGTCGCTGACACACTGCGCTGGCTCCAGAGCCACACTGCAGCTCCTGATAAATGAAGCCGCTTTGACCTTCAACTGTCACCAACTTCAGTTCTCTCTCAAACTAACAACATGACCCCAGGGCTTCAAACAGCCAAACGTGGCCTTTAATGCTTGTTCACTGCCTTTGGTACAAAGCAGCTTGACTGTTTCTCCCATCAATGCAACCAGCACAGAGCCAGGCTGTTGCTCTGTGCTAAAAACAGCCGTGCCACTCAGGAAGATCAAACTATCCAATGGGTACGCACTCCTGTGCTGTTGCTAGGCCCCCTCTCTTTTCCTCTCCCTCTCTCTCCCTCTCCATCTCCCTCCTGCTCTGGAGGACATAACACAGAAAAATGGCTGAATAATAAATTCTAACTCAATAAACGAGGAGACAGCAGCTGCACTCAGACAGAAAGCCCCTTGTCTGGGTCTCACTTTTTTGCCACACGAAAGCAGCTTGAGCAAAACCTCTCGTAAACACACATGCATCCAGACGCAGACACACATGCCGACACAGCAACAGTCTATTCCCGATTTCAGCACAATTGGCTGTTGATAGTCGGAGCTCTTCTAAAATACAGTAAAGCATCATCACTTGTCGGACTGTTAGCTTTTCTGCTGTGTATGAGTAGCGCTCGTGTTGTGGTTCTGTGCTGGAGACGAGAGGATGGAGAGCAGCTGCAGCGATGGTGAAGCAGCAGAACCGACTGGTCCACATCAGCTGAGCAGCAGATTATGTCTGAGCATAATACAAACAATAACTGTCCTGATAACAGAGGACATTTTTCTGGTATTATCATAGAGAATCCTCTGTCAGCCTGATTTAAATTAGGGTTGGTCAAATATGACAATTTATACCATGGTCACTGAGAATCCTCCATTCTGATTGGTCGAAAGATGTGGACTAACCTCTGGTGATCAGACAGTACGAGTGGACATCTATGCTTTCAGCTCTAAATCAATAACTATAAATAACAATAAGAACAATGAGGCTCAGCTAAAGAGCTTAGAGCTCTGTTATTTGTGTAACCAGTAAAAAATAGTGAAATAGTTGCACAGTGGGAGGAATGAAAATCTAATTTTTAAATGTGTTGAATATTTTTGTGAGTCAGGACATGAAAGTAGACTAACAGCAGGAGAAATATTTATATGTTCAAGGTAATTACACCCATTACAATCACAGAATGTACAACTTATCCTCTACATGTACCATGAGACCTCACCAACATTTATATAATGGTAACTTCCCCTTTAATACATGTGTTTGTATCACTATAATTATTGTTATCATTGCAGACACTGTTGCAAATCAGTGAGCAGAACCGCTTATTGGCAATATTGAATTTACAGGATTTTAATTAGTGCAGTGATGTACCTTGACTGGACGCCATGGTAACCTAGTGGTGCAGGACACGTGCTGTGTATCTGCAGTGTTACTGGTTATCATCTGGTCTTTGTATGTCATCCCACTGTCTCTCACATTTCCTACCTGTCTCAACAGTATTCTCTCTGACAGAGACTAAAATCACCTTTAAAGGAAAATTTAATCATTAGATATTTCAGCTACAAGTTTTAAATGCAGTGTGACAGTAAAATAAATTACTATCATGAAACAGAACTGAACTGTGATATTTTTTTTATTTTATTCTCAAGAATTTAAAAATGATCCTGAGGTAAATGTGACTTTTTAAAATAATTAACATACATAACAAACATGTTCATTATAATTCACAACATTAAAAAGTCACAACACAATCAAGAGAACAAAACTAATGACAAACATCCAGCTTTCTAACAGATGCATTTAGAAAGATTCTGACACAAAAGTGTTTAAAAATTTCAGTTGCAGTAAAAAGGGAGGAACTGACCAACTGACATAGTTTTAAAGGTTTCCCCAGGAAACCGTTTAGCTTGTTGTGACGCATCTTTCTCTCCTGAACAATTTAACTAGCAGATGACATCCTGAACCACGGTCACTGTCAGTGATCGATGGCATTTGGTGTGTGAAACAGCACCTGAGCTGTTTCCTTACAGGTGGGCCACCTCCACTGAAATACAGACCACCTCCACTGTAAACCACAGGGAACCCTGGTCTGTGCGTCGGCCTATCTGAGGGTGTGTTTGTGTTTAAGTGTCAAATAAGCGGGCGCCACCTTAACTTCAGTATTTATACAATACTAAGCAGAGCCAAAGGAACCTACTACCCTGACATTAACCATAATGCATGTGTCTCCACAAACATGATATAATATGGGATGGACTGATGCTGAATGAAATGTCTGTTGCATCGTTACCTTCAGTGAGTCAAAGCAGGCGATGACTCGGCCGTTCTCCACATGGCAGCTCCGGGAAGGGTGGGCAAACTTGCACTCTGCATCAGACCTGGAGCAGGTTCCTCTCTGAAACTCACGACACACTTCCAGGGTCAGCCATTTGGTGTCCCGCCCCATGGTCATGCTGACAGCCATCAGAGACGGTGGTGGGGACAGATGGACGGAAAACTGTCTGATGAGTGCAAGGGTGACTAATAGTGATGCAGGAAAAAGAATCCCCGGCAAAACAGAGAGGAAAAAACAGAAGCAAAACTATTTTCAGTTTTCCCTCAGCACAAATAGGCAGCGAGTCCTTTTGGTCGATGTGTTTTGGGGGATGTTTATTAGTTCTTCCTGGGAAATGTGGCAGCTGAGGTTTGACTGGGGTGAGATAGACGGGCTTGGCAGAGCAGAGGCCAGCTCTGTCTCAAAGAAAGAGAAAAAACAAAAACTACTCTGAGGACGTCACTCTAGAGTGCTTGGATATGTCGCTGTGCATCTGTGCCTTCACCTGAATCAACTGACATCCACCTTAAGTCACTGTTACATTCAAGTCAACATGGCCGAGGCTGTGGCCGTCTCTGTAGAGCCAATAATGAAATAAAAAAGCAGAACCTTATAGGGATGGTTTCCTTGCACTGATGAGTCGAGGTGGCAGCTCAGCTCAGGGCTTGTGGGGACTGCAGCTCGGCAACATGGGATGGTCGACTCTGTGGCTGTCTGGATAAAATATAGCCTCCATTCAAGGCCAAACACACACTGAGCCCCGTTCTGCACTCATCTAGCAAAGTCAGACAGGAGCAGCAGACAACCCCTCGCAGTAGGCACTTCAGAGTTCCACTTCCTCCTCTTACTTCTGTCTCTTTCTCATCCCTCCTTCGCCATCCTTTATTCCTCTGTTGTCATCCTCCTCACTGACCTCTCCTCTGCATGTCCTTGCTTGTCGTCTTGCTGTGGACTGTAAAAAACAGAAGGGCAAACATTAATCCGAAGCATTAGCACACCAGCAGCCTGTTGAGGAGAAAAACGTTGTTAATGCAAAGCTACAACCTCGTGTGGAGCTTGTTTAAATGGAGGGTGTTGAGGACCACGAGGCAGGAGGGTGGGAGGAACAGCGCCAAAGAGAATAAAGCAAAGACAAACAAATACGGGAGCAGAGAATACGGGAGGGAGGGAGGCAGCAATGAACGGCAAAGGGCAAGCTATGTCTTGATTAAGTGATACAAGAGAGAGAGAGAGAGGGAGAGGGAGAGGGAGAGGGAGAGAGGGGATGGAGGGAGATTGCAGGCAGGACAGAGACGTCACTTCAACTCCTGAGCTCCTCGGAGCAGAAAGTAATTGACTAACTTGATATGAATCATGCTGCAATATAGTGTGAAAAGCGGCGTCCTTGAAGTGGCACGTGTGGTCGACACCAGTGACTCCCAGACAGTTATTAATGTGCAGGGAGGAAGCAGGAAAGAGGGAGACAGGGGAGAAAGAGAAGAGGTAGTTCTTCACAACTGCAGCTGCTGTGCTCAATGCAGAGCAACAGCCAATCGGGAAAACTTTTGCAGGCAGGCAGTACACACCACCAACCAATGACGGGGCAGTTTCCACAGCAGCTCCTCCCTCCACAGAGCCCGTCCTTGTTCCTCCCAGGCTTTTTTCACTGGTACAGCACAGTCATGGCTGAGCCACATGGTAATATTCAAACTGTACAACAACTCTGAGCTGACTCCCAACAGCTTTGTCTTCTGACTGACAAGGAGGAGTAAATCCTGCCTCATTCAGTCAGTGGACTATGCTGCAGTATGATGCAAGGAGGACGTGTGCTGTGAGGGAGCAGGGTGACGTGTCCAGACACTAACTGAATACAGATAACAATCAGTGGGGCGGCTCAATAAAGATACACACTGAGACAAAACTGCAATTTAGCCTCCCAGGAGAAGGCTGAGTCCAAACTGCATTTTGGACATGAGAGGAACGAAAGAGAAAGGACAGCTGCCCTTCATGAGACATGGGAGGACATGAATGCACAAAGTGAATAAACAATAGGAGAGATGCAGGAGAGGAGGAGTACAAAAAATAGGAGGAGGAGAGGGGGGTTGGAGCAGATATTATCAGTCCCTGTGTCTGATGGCGGCAGACACAGACGGAGGAAGCGACGGGGGGGAGAGTGTGAGGGAACGAGTGTGTGTGTGTGTGTGTGTGTGTGTGTGTGTGAGAGCATGCAGCTAGACAGCCCAGTAGGAGCACACTGCAGTGGAGTGGGAGAAGGAGGGATAAGGGGGAGGTGGGAGCTGAATTGATACACCCACCTTCAAACACAAGAACAAAGACACATCCCAGCCCCAAAAAAAGAGGCAGGAATGAGAGATGAGCAGGTACAGCAACTGCTTTGCTTGCTTAACCATTATGCTTGTCTGTGCCTCCTCTTCCTCCTCCTCCTCCTCCTCCTCCTCCCAGCCTACCTACAGATCGATAGAAACTTTTCTCAGGGGGACAAGACCAGCACTCCTCCTGCAGCTTTGCCTGTCCTGCGTTCACGACCACATCAGTGTCAGCCGCTCCTGCTTACGCACGCCCTGACAACGCTGCTCGGCAATATGCAGCCCGCATCATCAAAATGCTCCTCAGCAACGCTCCTCACTTCCTCTCCTCGCTCTCGCCACACCAGACACCAAATGGCGCACAGTTGCCATTACAACCATTCTTGGAAAGCTACGCAGCAGCACTGGCTCTGCTCCAGCACCGTTCCAGCTCATACTGCACCCCGTACCTTTGAATATGCACAGCGATGACCTGTCACTGATACATGCTTTCCAGGGCTTTCACCAACTGTTTAACCAAGCCTTTCCTTGTTAGGTTTTGCCTCTGGCCTCTGTCAGGGCCTTTATGGCTACTGGAAGACAATGGGGACAGTTAAAAATAGAGAAATCATGCCATGGCATAATGTGTAAGTAGGTTAAATGTGACATGCCTGCTCGGGAGCTGTGAGAGCTGGAAGTAAGCAAGTAGATCAGACACTCAGACAAAACAGCAAGTCAGTTTTTATTAATTAGTTACTCATAAATAGTTGCAACCACTTTATTGACGAATGCAGAAATGTAGGGACGTGAATATAGACGGATGACTCACAGGACAAAGTTCATACTCAGGATCGACTTTCGACTTCACTTTAGCACTTTAGGCTAAATACTGTTGTCAGCGTGGCAACAGGCTGATGTTTCGTGCATTAACATGCAAATGTTTGCTAATTAGAACAGAAAAGTAGAACTGAAGCTGATAGGAGTGTCATGTGTTTTGCAGGTATTAAAGTTAAGTCATGAATGTGTGAACCAAAGTTTAGGCAGCATAAGGCAGAGGAGCACTGTCAAAATAAAGGGATCAGGATTCGATTCAAAATCAATTCTCGATTCAAAAACGATGGTAATAGGTCATAAAGTGTATGACACTATATATTTCATATATGTATGACAGAGGTGTGGTGGTCCTGAATGCACCTATGACATACGTGCACACATGCACACGCACTCGGTGGCAGGTTCACATACATCAGTCAACTATGATCACGTGACCAAATGTTAGACTGACGTTATGAACAGTTTCCAGTGCTGTTAGATGATACCTGACTGTAGTATGTTGTAGTTAGTGTGGCATTCAGCAGCAGTTCGTCTGAGTTTTTAATGATTTCATTTACGTATTTGTGTCGAGCAAACGAAGCTGCACTGGAAACTTCGGTTCAGAGGAAAAGTTGCAGGCAGAGGTCAGGCTGAGCTAATAAAACGTAGCTAAGCTGGTTTTTCATTTCCAGCAGCCTAATCTGTCCACATTTAACAGGCTGACTTTGTCATGGTAAATGATGAAGAAGAATGATGAATGAATGAATCTTTATTCATTAACAATTTCATTTACTGAGCAGCTCAGAGGCTACCAGCAGCTAAAGACAACTGTTAAGGTGGAATGTTTTCTTGCATTTTAGTCAATGCATGATTGACCTTTGGAAATCAATCAATACACCTTAAATTTCAATATGACAATTGTGACCGTTCATTTGTTTTTATTAGCTCTCTTCATGACATGACTTTAGTGATGATCGGATCTTCAAGAGGTTAAAAATGAATGTAAATTTATGAATTGATTTTGAATTGGTTGAGACAGAATCACGCTCTGGTATAAAACAACATTTCCACAGGTCACTTACAATTAAGCCCTAAAAGCAATAGTCCATTGTCTGTCTCAAGGACATCTGTGAAGACGCTGATAGAGTCAAGCTGGCCCAGTCCCCAGAAGCAGTTGCCATGAGCAACCAAGGTCATAAAGATATCATGGACCGAGTCAGCGAGGGAGTGAACAGTCATAACACAGGGCCTTCAGCGCCAGAGTACGCTGCCTCGGTAGAATATCGCATGAAATATGCAAGGTGTCTCAGGGGAACGTGATTCAATGTTTAGGACTCGGTATCCAACAGAATCTTCACACATGGTTCTCACAGGTGCTGTGGTCCCATGAAGAATATCCTTATGTGGACATGTGGTGAGTTTTGTACGGGTTTAAATATGTTCTGTGAGGAAAACAGTCTTCAGAGTTAGCTGGCATAACTCACAGTTTACTGGTATTGCTCATCTTCTCCTTCATCAAGCTTCAATAAATGCTCTGCCTAAGACATCTGGATCTCCTTAAACTTCCTCCATCATGAGTAAACCAGCTTGCAAGATTTCAATCTTACCAATTTTCATCAAGGTACTTCACTAAAAAACAAAAAAACCAACTGCATGTTAGCCCTAGAGGGAAAGTCTGGAGATCACCAAAGTCCTTGGGATTCAACATCTGGGAACCATGAATGTTATGAATGTACCAGATCTTGTGCCAGTTTATCAGGTAGATATTGCCCAGGATAAGTAAAAACTCTGACTTGCTGGTGGCGATAGATGAAAACGTCATGGGGGCCATTGGGATTATATTTCTGATCACAACGAACGTCTGTACAAAATTTCATGGTGATCCATTTGAAAGTTGCTGAGATATTTCAACCTGGATCAAAGACAGCCTGACATCTCCATCCATACAGCCGTGTCCCTACCAAGAGTTCTGATGGACCCCTCGGTGAAAACACACCTTGTGACTGATCTGCACATTACTTCATTAATGATTCAGCAACAGCAGAGGGAGAATATAACCACGAAGGGTAAATCCAACAGTACAATGCATCTTTATAAAAATGCAGAACTTCACTCCAAAATACAACTTAGAGTTACCAAACATCCATCACAAACACAGCCACAGTTTCCCAAAATATACCCGAACAGTCACATGAAATGTCTGTATTAAGCACAAAATGCCTAATTACATTGGTTTGATGTTTTACGTACTCCTCAGCAGCCTTTTTTAAAAGATAGTCCTCCTTAGAAATAAAGATCCTTCAGTCTGGGATGAAACATTTACTGCCAAGCTGAGATTCTGCTCACTACTACCCACCACAGCAAAGATAAAACACAGGAGGCCAGAAGATACAAGCGCTAAGCAAACAGTCAAGGAGCAACAAATTAAGGTGCAGATGGAGGAATGATAGGAGTGAAAAAGAAGAAAGAGGCAGAAGTTTGGCTTGAATTACTCTTATAGCTAAATATTGATCAGGAAGAGACGCAGTTCTGATGCTGCATGCATGAGGCTGCATTATTGTGCAGTTGCAGCCCACACACCACAGTGACTCGCAGGACTGATGAATGGGTTAAAGCGCTTAGGTAAAAGCAAAATATATATAAGAAAGCATGAAAATAAGCTTTAGACATGTTGCTAGGATAGTAAATTAACAATTAACAATTAACATACTGATTATTTTCTAGATCCATGTATTAGCTGTTTGTCAGAATTTTTTTAAATGCCTGTTTTAATTATATATGTTATAATTAATCTACCAGCCGTCCAAAATCCAAAGACATTCAGTTTACTGAGATATATGACAAAAAAAGCATATTGATTAATCTGCTCATTATTTTCTTGACTAATCAATCACTCATTATGTCTATGAAATGTCAAAAGCCAGAAAATGCCAGTCAGAATTTCTCAGAACCGACTGTAATGACTCCAAGTTGCTTCTTTTGTCTGACCAACATTACAAAATCAAGATATTCAATCTAATATCTAGTAAATGTAGCAAATCCTCACATTTCAGAGGCTAAAACCAGAAAAACTAAAATGATTTCTGAAATAGCCACTGATTAATTTTCTGTCAATCAACTAATAAATTAATCAGCAAATCCTTTCAGCTCTAATTCACAGATCTACTTAGAAATGCCAACAAAAGTCTCAACTGTTTTCCCACATAATTATGAAGCCAGCTGCACTAAAGACTTTACATTTTGTACATTATTTTGGTCGACTCGAACTCGTACGACCTTTGCAACAAACAGTCATACGCAGGGATGCAGAGTAGTGAATAAATATAGACTGGCCTGGTTCTAACAGTTCTCCAGGTGCCTGCAGGGAGACGAGGGGCTCCAGCAGTCGGTCGTCAGTAGGTGGGGGTCAACATGTGGGTGGGACAGGATGTGGGAAAGTATGGAAGGACAGATGGGGCTGGCTGCTGTTGACTCCGGCGCACTGCGTCCCTCATCAAACACAGAAAGGACTACCGACCGTGTAACCTTCACCAGAGCTCTGACGTCTGCATTATGGCTGAGTAGGCTGTGTGCCACCTCGACAGGCCGCCCTGCACCTTATCTGCTCACATTAGATCGCTCCATACCTATAAAACTGCACAGTGTCAGACGTGTATTCAGTGGAAGGCAGGGTCACAATCTAACACTCAAAATAAATTTCATTTCTACTCTTATATTTTGCACAGTCATTCTCTAGGTAGGGAAATATTTAATGTGTCCTGTATGTTTGAGTTTTTGTTAGTGGTCAGTTTAGAAGTTTCAGCTTCCTCTGCTGTTGAATTTATTTTGAAATTCCTCTAAATTAAGAGCAATGGGCAAATGCAATAAATGGGAATATAAGGTGTTATAGGGTAATACAGGAAGTGTGCTCACTAGAAAAAATAATAGTTGAAACACTGGAAGAAGTTCAAGGTTAAGTGAAATACATTTACTGTATTTAAAAAAGCTGAAATGACAACAACTGATTGAAGTTAAAATGTCAATGTAAATACGAGTGCTGGGTGAAGCTGATATCAGTGGAAGTGCTCTGGCTCTGCTGTGAACATCTGGGCTGCTCTTCTTGGGAATATGAAGCGTTATTACACCTCACATTTCCTGGAAAATTTGCTGCTGAACTTTTGCAGTTGAAATATTTGAAATAGTTGAGGTGCTGATTTTATTTAGGCTGAGGCGGCAGCTTCACATTGAGGTGACTGTTAAAATGGAGGAGCTGAAAGTGTCAGGATTTAGTTGAACTTCAAGCACTAAAACAAACTGAAATGTTGATGTGTAGAAACTGAAGGTAGCTCCACTGTTACACTTCAGTCTCCAGAGAGAACAAAATGATCCTAAAACTGTGGAGTTCAGTCTTAAACAGATTGGGGAAAGCCAGTGAGGGATTTTAGTATTTATACACTGGAAAAAACCACTTAAGCTCAGATCTGTGTGTCACTTTGGTTTCACACGAGAATCTGTGTTTCCTGTGGGAATTTTCCCCCCGTTTCAAAAAGCCCGGTGAATTCCATTTTTAGAAGCACAGGTAGTTTTATGACAAATACTGAAGTTATGAAAACAAAACTCTGATCGGCATCTTAGTGAGGTGTGTTGCAGTTCACTGAACAGACAACTCTTCTGAGAGCTGTGACAAGGTCAAGTGCGAAACAGGATAACATGAATGACCAGGTGATTGATTAAAAAGCACAAGGTGAAAGAACCATAAATCGCTGTGAGAGTGAAAGCCAGCAGCCTGGAGGGAGGGAGCAAAGTAATTAGGTTAAGTATCAATAATCTTTTCAGCTCATTAAAGCACCACAGCTCCCATTCAAGCAAGCATACAACAAACCTATTCCATCATACAGCACAATATAACCTACACAAAGGATCAATACCCGGAATGATTCAGCATAACTTGTGTATTGCACTTAAAGTTTTACTTTAGAAGAGGCTGAATTAAGTGTAGATGTAATGTCACTTGCTGTAACACTGGTTTCAGCAACTGCATCCCTGTAGAGAAGTAATGAAAGTTAACTGTGTGGATAAACAGCAGATATTACAGCTGAGCCAATAATGCCATGTCAGCGTCATATTTTTGATTTGCTATTGCTGCTACATTTTATTTGTATTATAAAAGATGGAGCATCCCAGGCAGTTAATGTGTGTGTGTCAGAGGGGAAATGAGAACAGGTTATGCGGGAAATATGGCTGTATGCTTGTGTCTGTGTGTGTGTGTCCCGTTGTTCTATGGTTGTGTGGACAGATTTTAGCTCAAACCTATCACTGTGAGGACATTTTGGCATTGTTGAGACTTTCTGGCCAATTAGCACAAATTAGAAGGGCTGTTAAGACTTGGTTTTAGGGATAAGGCTGGAATTAGGTTTAGGGTACAGGTGGGGTTAGGGTAATGATTGGGGGTAGGGCGAGTGTCCTCACAGCTATAGTGAGAGTGTGTGTCTGTGTTTAGAAGAGTCCAAAGGAGTGTGAACTTGTCTTGACTGTCTGTATTTACTAAGACAAGATGCCGGCAATACATCCACTGCAAATGCATACAATGTGAGAGGGTGTGTAGTGACAACACAGCATGGTGGCTTGAGTGTCTGACCCTTTAAAGGTAAACCAAGGACAAAACTCACCCTCCTGCACTGACTGCACACATGCATTGTTAGCTGCAAAATCCTGCAAACATCCAGATAACCAGGAGCCCAGATGCAAGTGCTTCTCACTTAATAGATTTAAATTCACTATTACATTTAACAGAGTGACCAAGAAAGTAATTTTACATTGATTTCCCCCCCCCCCTCACTCCCTGGCATGATAACAAAAGCTAACTCCCCTCTGAAATACAAGCACTGTAAGGACATCCAATAAAATCCTAAATAATGCATTCAATCAGACCTTGTGTGCAGATACCGGCTAAAACATGACAGCTGCTTATTATTTACCTGCACACAGAGCATGGCCGCCAGCTCCCAGCAGACCTGCCCGGTGCGTTCTACATGCAAGCGCTGTTACAGCTCTGCCTCTACACCGCAGCTACGCCCGTTGTAAGAATAACATGGGCAGCTTCGAGCTTCCATGCAACAGGCAAACTGGAGGAAGCCTTTTCACTGACTTACATATGAAATTAAACAGATTATCAAGAGATTTAAATGCGCCAGGTAGCGTTAATATCGCTGCAAAGTGAACTGCGCCAGACGTGCTCAGCCTCTTACCTGAGTGCCGTCCGATCCGGTGGAGACTCGGATGTTTTCTCCTGAATTAACGTCGGTTAAAATGTTTATTTAGTGGTTATTTTCCACTGCAGGGCGGACGGACACTCGGCATTACCTGGAGGAAAAAAGTGCCGTGTCGCTAGCGAGACATAATCAAACCGCCGCGAGTAAAGAGGACGTGTTACCGCCGCGGAGCGAGAGGGAGAGGGGGGAGGCAGAAGCGAGGGTCCGGCTGGCGGCTGAGGGGTGAGCCGCCGCTGAACGTGCTCGGCTGCAACACCGCAGAATGACAGATTTAAAGAAATCAGAGGCAGGGCAAGATGTGAGGGAGGAGCAGGCGGAGAGGGCGTGTGTGCGTTTACTTACGTTAACGAGTTAACGACATTAGCATCGGCGGGAGAGAGTCACGACAGAAGGTGAGCGGCCGGGAAGGCAGGTGCAGCTGGCCAGGTATGTGTGCGTCACGTTTCACTGTCAACCTGGTGCAACTAATATGGCCCAAAAGATCCAGCCTTTAGGTTGGTGAAACTACGTGCTGCCTTTTTAAGGATTTAATGCTAACTCTGTTGTATTAATATAGCAATCAGGCTAAACTGGCTAAAGTTAGCTATAGCTTACGTTAACTAACGGTCAAATTTAAAACTTAACGTCTGCCTAACGCTTAAATGAAAACTCCAACATCCGTTCAAAGGGCGGGGTTGTCTTCGTGTTTCTCTTTTAACAATTTAAAACGTATAAAACTGCCACATAAGATTAGAATATTATTTACTTTTACTCTTTACGCTCAGGTGACAGCAGAGACACGCCGGTGGAGGCGCGCCCTTCAGTCAGTCCACCTGATGCTAGTCAGTGGCTTTTATACCGACGCAGTATTTCCGGTTGCCTTATGGTTTTCACAATAAAACCAGCAAGCGACATTTGTTTGGACGATCAGTAATACTTAATAATATTTCATAAAGGGTTTACGGCTGTAATCAATGGCTCTGTTGTAGGCTGCCATGCTTTCTGGATCAGTAATAAACCATTAATAAGAACAACTTTGGGTTGCCAAATTGTGGGAAAATCCTCTTCCAACACTACACTCTTGTGTTTTTGGCTCTTTAATTAATTAGGGAGACCCCTCAAATTTGACCTTCTGGAGAAGGCCTGTAGGACATATGAACCATTATCCATTTATAAACATTCATCTACTTTGTACTCCTGTATTTGTAACTACAGACTTTATGGATTATTGTAGAAAACTTTATTAATGGTTTATTAATATTTATATGTAAATGTTTATATTTTATTCCAAGTTCAGAAACCCATTCTCTTTTATTATTGGCTTACAGACACTTGAGAACTGCAGACTTGATGGGGGATCTCAAGGGGTCATAAGTGTTAGCAAAGTGAGTTGAAGAAGAAATGAAGTTAGCAGAGCAGAATGCTTTCCTATCATGGATCAGAAATAGGTTATTTGGTATAATGGCTATAATGGTTCTATATGTCCCTTTTGTTTGGAGTTTCAGATTTTTGACATTAGTTTATAATTGTGACAAAAAATGTATGACAAGTCTGAACAAAGGATTCAGGTTTTTCATGCTCAAATCCCAATTTAAACATATACTGAACTTTACTTTTCATATATTAGTATACATAATTTTTAATTTACACCATATATAAGAACCATTTCTAGCAATGCAACTCAACTGATAAAAAAAGTTATCCTGCCTTTTAACAATCCAATAACCTCTATAAAAATTTTGAGCATTTTCACTACATTGCAGAATAATTCTTCAAAATATCAGAGCAGCTGTCAAAGCTCATCCCTCTATTAAATCCTCTCTAGGATCAGACTGATAAATGTTCAAACCCTATCCATCCAAATTTAAGAATAAGCTGTGATGTCAACAATCACCTCAGTATCCCCACTCAGGAACTTTTGATTGCAGTGAAAGTACTTGAGCGCTCCCTGCTGGTGTTCCAGAGGTTTTCAAGGGCAACACAAAAGCTTGCAGTCTGTTCTGCACATGATCAGACAAAAGAACAGTTGCAGAAAGAAGATATCTTTGTGTGGCAACAGCAGTTCAGTAGATGTAAAATTATTTTATATAAAAACTCAGACTTGGGACACACTCAGTAATTTTACAACATTAGCAGTTAATGCAACACATTGAGGTATCTATGAAACTTCATTCTCCTTCTGTCACTTAAGAGACACTTAAAAACACAGGTACATTTTAAAATGTAGGCATTTTGTACAAGACAACAATCTGGCAAACATATAGATTGTGATTAACAAACAGTACCATATCATAAGGTTCTGTAAATGAAATTTTAAACAATAATAGCATATGCAGACTTGTGGTGAAGGCTCAAATCCTGGTTGGCTGGTGGAGGGTGGTTATGGCGGAACAGAAGCCAGAGGTGTGGCTGACAAAACATTTGTTTTGGTCTCAGACGCCTGGAGGTCTAGTGCGACATCTAGTGGGAGTGACGTTTACAGAACCTTTAAATAGAAACAAGTATCACATTAATCCTTTTGACAAAGAAAAAAAAACGTATCCCAGTTTCAAGCTACATCACCAGAGTTTAGATGTTTTTAAAAGCCAGGCTTGTGTGAACACTAAAAGGTGTAAGATGCAGGTGACTAGACCAGCCTCTCTTCTTGTCAGGAAAATGTATCCATCATGAATGTCAGTTGTGGCAAAGAAATACAATCGGTATCAATAAATAAATGTGTCATTTCAAATGTGTTTATAGAGAGAAAAAACATAGTGGAAGGCAAATACTAAAGATAACTTGGATTCATTAACAACAGACAAGGCAGAACTTGGCAGACTTAGTATTAAGAACCTACTGCTTATTCCCATCACTACCACTGTTCCACATTGTCCATGTAGTCCTCAATGGTACTATTCTCATCCAGATCCCACCACTCTGGGAGTAGCATTTCTGACTCCATGCTGTCTCCACCAGCCTTCTGCCTCTGGTGCTCCTCAGCTACTACAGAGTGGCTGTCATGCTGATGGGGTGTTTCTGTGGGCTTCAGTTGCCTCCCTTGCTTTGTTGTGAGCCTTCCACGGAGCCGCCTCCTCTCCTGCTGCCGCCTCTCTCTGGCCTGCCTGCGCTCCTGCTGCCTCGCCACTTGGAAACGCTGCAGGAAAAGGTCACGGGCGTACTCATATAGCTCTACGTCCCACTGGTTCAGCTGGCGGATTCTGTGTTGTGTCTCAGGAGGTACGTCAACACTGGAGGCGCGTGTGCCGTTGAGCTGCGTGAAGGGTGCGATGAACTCCAAGTTGAAGGTTCGCTCAAACAGGTACTGGGTCTTACGCTGGTACTCGGTTAGCCCAAAAAAGGCCATGCCTCGTAAGTTACGTTTAGCACTCTCCAGAAGTACGGCCCAGCGCTCTTCCTCACTCATAGCAGAGACGTTGTAGCACCCCACTAGGCTGAGGTCAGCCAGCATGCGGGTCTGCCGGTTGTTGGCCAGGTTGTAGGGGCAGTCCATGAACTCCTGCAGGGAGCAACCCGACCAGTCGTCTCCTGAGTAGCAGCTTGGTAGCTCAGACAGTGTTGGGGAACGTCCATCACACACATGTAAGGAGGCTTTCCATGTGGCACCACGCTGCACATGACGCCACTCGCTCAGGTAGCGTGACACTGGGTCTCTTAAGATGGTAATATAATAATAGTTCCTTCTGGAGAGAAAAAGAGGACATTAGCTCTGCAATAAGCTAACGCCGGTGTGATTCATTTATTTGTATTGTTTCATTATTGACCTACGTGTTAATTGTACTTTTCAATTATTCAATAGGCTAGGCAGAGAATACAAGAAACTCATATATTCACTTGTATCATAACTAACTGGTTCTGATTTGACAAAAATTACAAAAGAAACAAAGAAGTCCTGCAATTATGTGGACTGTTTGTTTGTTGTGTGGACTAGAAGCACTTGTGCAGTAGGTTAATGAAAAGTTTAGACAATAAACACACACACACTCATTTTATGTAGAATTTTTTTATATAATATATATATAATAAGTCTCTACATATTCAAAGATCATGTTAAAACCAAGTTACACAGGTCAGGGTAAACTGCTCCATGTGTAAGGTCAAAACGTTTTGACTTGTATTATATTTTAGTTCACACTTTGTTACAGCTCTGCATTGTGGACATGTTATACAAACATTATTAAGAGAAATGTGAAGTGAGTGTTTGCCCCCACCCCCTCACCAACCTGGGCAGGTTCTTTGGAGCCTCTGGTGAGTCCATGCGTGACGGGACACAGCTGGTCAGCTCAGTCCAGTCTGCATGGAGGCCGCAGCTCCAGCCGGTGGAGAAACGGGAAAAGAGCCAGGTTTCCTTTTTACCTGGCCGGTAACAGGTGCATTTCTTCTGACCTGCGTGGCACTCGCACGGCCTCTCCAGCTGAATGTTCCGCACCAGATGACGGCCAAACGTCGTGCCGCCTGTTTTTTGAATGTGCAGAAAAACTATAACATCATCCCCTTTGATGTTGAAGTCTACAACACGATTTAAATCGGCTTTAGTAAAGTTGAAGCGAGGGATAAAGCGGACCAGAGCGCCGTCTTCTGCAATGTACGGATCCTTTGAGAACCCATCTTGGACTTCATTGCCACTGCTCCGGGAACCGGTTGCACCGCCGACCTTCAACCAGGACCCCAGCTGGTGCAGGACCTGGCACTCGGACCTGCTCGGACACACATACTGGATCATAATCACGCCAAAGAGCAGCGCCATGAGCAGGACGATCAGAAGCCGGTGGTGGCTGCCGCTGCTGGATTTCTCATCCATTGTCCCTGGACGGACAGAAAACCATCACTCAGGTAGTCCGGGCCCGCTCCTCGGCTGAGGAACCTCGGAGGTGTGTTTCTAAAGCCCCCAAATACAGCGAAAACAATAACAATGCAGCTGCTAGCCAGCTAACGCTAGCTTTGAGCCAGAGTGCTGTATCGGCGGCGGACTCACACAAAAACGGACGATAGCATGTCGTAATTCTGCTGTATTGTTGGCGGCAAAGCGTACAGGTCTCATTTAAAACTCCAGAGCAGCTTTACCTGGACTATCAGATCATCTTTGTCGCAGCGGCAGATCCGTACCTGTGATTTTTGACCTTTCTTCCCAGCAGCCTCTGCGCTCGCTCACTGTGGGAGTGAAGTTACGTCACCGTGCAACGTCCTGCCGACCCAGAACCATGGAGACACAAAGTTACCCTGGCAACCGGCATCGGCTCTGTCTCCATTTATGAGCCTGTTAATTATCGATCAATAATCGGATTTTGACGGTTTCGGTGTTTGTGTAAATGTGGCATGTACGATTGTAAACGATCACCGCCGAAATAGCTCAGTTGGGAGAGCGTTAGACTGAAGATCTAAAGGTCCCTGGTTCGATCCCGGGTTTCGGCATTTTGGTTTTAAAACTGAATTTCAATGCTTTTCAATTTTTTTTTTTTTTTTCAGATATTAAGTAGACAAATTAATAGGTATAGTTTTGGTAGATCAACATGTAGAAACAGGTTTTGAAATAAATATGTGACAAAAAAACCTAATAGCACGGGAAACATTTCTGTTTAACTTGTCCTCACAGCCACAATTTTCTCTCCCAGAAAATATAAGGATTCGGGCGATAGGAGGTAAAGGCTTTCAATTAAGCCACAGTTTGAGAGGTGTACCTCACCATAATCCATGTGTCTAAGGAGTTTCCATCACTATGGCAACCATTAACTGCAGCTGGGCATGCAAAACTGATTCAGATCAGCTGATTAGATTTGCACACACACACAAGCACACAGACATACAAATAAACAGATTCACAGAGACACACAAAGACACACACTCACACAAACATACAAGCTACCAGTGTACCAACAGCCCAGAGCTAATATGTAGTTTAGCTCCAGCTATTCCTGAAACAATGCAGTTGCAAAGGTAAGAATTTGTACACATTAATTCAGTCTTTTCACAATCTTCATTCATTTTCTTTAATCTAAGTTCAAGTTGCATATCTCAGGCCATTCATAAAATAATTACAGTTTGAATTACACTGTAAAAGCCAATCCAGCCCCAATTTTTGTAAAGTCCATTCAAATGTTCAGGATTATTAAAATATGATAAAAACTTTATGTTCACTGGACACAAACACTCATCTGTTATGAGTTTGACACATTTTATGTTAATGATTATGATAATGATTTTTCAGTTAAGCTAATATAGCCTAATTAGTTCTAGGCCAATTAACAACACATGCATTGTGCACTTTGCTTATATTTAAATAGTTGAATTAAGTGAAAAATGGTTGTAAAATATGTATCAAATGCTTTCATGTTCATATGACAACATAACAAAAACACAAAACTACAACAAGCGTTGTAGAGTTATGCCGAACACAAAAATGTTTTGTTGTCCTAACATAAAACTGACACAATTTTCTGCTTTTACCAGTTCGTTATTTTCTTGTACACATGAGTTTTATACGGCTTTATGCAGCCAAGCTAGCTGCCTCCCTCTCCCCGGCATACAAATTCAAGACAGCAGTACAGTTTGGCTTCAGTTTATGCAGAAGGCAGCAGTTCCAGCCTGAAATGAAATAATATCAATAAATAGGTGATATTTGTTTCTCCAAATACTCTACAGCCATGGAGAGACTATGAGGCAATAAAGTCCTGAAAACAGATATGTAAAAGGCCTCCCACACCTCCTGTATGAGATGTGTCATTTTGCATCTCTCAGTGGTTGTTTTTTATTTCTTCATAGTTGTTTTGCATGTTTTTGTGGTAATTTTGCACAACTTTGTGGTTTTTTGCTTCTCTTTGTGCATGTTTTGCATGTCTTCATGGTCATTTTGTGTCTAACGTAGTTTTGATTGACTTTCTAATTGGAAATCTGTCACTTTAAACTGAGGGTTTGGTCTTTTTTAGAAGCTGAAAGACACAGATCCAAGCAGGTGGGGGCTTCGACCACCCCTCTGACCCAGGTCTTGAATTTATGTTTTTTCAGTCTCTCAGTTTGTGTTGTGTACGTCATTCAGTGGTTATGAATGCTCTGCACTGTGATAATATGAAAACTGAAGACTTCACATAATTTGAGCTGATTTTAGAAAAAGTTTTAGTTTTTTTTTTACGTCTGATTTTAGTTACAGCTTCACTGACCAACTCTTGTTTATCAGTAGGAGGTGGGGGTGGGTGTGTAGTGGGTGAATACCAGTGTCTCTCCTGCAGAGAAAGATTTCACCCCAGCTCCACCCCACATTCCTCTCTACTTAACTGTGGCATCCAAAGTGGACCCCTCTGGGCCAATTTATAAGATATAAGATGCACCGTGGACATGTGGTCTCTGGTGCCATGATCAGTCCTGGTCCTCTAAACCCAGAGAACCTTTGCTTTTCTATGCTACCAGACTCTTTAGCTGCAAATTCAACTCACATGGTGGCCCAGTATCTCAGTGTCTGCAGTGAAAGCAGCATGACTCCCTGGGACGCTGGCTGGGAAAACACTGCTCTTGTGACAGCTGATTTGCTTTATGTAACCAGGATTATAAAATGTAACATTAACATGAGCAACCAGAAGGAAAAAATCATTCATAATTTAACTGTACATGTTTATAACCTCTAGTTTAATTGTATCTGAAAGCTGGTTACTTAAATTAGGGAATTTTTTAAATCTTCATTCAGTTTAAAAGAAGTAATTGTCTTGTGTTGAGTGACAGCTGTCAGGAGTCAGATGTTTGTTGATTGATCCTCGGTCAGTCTCCATCAGTGAGACACTTTAATCTGCTGATTAGATCCTCTGCGGAAAGAGGTCAGCTGGTCACACTGACGTCACGTTGTCGCCTACGTCACTGATGGAGGAATTCGTTGTCCGAACGATCGCTTGTATGAGCAGATGTATCACTCTGCTCAAAATCAGCCGACCATCAAGGGAAAAGGGAACTGACCTCTCTAGGTTTTCCACTTGAAAGCTTTCAGTAAATAACAGCTAAATATGACAACTGGATCTGCCTATTCTGAAAAATAATGGTTTTGGATCAAGTTTTCCTGATTAGAATATGTAGATATAAGTGTTTACTTTTTTTCATACTGTTACAAAGCTTTTCAATAAAACATCCTGAATCTTTTAGGATAAGCTTATATGTCTTGAGGATGTTGTGCAATTACAACCAAATTTAATTAACATGCACATGTGAGCGATACTATATTCAAAATTTTGTGCGGCCTTTGCCTTGTTTCATATGTTATCTCAGTGTGATCTCTATGTACATGTGTAGTTATCTAATAAAATAATGACTAGTACTATAATTACTAGTTAATGGTCTATGTTATGTTCTGTCGATGATGTTTATACTCAGTAACAAGAAAAACAGAGACTAGTTTTGTATTGTACGTCACTGTAGTTTACTGTGGTGCTCTGTATGTCACACATCATGCAAGTGACTCAGGAGAGACCTCAGTACTGAAACTGATCATGTTTGGAACTGAAATGCATTGAACAGGATTCGCTAACTATGGTAACATCATCATACTCTGGATTCAGTGTGGCCTACTATTATTCTACATACTGTTGTTCTATTCCTGTATTCTGATGTTATCAGGAGGGGAATGAAGTGGAGTAAAAATACAACATTGTTTATTGCTAATGTCACAACTTATTATGTAATGATGACAACAATAATGACGACGACTCTTCCTCTGTGTTTTTAGGTCCTGGAAATAGTGGCGGAGTGAGCCCTCCGGCTCCTCCCCTGTTGTGTAACGGACGAGTCGGCCCCCGCCCTGACTCCGCTGAAAGCCCCCGCCACGGTGAGCGGTACACGGGTCGTTAACGGGATGCGCTGATGTAACTCGGTTCTTTTTGAAGGACGTGAACGCTTCACCGTGTGGTGCAGTTGGACTCGGACATGGAGCTGGACCGGCGGCTGCTGCTGGCCCACTGTGCGGCCCACGCCCTGTCGATCGTGGCGGGGCTGCTGGTGGTCGTCCCCATGGCTCTGAACGGATCCGCTTTCAAAGGCCGCTGCGCACTCTTCACCACCGGCTACTGGAGGACGGACAACCCGGCCGAGCTGACGGGGCAGCCCGGGGACGAGTCCCACCTGGTGGTGCAGCAGTGGGGCCCGCTGGCCGCCTGCCAGTTCGCCACATTTGTCGGTATTTTCACGGTGCTGTACGGTGCAGCGCAGGGCTGGAGGTGCCTCTTCTATCTGCATGGACGACACGACGAGTGAGTCCGCTGACACAACACACACAACATGCACACAACATGCACAACACACACACAACATGCACACAACACACACAACACACACACAACATGCACACAACACACACACAACATGCACACAACACACACAACATGCACACAACATGCACACAACACACACAACACACACAACATGCACACAACACGCACACAACACGCACACAACATGCACACTACATGCACAACATACACACAACACACACAACCGACACACAACATGTACACAACATACACACAACACACACAACATGCACACAACATGCACAACACACACACACAACACACAGAACATGCACACAACATGCACACAACCGACACACAACACACACAACACACACAACATGCACACAACATGCACAACACACACACAACACGCACACAACATGCACAACACACACAACACACACAACATGCACACAACATACACACACAACACACACACAACACGCACACAACATACACACACAACATGCACACAACATATACACACAACACACACACAACATATACACACAACACACACACAACATACACACAACATATATACACAATATGCACACAACACACACACAACATATACACAACATGCACACAACACACACACACAAGCAGCGAAGTGCTGTACTTAATACAGAGGCATTTTATTTACTTGAGTATTTCCATGTTATGTTTTATTCTATTACATTTCACAAATTGTTGATAAACTCTAAATATTACTAAGCTATTATCTGAATACTTCTTCTACCACTGATATACACATATATATTTACATATTATTATACTACTGTACTACATTATTATAGTAGTAACACTGGTGAGGGTGGCTACAGTTATGATTACTGATATGAATGCTAACTGTATTATTTATACTGCAGCAGAAGTATTTTCTGCAAATACTGAAGTAATATAGTAGTAGTATAGTAGTACTGCTGCAGCAGTAGTAGAAATGAGAAGGTGGTAGTAGAGGTACTTTTTGAAATATACTTTAGAGACTGGATGCAACTTTGTCTTTCCATACTGCTCTTGTCTGCAAGTCCATAGCTATGTCCAAATACACTTTACTCCAAATAATTGTACATTTTCATACATGTAGAAATACAGCATCAAGGTGTCTGTAGATTTGCCTAAAGTAGTATAAAAATTATACACCCCCTCTAAACACTGAAGTAAAAAAAAAAAAAAAAAGCATTTTGTCCATTAATATTTCTCAGGCCAGTATGTGATGTGTTCAGGTGCCTTGTTTTACCCAACCAACAGTCCAGAGCCCAATAATAAATACTCAGTTAACTAAGATATATTTAAAAGAAAAACAAATCATCACACCTGAAAAACAAGAACCAGAGAATTCTGTAGCACTTTACCAAAAAAATTACATAAACAGTAAATCACTTATAAAAATAGTTGCCATTTAATATTATTATCTAATTGATTGTTGTTTGGTATTAATTGGCAGATAATTTATAATTTTTTTTATTTCTCATTATTATTTTGATAAATAATCCTTTTAAGGAGAAAGATCCATAGTCGGACTCTGAGAAATATTAAAGCGTACTTTATCACAATTATTTGTATTTCATTGTCAAAATGATTAATCAGTGGTTCCAATACCCACTAAAGCTGTGATGCAGAAATTTTAAAGATGTCACCTTGGGATATGGATTTTTTGTGAAGGGCGATTAATCAAGACACTTGTCAATATATTGATCAATAATGACAATAATCATCGTCTGTGTCTTCTGGTTGAAAAGTTTGCCAAGTGTGTCTAATGTCTGTGTTGTGTGTTTCTGCTCAGCACTCTGTTCTCGTCCTTCCTGACGGTGCTGCTGAGTGTGTGTGTGCTCTTCCTGTCTGGAGGGGCCAGTGTCATCCTGTCTCTGGGTCTGGTCTCGTGGTGTGACACCGTGACGGATGACAACACACGGACATACAGGTGAGAGGTCAGGTACTGAACCTCATTGATGCTGTCCTGGGCCCATATAAGAAGCCATGGAGATATTGTATATCAGATATAGTTATATAAGATACATAAATCAAGGTATCATTGTCTTACCTGCCCAGAACCAAAACAGTTAAACAACCAGGGATGTTTGATATCGAATTTTCTGCCAGTATCTAATAACTAAATGCTCATTTTAGTTGATACTGGCGTTAATTGTATCAGCACTAATTAGGTAAAAGGTATAACCTCTGTATTACTTTAATATTTGCTACCGCACTGTGAGTGTGGTTGGAAACGCTCTCTCATCCCCTCGTGTCTGTTTGTCTTCAGCTGTGCAGAGTCTCAGTCTGTTCCACTTTACCTGGATGTGGACACCTCCTCCTTCTACACAGAGCTCAGTTTGGCACAGGTAGGAGTGCTAACAATAGCACACAAACACACACATTGTGGGTTTATTTAGAGGTTTTCTTTGTGTCAGTTAACTGACTCGGTCACACCTTGTGTCCTCAGGCGTCTCTGTGGGGTGTGACGGCTCTGTGGCTGGCTCAGTCCATCCTGGCTTTCCTGCGGCTCTACCACTCCCACAGCCAGCACATCAGCGGGCCGTGTCTTCCCCGAGAGAAGGAGCTGCTGCTGGGACACAGTACATCTGTCAGCAGCTCCCCCACCCCCCCACATCCTGCAGCGACACCCACCATCTTAGTCTGACTGAGAGTAAATGAGGTAGTGATATCAGGAGTCACACTATATAAATGAAGTTTTAAACCTCTTTTTTTCCTCTTATCACTACTGATAATGTCCAGTCTACAGTTCTTATTCCTGCATGTAGAATATGAATGTTTTACAGGTGGTTTAAGACATAATATTTAAGGTATCTTCATATTTTGATGTAATCCTGCATCTTATATAATAGAGCCTGACCGATAAATCATATTGAAGTATGTATCAGCCAATAAGTAACAGTAAATTGCAGAACAGACAGGAGACATGTCTGAGGTAGTTTGCCCTCCAGAGAGCACTGGCAAGTTTATCTTTCAACTGTTAAACAGGTCAAAATACTTCGATGACCAAATTCATATGAAAATGTTTTTATGGTCAAATAAGAATCTGTTGTTGGCTGTTTTTTTTTTAAATCTGGAACACTGATATCAGTGTCTGCCTCAAACATCCAGAATCAACAGGCTGTATTATATAATGATATGATGTTTGAGCAGGGCCAACATCACTTATATTACATAACACTGCCTCACTCAAGCACCCATCACCTCATAGTGACACCACGACTTAGCACCAGTTTGTCTCATGTATTTATTACATTTGTGTCGCAGAATTAATCATCTGTTATTCTGATAAATATTAGTTCATCCTTACTTGAAACTAAAAAAAACATTTCTGAAATTCTTAAAGATTCTTCTAACCATCAGGATGAAAATATATTTAGAATTTAAGTACTTTCCCAGTTGTGACTCCTTCATATAGCTGGAAAGTGTACTGCATGGACGTCATATCATTTAGAGCGTAATTACAAGTAACTGAATAGGAAAACCTCATGTTTAACCTCCGAGTTGTAATTCTGAGTCTCTGACGTGGAGAAAAAGACCTGCAGCATCAGCAGGCTGATGGTAAAATATCTGCAACGCCTCCATCACTGGTATGACATTATTATATAATAGTAGTATAATAATAACATCATTATAGACAGATATCACTGATTTTTTGTGTGTGTGTGTACAAATTAAGCAAGGACACATTTTTGTTTGTAGTATCAAACAATTCCAAAATGGAAAACTAGTTTTTTTTGGTTTTTTTTATCTTGTATTGAGTGAGGTTTTTTTGTTGTTTTTTTTGTCTGCATGGTTAGAAAAATCTTAAATGATTCTGGGAATGTGAGGCACAAACTGGGACTATTCTGAAGTGTTTTCTGGGACAAAAGGGATTTTACAGGAGAAGAAACGCACTGGGAAAGCTGAAGCAGATGTATTCAGTGATCTAATAACCGCAGTGTTATTTTGAAGCTATTGCTTGTCTTTGTCACTTGACCCTGATTTTGTGAATGAATGCATTAGAGTTATGACACCACACACAACCACGTGTTTATCATACGTTCTGTTCTCAGTATATTTAATATGCATGGTTGTTTACAGTTCTGCTGGGGTTTTAACATTTTGCACAGTTGTGTCCTCATCAGGGAGAATACTTTTACATTGACTTGTTCTGAGTGTAATATTCAGATGTAGTTCTGAGGCGCTTTTATTGTGAAGCATGTGGTGAGAGAGTGACTGAGCCACTGTGTATGTGAGACAGGCTCACTGTGTGAGCATGACCTGAATGTTCTGTTGCGTAACAGACGAGCTGCTGCTGACCTGCTCTCTTCTTGTGATGATTTTCATCATGATGCTGTTTGTGTGGACGCTGCCGCTCCCAGGGCGTGAATGAAGCAGTCAAATCCTCTCTCATGATCTGTGTCGAGTCTGCAGAGAATAATTAGGAGGTAAACTTTCAAGGATCTGTGATAGTTTCCTATCGAGAGAGATTTGTGTGGAGCGCAAAATGGTCATTGAAGAGTTTTTATAAACAAATGATTCTAAGTTGTTTTAAAGGTCTTTGACCTGAGTGGTTGTAATGACACACAGACAGCGGAGCAAGAAATCTGAAGTGAAGAGAGATGACACAGCATTGTCACTTGAAATTAATTGTAAGATATGAAGTGTTTTTTGTACTATAACTGACAATGGTCTTGCTTTTTATCTCTTATACCTGTTTGTGCTTATTCATATTCATGTGTTTGCATTTGTCTTATTCATTGAATAAACAGCTTTCCATTATAAAAGAATAAAAGACTGTTGTCTTAACTCATATGTCCTGAACAAAGTATATCCATATACATGAATACTGACTGATAGGTTCTTATAAAATATGGCTGCTATTTCTATTATTGATTAATCTGCTGACTATTTCCTTGATTAATGGTTTGGTCTAAAATGTCAATGAAATAATGAGTTTCCCAAAGGTGACATTATGTTTTGTCCCAGTAATAGTCAGAAACCCAAAGATATTCAACATTTACTGTTGTAATAAAATGTACTTAAAGTATCAAAAGTAAAAGTACACTTGATATATAAAATATATTAGATTGTTCATCCTGATGCATCAATGAAAAAGGAGCCTGTTACTGTTGTAGCTGGTTCAAGTTGATTTAGTGCTTGGTTACCTCCAAAGAGTCGCAATAAATTATAATAAAGAAAAATAATCTGAGGGGTTAATATTGTGAGCTAAAAGAATAAAAAACAAACCCAAAGACTGATTTCCAATAATTTAGATAAAATCATCTGATGACAGGTGGAGAAGACCTTTTTTTTTGCCTGTTTTCCTTGTAAAATGAAAAAAGAAATTATAACTAAATAATCCACATTGTTGACTGAAAGGTCACAGACCTCCACCAGAGTCCAGAGCAAACAAATCACTAAGTCACTAACTCGGACCTGCCTCAGGAACTCCGTTCAGTTCTTCTGTATAATCCTGCTGATAAATAAACAGACAGTCATTCAGCCTCCAGCTCTAAGGAAAAGAAGAAGAAGAAGAAGCTACGTCATAAAGATAAAAGAATAAACTGAGGACCCAGGTGATTAAATTAAAGGTGTAGTGTCGCTTCCCGCCGCTGGCGGCAGTAAAGAGCCGTGACGCTGTGTCATGTGACAGCCAATAGAAACGCGAAGCAGAATGTTCCCGCCCGAGCAGCCAATCACAGGCCAGGGCTCCATATTGAACCTTGGCCCGTTGACCGCGGTGTTCGTGGTGTTTTCGCTGTGGACGCCGGGTCCTGGAGGAGCGAGCGGCCGGGAGCCATGAAGCTGGCGGACCTCAGACGGCTGAGAGTGGCGGAGCTCCGGGCCAGACTCAGAGGAGTTGGGCTGGACAGCAGAGGGCTGAAGGCGGAGCTGGTGGACCGGCTGTGGTCCGCTGTAGAGCGCGGACAGGGCGGGAGAGACGGTGACACACCGGAAACACCGGAAACACCGGGAACCCCGGGAACCCCGGGAACACAACAACACGGCAGCTCACCGACACCGGAGACCGCGGAGGGGTCCGCTCCGTCCGCATCACCACCGGCAGAGGAGCGTATCACTCCGCCATGGAGCCTAAATAGCACCGGAGAGTTTACCGACAGCGGCACACAGACCGAGCCCGAAGCCGCTGTGACCGCACCGCAGCACGGCCTCGAGTCTGTGTCAGGGCCCGAGAGCGGGCACCAGGCTGGGGGAGGAGGGGAGGACGGGGCTCTGTCCTCGGAGGAGACGGGCAGAGGAAGAGCTTTCTACGAGTTCAAAGAGGAGATACGGTATAAAAGGTGATGAAAGATGTGCAGTAGCTAATGATAGATTATAGTGTGGTAAAAAGCACCAACAGAGGAGGCGAAGGCTTCAGTTTAAGTTTCAAAAATTCACTTAAAAGTGCAGATTCTGTGCAGAAATTTAAAGGAAAGATAGTGGACCTATCCTGAGGTTGGGTCACAAATATCCTGTGTAGATATATTAGATATTGCTGTGAATATAGCATGTGTCACTGTGACTGTCTTCCCCACCAGGGTCAGATCTCCTCAGCCTCCGGTGGACAGAGAGGCCGAAGAGGAGGACGAAGATAAAGTCAGATTGGATCCATGTGAGTCTGTGGACAACACCCACCACCGTTCTGGTGGAGACGCATGACACAAACCAGGTTTATGTAGTTCCAGTATTTTGACCTAAGGTGAGTAGATTATAATTTAAAGCCATCACAGCATTTTGAGTCTGTCCTTCCACAGATGACAGTCACCTCCATTTTGAGGTGGGTCCTGATGAAGCCTGTGGGCAGCCACGGTTCTGGGCTCAGTTCCCCTCACTGTGGTCGGGCTCCAGGCTCACCCACGGGGTGCTGCGGGGCAGGGTGGGCTTTGAGGCGAGGCTGGAGAGGAAGCTGTCGACCACACAGCTGGAAGAACAGGAGGTGACGGAGCCCTGTGGTGTGAGGGTCGGCTGGTCGGTGGCCGACACCGCTCTGCTGCTGGGTGAGGAGCTTCTCATTCTGTGTCTCAGGAGGAGTTCGATGAACTGGAGATGTTGTTAAAAAGCCTTTAATGCTGACATGCTTCTTTCCCTGTCCTCTGTCTCGCATCAGGTGAGGACGAACTCTCTTTTGCTTATGATGGGCGGAGTAAAAAAGTATCAGGTGGAAAGGAGGAGGAGTTTGGAGAACCTTTCTCAGAGGGAGATATCATTGGCTGTTACGCTGTGAGTTGAGTTTTTCTTCTCTATATATTCTCTGTAATCCAGTTTTAGAGTGAGTTTCCTCTAATCTGTGTGTGTGTGTGTTATACTACACACCCACAGTCCTTCTCCACAGATGGTGCTGTTCAGCTCTCTTTCCATAAAAACGGTCGTCTGATGGGCGTGGCCTTCTCCCTGGGCGCCTCAGTGCTGCAGGGTCGTCCTCTGTTCCCTCACGTCCTCTGTAAGAGCTGTTCCGTCAGATTCCTCCTGGACCCCACCGCTCCTCCCTGGTACCCCGGGCCTCCAGGTTTTACTCCGCTGGCAGCTCTACCTGCTGGGCAGAGGGTGCGCTCAACATTGGCCCCTTCCTCCCGAGCACATTGTGAGGTGAGAGACGGGATTAGTAGCTGGGTTTCCATGCAGAGTTAAATTAAATTAAAATGTCAATACATACATGTAAACTCATTCACTCACACTGTTCAACCTGCTGAACTCAAAAGGAAAGGAAAGGAGAGGTGATCAGCTGTTCTCTACATCAGGCTGAAGAGTCAAGAGTTTGATCACATAAAAGGTTTTACGTTCTCAGTAGAGAATAATTCTCTAAAGCTTCCCACAGTTCAGTGCTTCCTTGATCTGACCAGAAATGTAGTGAGAACAAAGACCTTCTGCAAACTGACAGAGTGGTTATTGTCACAGGGAACGTCAGACTTTACTGGACATGGATTAGGAGTAAATGTTACATAAAAAAGTAAAGTTCAGGGTTATAATAATCAATACTTTGGTTTAGTCAGATAACTGAGGGAGGATCAGGGAAATGAATGTAACAGGTGTGTGTTAGTTTCACCAGGAGGATTGTGAAGGATGAAAATATAAAGTCAGTCCAAAGTATTTTAACGGGACCATCTGAGCAAAATTCACACATTATCACAGTAAGGAATATTTATCTGTGTGCAGTGCAGCCTGCACTTGTTAGATTTGATCTTCCTCTTCCTCCGTCCAGGTGTTGTTGATGGTGGGTCTACCTGGTTCTGGGAAGAGCCACTGGGCCAGGACTCATGTGAACCAGCACCCAGAGAAACGGTACCGAGTTCTGGGCACAGAGGAGCTGCTCGCATGTATGATTGTGAGTCAGACCTCCAGTCTTCATGTTTTATGTCCACATTCAAAGGTCACGTTCAACTTCTGACCAACCTCTGTGTGTGTGTAGAGTGGTGGACAGAGGGACAGCAGGCTGCGACAGGCCTCTCAGTGTCTAACTGATTTAATCAAGACTGCTGCTCAGACTCCTGGTAACTACATCCTGGACCAGGTAACCTTTCACCTGAACTCAGAGAACCCTGTTCAGTGACACTGTTGACTCACCTGTATGCACCTGCCGCTGTCACCACACTGTTTTCTTAGTTTCTGCCTCCTCAGTAATTTTACCATCTTCTGTCATCTCTCTGTTTCCAGTGTAATATCCTCTTCTCTGCACGCCGTCACAAGCTGCAGCTGTTCTCAGGCTTCAGGCGCAGGGTGGTGGTGGTTTTTCCATCTGCAGACGAGTGGAAAAGACGACTGTCACAGCACCAGAGGACTGAGGAGGAACAGATCCCAGAGACGGCCCTGCTTAAACTCCAAGGTCTGACTTGTGCATTTGTTATTGGAAGTAAAACATCTAACTGATTAATAAGAGGATGGCTCTTTGCCAGATTAGACCAGCACAGTGAAGTGAGGTGATCTGCTGTTGGCAGTGGATCTGAAAGGCTTCTGTTAGGAATGGAAACTGTTCTCCTGTTTCTCTGTTGCTTCCTCTCTGGGTGGAGCTGGTTACATGAGTCCCAGAGAGGAAAAGGCACTCATGTAATTCTGTGTAATTAAGTGATGTGTATTCGCCTGATAATCAGACAGAATTTCCATTTCATTTCTAGACTATGTGCAGGTTTTGAAAAGTTTGAAAAAGGTTTGAATTTAGTTTCCTTAAAAAAAGCCCAGACAGTATGAAAAGGTCACATTCACTTCAAATAAACTTTCTGCAGAGATCGTGTACATATCATATTGGCCATCTGACAAAAAATGTCCCCACCAAAGATAAAACCAAACCTACACACTTGATTAAAACACAAAATATTATAATTATATTTGTGTTATTAGCTTCAGCACCTTGTGTTTGTCTACACTTGTGACTCAGAAAAAGATCAGATCACATTTTGTGACCAATTAATACAGAAAACCAGGTCATTCCGAGGGGTTCACATACTTACTTTGTATTTCCACTGTATCATCAGGAAGTATTATATACAGCTGGGAAATACTGAAAAAATATGATATAGTAATGATAATATAATAATAATTGTAATCCATGTCATTCCTACTGGTTTTCATTCATACTTTCATATTTCATCCACTATGATTGTGAAACCACGGATTAAAAAGTCTTGAATTTTACTGGTCTTCGCTTATTCTGTTATTTATTACTCCAGAGAGTCTTGAGTTACATGCATGTTGTCTGTGTGATTCCTGAACTCTGGCTCCAGTGAGCTGCAGTCTTCCAGAGCAGCAGGCCGACCTGCTGGAGGAGCTGCAGTATGTCGAGCTGCCTCAGGAGCAGGCGCAGAGGCTGCTGCAGGAGTACAAAGACCACGCCCGCAGACTGCTGCCCCCCGTCCCCAAACAGGAGAAGAAGAAACCCAGACTTCACAAGAAAAGACCTCACCCTTACGGCCCTCCATGGTCACAGAGGATCCAGTGGACTGGGATAAATGGTCAGCACGAAAAACGATGGACGGTATTTTGGGAAACTTGATTGTTTTAAGATGATCACTGATGTGATTTTCATCTCTGTCTTTGTAGGATGGAACGAGCCCAGATTCAACATGCAGTCATGGAACCAGAACCCGAGATATGTGAGTAACGTGCAGCTGTGAAATCACCTCACCTGTGTTCCCATATAACTTATACCTGCTACAGACACGGTTTAAAGGCAGCTCTCAGGTCATAGAGTTCAGGGTAAAGGCTGATATTTATACTGAAATACAGTTTATTTACTTCTAAATGAAGTTAAAATGTTCCATTGTCATAAGTATCAAACTAATGTTATATAACATTTAGAGTTTAACACCTACATCAGTTAATTTCTTGACTTCAGAAAAGAGAGTTAATGTTCAGCTGACAATGTAAAAACGTCAGTTTATAGAAACGATGGTTTGATTTCAGAGGTCGTTTGGTCAGTGATGTAGGCAGGTGCATAATGTTCATGTTAAATTAGTCAAAATAAAAAACTATAAATGTCACTTTAACTGATGTGTTTGAGTTTTCAATATTATTACTGCAGCAGATTGTAAAGAGATTATCTTATTGTCGTAGGGCCAAAATATTTTACATGATTAAAAAAAGTATATTTTATTTTTCCCCATTAAACAGAATGGAACACAACACAACTCTCATGAAACTGGACTGTGTTAAAACACACAATGACCAGGGCTATTGATATATTGACTGACAGAGAGATCGACCGATCAGTTTGTGTACGAGCCTCACTCTCGTTGTCCTTTTGTGTCCTTTACATTTCAGTGGAGCGTGGCCCATCAGGACCAGAGCTACAGCTACAGCAGAGACTGTGGTTACAGTAGGTGTGAGGGGTACTGGTGAAGAAACGATGCTGCTGCATTTCCTGTGTTTACAAGGGCAAGAAGTCTATTGATCAGTCATTATAAAAAAAAGAAGAGCTGATTGTAATCATCAAGAGACCTACTGAATGTGTATTGGACTTCCTGCTTTGGCCAATCAATTGACGAATGACAGTGTTGCAGTATTTAATCATCTTAACACTAAAAACCAGGTCACTTTTTAGGATTTTTATTCTAAACATTTTAAAAAACGTTATAATTTGTTTTTATTGTACAGTGATGTACAAATGATGAAAAATAGACAGTATTTTTGCACAGTTTTGACACCAGTATTGGTCAGAGTGTTTAAATTGTTACTAAATCCCTGAAGTCTGATGGAGCAGTCTGTGTTTGTGCACTGGATCAGTTCTCTGGTGTGATCAGCTGAGCATCAGGTTTTCTGCTCGGTCTCGCTCTGCGTCTGGTTTCACTGTCTGATAAAGCAGCACGGCTCCTTTAGCTGAGGGACACAGCTCCGACCACAGAGGGCTGCTCCGGCCCAGCTGCAACACCTCCTGCAAAAAGACATCGAGATGCCAACTGTCACCTGTCTTCATTCTCGTCGTTTCAAACAACTTTTGTAGCTACATCTTGTTATAAACTGTACTTTCCTCCTAAAGCAGCTCCCAGAGCAAGCGGCTCATTGTGGAGCTGCTTTGCAGACATTTATACACCTGTAGCTGTAGTTCACTCACTGTTCTGCTGAGGAAGACGATGTCTATGGACTCGTGGGCCTCTGCTCCTCCTTCCCAGTACAACTGTCTGACCTCATCAGTCGTCAGTGAGCAACTGAGGGAACACAGATACGAACCGACTCAGTATTACATAACATTCTTTTATTACCTGGATCCTATTGTTTTATCAGCAACTTTTTATGCTGCTGTCTTTGCCAAGTCTCCACTGAAGAATTAGTTTTACACTTAAATTTGAGATGAAGGTTAAATAAAATGAAATAATAATAATAAAAAACAACATGATGCTAAATCTACACTGTAATATTGTTTCTCTCTTACTGCACTGATATCAAGATGACGGGTAAAAATTTCTCACACTGCCACATCAAGTAATTTAAGGTTCATTTACATTTTGGATACTTCATTTAAACCAGACTGTCACAGGCCTGAGGGAGAGATTACTCTTGGTTTCTTGGTTGGAAAAAAGCAAGAAAAGCAGTTTTTTCATTTTTACTGAACCTTTATCCAACAAGACGGCAGAGGTTAGTGGCTTTTTTCATTTTATTCACTCCTAAATAAAAATACATTTGCAGGGGACAATACTACGGTGGCCCTGAGGTCAAAACACAGCAGCACTGCAGAAAATGGCAAAACACGGCAACAGAACAAATAACACAATGAAACTGAAAACAACACGACACAAACAGTTTACTTCCTTTCATGCTCTGTGAAATGTGTTTTCTGAATGTGTGTTGTTTCCACTTTTGTTTTCTAATTTATTGGTTTCTAAAAAAGTTGTGCATTCGATTTTGTTGTTCTGCCTTCTGAAATATTGTGTTGCTGTGTTTTTTATTTTGGGGCCAATGTACAACACAGATAAAACTTTTCATGGTAACGCTGTGAGAAAACAGCACCTCAGGAGAAAACAGTGCCACAGTTTGTCATCAGGGTTAAAACGGGAGGAGCGAGTACCTGACGTAGAACTCAGCGCTCGGCCTCCCAGCGCTGGTGTGATTCAGAGCGACGCCCATTAGGACAGGTGCTCCGAGGCAGCTCAGAGGAACATTCACCTGGAGAAGGACGCGAGAGATTACATATCAAACACTTTCAGTCTCTGAACATCAGGATTTTACTCCTGGCTTTCTCAAATTCAGTGAATATTTTTATTTTTATTTTTCCTGACGTTACACAGCAGGTTTCATAGTTTATCACTCAGACAGAAACTGAGCAAAAGCACCAAATATCTTCTCTGCTGCTTTTCTCTGTTTTATTTCCCTGTAAATGAGTTTTGATGGACATTATTTACTATTTTGTGACATTTTATAGATTAAACAATCAATGTAAAAAGGAATCAACAGATTAACTGATGATAAATAATCTATTATAGTACACAGGAGCTGCGTTCTCTGCAATTCTATAAAATCTGTAAAATCAGATTTTAGTTAACTCACTGTTGAACCAAACATCAGTGACACATGTATTGACAGGTTCAGTTGACCTCTGAGGAGCACACAGACAAACCCACCTCATCTCTGACCTCAGCGCACACAGACCCAAACAGCTCCGAGACGACGGCCCCCCGCCGCCGCTGCATCGTGACCATGCTGATCTCGTCACACACCGCCTGGAGAGAGCCGTGACGCTGTCAGTCACACGTCAGTCACATTAATGACATTCATTCATTTTTATTTCACTTCACCTTTGGCTCTGGGTGACCTCCAGGGATGTCCAGGAGCCCCCCTGCCTCTGCCACCCTCTGGCTCCTCCTGATCAACACCACCTGTCCGTCACCTGTACACAGGACGGCGCCCACACCCAGAGGCTGAGCCAGCAGCGCCAGAGGGTCGCTGAGCTCCGCCTCTCCACGCTGACGGAGCTCTGCCACTCTGTGAGACCAGTTGGTCCCCAGGTAGTCCCTGTAGCACGTCAGGCCGAGTCTCAGGGTGAGGAGCGGCCCCGAGTCTTCATCGTGAGTGTTTTCATCAGAGTGGGGGGGGGGTCCAGCTGCTGAGGCTTGTTCCAGTGTCGGCTGGATGACCTCCCCTCTGTCTTCTGTCTGATTTATAGACGTGTTTCTAAGGTCCAAACTCTGCTGAGCATCATTGTGCAGGAGATCCTCCTGTCTCCGCCTGCCTTCCTGACCCTCCCCACACACGAAGGAGGATGCTTCAGGGGACTGAGTGCAGGACGGATGCTCAGAAGCTGCACAGGGTGATGAGGGACACTTAGGGGGGGCCAGGCAGAAAGAGTGTAGTCTGAATTTGGCCCCGTTGAAAAGCCACGGCTCCTTGGACACCCGCTCTGTCCACACCTCCTCTATGTGACGCTCCAGAGCCGGATCTGTCTGCCTGTTAAATCTGAGGAGGAAAAACAAACTCGCTTACATTCAGTCCGCTGCCACAGTTCAACAGTTCGTCGATCAATCACTCAGGAGGAAATCAGTCTGCAACTATTTCTATCATCAAATAATGAAAACACTCTCATTCTTGAACGTTTGATGGGTTCTTTGTCGTATGTGAAAAGTAAACTGGATATTTTTAGGTTGTGGACTGTTGCTCAGACAAAACAACATCTGAAGCCGTCACCTCGGGCCGTGGGAAACATAACAAGCATCAGGGTTATCTGACATTTTATAGACATAACAACTGATGAAATTATCTGTAGATTAACTGATAATAAAAATAACTGCTGAAGCTCTAACGTAATGTGTGGTGTACAGCATCTATAAGCTGTTTTGTACTTTCCTTCCCTGATTTAGCTCAGGGAATGTACCCACAGGTAAAGTCCTGCACACCGAGGGTCACTAATGATCACAAGCTTTCACTTCTCTGTTATAAGGACTTTGTCTGAGCCCAGTTCAGAGGACTGGAGTTATGGTCCCACCTTTCAGAAAGCTCCACCTGTACTTGAGACTCCAGCAGCCCCCTCCAGTCTGCACAGTGCAGCAGCACCGACACCTCAGGGTCCATCGTCTCCAGGTCTCCGTCTGTCTCTTCACTCACAGCATCACAGGCTCAGTAAAGTCCCTTCTGGAGGCTCCTCATGAAAATGACACAAAAATATCAATGAATTGACACGTAAAAAGCAAATTATTAGTTCATACAGCTGTTTTTACCATGACTGCACATACTAACAGGCAGTCACATAAGATTTTACACACGCTGAGTGAACAAATGCTACAAATAACAGCAGCAGCTGGTACAGCAGTCAGAGACTGTTACTAACTGACATCATATCAAAGACAACAGGGAGTATTAATCACAAAAGATAAGAATTTAAATTCAGCAGTTTGTTTTGCACAGTACGTTTAATTTCTTCTGACCCCTCCCTCTCCTCAAACACAGACACACCAAGAGCGCACACACACACACACACACACACACACACACACACAACTACAGGAGTTTTCAGTGGTAAGAAAAAAAAGTAGTAAACACATTGAAATGTTTTTTTTTCCACATTTACCAATTTTCCGGGGCAGTCACATATCTTCCCTCTATGTAGAACTAAAATTATATTAAATATGTTTAGACTCTGTGTCGTCTGTTGATGGGAAACACAAACTATTTGACACCTGAAAACAATGATTTGCATAAAACTGATTTAATAATGAGAAAATAATTTATTCCCACACTGATCCTGCTCTAAATCATGGTAACAAAGACTGCTGATAAAATATCAAATTCATTCAACCACGTCCTGCTTTCCACAGCTTTAAATCAAAAGTTTTTACTTTTTTGAAAACTAATAGACTCTGATGATCTCACTTCAGGTTTTAACATTGTGTTGATGTTGGTCTCTAGTCGTACAAGAGGAAAAATGTAAAAAACAAGATAATTCCAGGAAAAGTCCACATTCATAAAATTAACCATATTATGGATATTATTGTCAAGACGTACTTCAATGTAACACCATGATTAGAAACCTTAAAAATATGAAGGATGAAAACACAAAATGATCTTTTATTATCATTTAATCTACTGATTATTTTCTCAATTACTCACTTTGCCCATAAAAAGTGACAATAAGAAGAAGATGTAGTGAACTGTCTTGTTTTATTTTAACAGTTCAACAGTTGAATTTATGGTCACATGAGAAGGAAACAGCATCAAACTCTCACATTTAGGAAGAATGAACCATTTAAGGCTTTTTTTTTTTTTTACTTGAAAATAACAATGATTAATCGATTATCAGAATAGCTTTCAATTGATTATTTGCTGATCAACTCATCAATTAATGAATTGATTGCTGCAGGTCTTGATCAATTTTAGGATTACTGAAACGCACAAAGGCAGGTCGCAGCACAGAAGGAGCTTTTATAGCAAACAATGGTCACAACTTACAGGCCGGCAGGCGGGAAACTGACCACAGGTGATCCAAGGAGCAAACAGGAGGGTCCTCAGGAAGAGGAAGAGGAAGAGGAAGAGGAAGAGGAGGAGGAAGAGGAAGAGGAAATCCACAGAGCAGGTAACTTCAGCAGACAGAGGCTGAGAGGTGAACTGAAGCTTAAAGGGAGCAAGAGCGATTGTGAACCACTGAAAACACATTAGAACAGAATTACAGGAGCAAAGTTAAACCACCAACAGACAAACAAGGAAGTTACTTCAAAATAAAACAGGAAATAAACAGAGTCCAAACAAAGTCATTTCAGGGGCAGAGCATGCAGATCTAATGGTTCTTAATAAATATGATATTGAGACAGATTATTGTTTCTGGCAGCATATGAACAGTTTGCTGTGTGTAGCAGTTAAAAAGTGATATAATCACTGATTCGATCATTATTGAGTCGTTGATCTAGTTTCAAACTATTTGAACAGGTGTGTGTTGTTTGTTGTGCGCAACAGAGAGAAGGAAATCAAGTTTGTTCCGCTTTGAAACAGAATCATCTTTAAAAATCTGAACCTAATTCAACGGGGATGTAACCTCGACCTGTCGGCTGAGTAGAGTCAACAGAATATATGTGGTTCATTCAACCATCTAACCAACAGCTGCAGTGAGAGTCCTGTTGGTCAGAGTCAGCAGAATAAACGGATCAGCCAGGAGCCTCCAGGAGCCGCCAGGAGCCGCCAGGAGCCGCGGCCTGTCCCCGCAGCTTTCACCGTCTCCACCGTGGTCTACACGGTTACTATCATCTGTCAGGAAACATAACGTATTTTAGTTTTTCTTACCTTCCTGGTGGAAACATCCGCGAACAGCTTCTTCCTCTTTTTTGCAGATTGCACGGTGTTCATCATCTCCACCGAGCGGCAGAGAGCGAGAACTGCAGCGGTGGAGGACACTCAGTACTAATACCACACTGTACTCAAAGTACTCCAGTACAAGTAAAGGTCTGTACTGAGATGTTACTGAAGTAAAAGTATGAAAGTACAATCAAAATGTACTAAATTCAAAGTTTTAAAAGTAAAAGTGCCTGATACAGAAGAGTGAGTGAGTGCTGGGTTTTACATGAGTCTATTATTAGATCATCATCATGATGCATTGATGTAAGAGCAGCTCTTTACTGTTGGTTGAAGAGGAAATATTTTTTTGAATATTTCATTTAAGCTGCAGCTGATGATTATTTTCAGGACATTTACCCACAGCTCAGTGGCTCATTCACAAGCCTTGTTTTATCTAACCAACTGCCCAAATGTCAAAAATATTTAAAATAACTTAAGATTATTAAAATGATTGAAATCATCACATTTGAAAACCTGGAGCTATGAAATGTTTGGTATTTTACACAAATCTTGTCCTTGTAGTTACTGTTGAGCAGTTTGATTTAAAACAAAGCATCATATTTAGTAAATTCTTCATATTTTTTCAATGTAAAAGTCTTAATTTGTAAAGTAACTAAAGATGGCAGATTAATGTAGAGCAATAAGAAGTCAGATACATTTCCCTCTGACATACAGTGGAATGGAGCAGAAGAATGAAGTAGCATGAAATGTAAACACTTGTACTTGACTGCAGTACTTCACCCACTGCAGTTGTGTAAATGTAAACGATTGTGCACATTTTAAAAGCTGTGCATGTGTGAAACTGAGTTGATGGTACTGGTAGTTTCGATGACATGTATATGTCTCCTCTGCAGCTGAGCAGGGCAGACACAGGGTTCACATCCTGGGAAAACAAACACAGGTAGGGGCCTGTTCGTTTGTGTCAAGCTGCTTAAAATCAATTTCACACTTCCGGTCTTAATAACAATAAACCCCTTAGTGAATGATAAGTCAACATTGCTGTCTACAGATTTTCCAGTGATGTTCAACTCAGGGGACCGTGAGGACTGTGAATTTGTTTATTTTTATTGAAATTCATTCTTCCGGGCTGTGTTTCCTGTGTGCCACTGGCTGTCAAAAGCACAATATTCCCACGTTCATTCCACATTCAACAGTTTTTATTTTTTTCAAGTTCATGAAATAAAACGTAACAGTGCATATTATATATATATATATATATATATATATATATATATATATATATATATATATATATATATATATATACATACATGTATATGCATATATCTTAAGAAAAGCTCATTTTTATAATGTCTATAATCGGCTATAGTTTCATTGTTTCCCTTGGTTAATCAGCTAAATATGTAATTTGCCCAAACCTGTGTAAAGACTGTAATTAAACATAATTTCATCTTCAGTGTTGTCTGCTCTGTTGGATATTATATTTAAGAATTGTAGTTATAACACTTATTAAACATTTGTTTTATTTAAATATTATTTTGAAGGAAAGCTTCCCGTCTGGCACTGACCCATCTTCCGGTTTAGCTTCCGTTAGCTTGACGCTGTGTTTATGCAACATCACAGCCGCACTGTTATGAAACTGGGCTCTGCTGGTAAGTCTCTTCTGTCCCTTTCAGTACTGATGTTGCACTCGTTTCAGTTTTAAATCAAGGTTTTGTTTTTGTTTTTTGTGTTTAGCAGAACTACAACTTCCAGCTTTACCAGACAGCCATTAGCATTAGCGTCAGCAGTAGCAGAGAATGACTTTAAGCTAACCGCGGCTAACGCCGTCCGGTCAGGTGGCAGAACAAAGTGTCCCTCCTGAAACTCCTGAGGTCTGTCTCCCGTTAACTCGACAGATTATATAATGGCTCATGTGTAAACCCAACAGCGAGACTGTAGCAGCGGGTAAAGCTAATGAAAGTGATCTTTAATCTGCAGTGTTTACAACTAAGGAAGATTTAACAGCGTGAACTCGCCCACAGCAACATACCTGCACCGTGTTGGAGTGGCAGTGGTTATCTCTGGTTATTTAGTGTTGAAGTCCTTCTTTTAAAACGATGTTTCACTCACCCTCTGCTCTGCTGTGTCCCCAGGTCACATGTCAGCGGACGAGCTGCTGACTCCGTCGCTTTCAATGAAAACTCACTGAAAGGTAAAGACAGAGAAACATCTCCTTTCTCCATCAGCTCTGTATTTACCTCCGGTTCTGTCAGTTTTCAGACACAATAATTCCACAGTACCAGAACAAAACAAAAGGCAACAAGTTGATTCATTTCATTCAAGTAAAAATGCTGGTTTTCTTTGTCCTATATCATTGTAAACCGAATGTTTCATAGACTGAACAATTAATTTAAATACAATAACTTGCAGATTAATCAATAATGAAAACAATCATTGCAGCCTGAAGTCTAATGTATCAGGTATTTTAGATAAAGGTCAAATAGTCCACGTGGTTTGTTTCATTGACAGTTGTTCATGCTTGGGATTGAGATTTGTTTGCAGCTATTTCTGTATGACTTTGTTTCTAGCAGCCAAAATGGTTTAAAAGACATATTCACACTGGGCCATGATTCATAAGTCAGTTTTATTTATATAGCACCAAATGACAACAGGAGTTATCTGGCTAACTGTAAGAACAACCAACTTCTGTAACAAACTATTTCATTATCTCATGGTGACCTTTTGCCAGTTTGATAAAAATTAAGCCTAAGTCTAGAAATTCTGAAAATGATCAGCTCCTTTTTAAGCACGCTGCCTCCAGTGTTAGAGCTCCTGTGTATTTCAGCCTTAAATCATAAGTCGGCTGATTATCCTTCCAGCCGAAGTAGATTTGTCAGATTTGTATCGTCAAAGTGCAACATAAACATGAAAAATAAAGCTTGAGGCTTGGGTCTGGAGTCACTTGGTCGTTAATATTTTGGTTTCAAATGTATTTCTGCTTCTTCTGCAGAGGTCTGTCATTGTATCACTGATGATGTTCACATCCACACAGGTCTGCGTGGAACCTCAGAAATTCTCCATCATGCAGTTGGAGGCTCAGCTGCGTCTGTCTCAGAGTTGTCTTTGGTGCTGCAAGAGCGGACTGCGTCTGCTCTCTCAGAGCTCTGCACACAGGTTGTGTGTGTGTGTGTGTGTGTGTGTGTGTGTGTGTGTGTGTGTGTGTGTTGAATTAAATCATAATTCCTGAAACAACTGAGTGACTGTGGTTATGTACTCTGCTTTGAACAGGTCTGAATCCATGTGTGGTTTTGAGTTATTTGCTTTCTCACCACAGAAAAGCTGTGAACTACTACGATCTCCTGGGAGTCAAATCTGATGCCACCTTGGAGGAAATTAAAAAAGCATTTTTTGACAAATCTAAGAAGGTAAAGTCTTTGCTTGTCAACAAGCTCTGCATTTAGTAAGAATGTCGGCCACTTGAGGGCAGCCTTTCACAGCCTGGTTTCTGCTTGTTAACTGTTCCCACAGTGGCTTCCTCACTGTTTGTTTTCATGTTGTGGCTTCCGGTGTAAATATGGACGGACATGTGTATTTACCTTGAGGTTTTAGCATAATTGTGGGTTGAGGCAACTCACCCCTAGAGAAAAGACTTGGTTGTGAGTGCAAACCATATATGTGCATGCATTTGTGTAACAGAGAAAGTCAGAAGGTTTTTGTGTGTTAATGCAAGTATTCATGTCCAAATGAGCTGATACCTGCACCAGAGTATCTCTTGGTTGAATGGTTTGATTTGTAAATCTGATCATCAGTGTCCCACTCCTCCTGTGCTACTGTAGCTGCACCCAGACAGCAACCCATCAAACCCAGCACTGCACGGCCAGTTTGTGGAGCTGAACGAGGCCTACAGGGTGCTGAGCAAAGAGCCGAGCAGGAAAGAGTATGACTTCAAAATCAGACACAGATACAGCGGAGGCCAGACCTTCAGATCGGCTTCTGGTCACACCATCTACAGAGCCAGGTGAAGATACACACAGTCTGTCAGTCTGAGCTCACTTATTCATCTAACCTTCCTCCACACTCCAGCACTGTCAGGGTGCGGAAGAAAACAAACCTTAACTGATGTTGTTCTGCAGCAATAAATGCAGGAGAAGATGAATAATTAATGTTAAGACTATGGGCATATGGTTTGTGTTTGCTTGTTGTAACACACTCACAGGATATAATGTTCTTGTGAGGACTGCACACCTGAAACCTCCACCTCTGCAGAAACACTGAATGAAGAATTTGTCTTCATTTTGTATGAATCGGTCTCGGGGAGACTGTGTGTTTTTGTTGAAATGTTATATTTCAAGGGAAACTGCTTGAGCTGCACTGTGTCATTTTTGAGGAAAACCAGGAAATCTGAGTCTTTCAACAGTCAGGTGGAAGAATAAGAAGAATTATTTCTCCATTGCATCGCAGTGGAAATAAACACCGTTCATATCCACTAAGAACATACACAAAGAGTCCAAAATGAAAATGTACAGATAGTTACAGACATGTAAACTGTTTGGTGGCACAAGTAGAAAAGTGCAAATATGTGCATGTTACAGATTAATAAACTACATAAAAACATATTGACTGAGTCTTTCAGGTTCATCACAAGAAATCTTCAGTATAGTCTGTTTTTAACATTGTACCGTTTTTCCCTCTTCTGTGTTTAATGTCACCAATCACGATCCCTCTTTCACTACTTCGTCCCCAGTGCGGCCGCCCAGGACAACAACTATTACTGGGAGCAGTTTCATCAGTCTCAGACCGGTCAGATGACGGCAGAGGAGAGGCAGAGGAGAAAGAGGAGGAACTTCCGCCTGCTGGGCTACTGTGTTTTAACCATGGTGCTCAGTGTAGGAGCCCACTTAGTCTTCTTCAGGTAAAAACCCCACAGAACCATGTTTTCATCACTTCATCAACAAAAAGTATTAATCTTTTGTCAGAAAAATGCAAGATTAGTCTGAAAGAATGCAACTTTAAAGTTATCAAATTTATTCAAAACAGAAACTTACTCACGATTATAATGTTAAATATGACTATTGTTACAGAACATAAATAGAACTAGATAAAAACTGAGCCAGTTGTAGAGACTCATCTGAAAATTGAAATCTGATTTGACTAATGGGATAAGTGCACAGGACAGAGTTGCACTAGATGAGTCAAATTTTGTACGTTGGCGTCCGATATGATAAGAATATGAATAGAATCATTTTGATAAATTTGTGCAAGAAAAAGAAAATTTTTTTAACATTAAGTTAAGAGAGTTGCACATCAGTTAACTGAGAGAAGATGTGACCATTGAGAATAATTAGGGTGTTAATGGGCTGCTTATGTCAGCAGCATAGGTCCATGCTCAAAATTTTTAATATTAAATTTTTCAAAAATGATGTGAGCACAAATTTTTATTTTGGTGCACAAACAAACTGAAATACTTTCGTTCATATCCTGTTAATGTGAAATGTGCAGGTTTTACAACAGTGTGGAAAAGGCTGCACAACAGTGTTAACGCTTCACACAGTGAGCTAGTGACCATTTAGCCCGGCTGCTTACAGTCACGTCACCGTGGACGTTTAGAAACATTCACTGTTTGTCCTGGTGGAGATGCATGTATGTATGCATGTATGTGGGTCTGGTCGCCTTCATTCAGCTGAGCACAGTGTAGAAAGCAGAAGATGCAGTGGATACGTTTCATTGTGAATATTAAAGAATCCTGTGAAATATCAGCGTCGTTGCTCTTCCACGCTCCCACTGCCGTCCCTTCATCTTTTGTCCTTAATTTATGTTTCCTCTTACTTCCCTCCTGAGTTGTCTTTGCTCCACAGTCACATCCAGATGAATGAGGGTGTTTGTGGACACGTCCCTTTGCCATGTGTCTTGACACAACCTCAGGGCTTGTTGAGGTCGTCGTATTTGTTTTCACACACTGACTCGGTGCCAGTTCTGTTTGTTGAGATTCACTCCTGTATGGTCTGAAGAGCTGTTATAACAGCTGTACAAACTCATAGCTACAACACAGCATGCAGAGCGCTCGCACAGTGCAGAGTTTTTAGGTTAATCAAAGTTATTCTGTTAAGATTGTTGTAACTCAAATGTCTCTCTCGACTCTTTCAGTAAATTGGAAGATGTTCACAATAACTTCATGGACGAGAAGGATAGAATCATCACAGCAATTTATAATGACTCCAAAGAGAGAGCCAGGTGAGTCCTTCAGATCAGGGAGTTTTTTCTGTCTCTTGATGGCGCATTTGGCTGCTAACAGTAAATTTGTTTGAGTTTTGTGATGCTTGAATTTGAAGCCGAGTGTGAAGGCGTCTTCTGTGCTGTTTCCAGGATCAACGGTTTTAAGAAACAGACAGAAATCCTCCGGCACAAACATGCTGAGTTCCTGGAGAAATATCGAAACCACAACAGTGGAGAGGACAAGTAGGAGCGTCTCCAGCTGTGCTCTGATGAGGGAGTTTGAACTGTCAGCAGGTGGATGATGGCAGATCGAATGTGGTACGACTTATAGAATTTATAGAAGTTTTTCTGCCTTTTTTTTAACAAAGAACCAGAGTTTGTCTTCAGATGTGCTACTGAGAAGCTGAGGACACACAACAGAGTGTGATGTGGGAGGGTTTCAGGTGTGAACCCCTGACCAGGCTGAGCTGTGTCTCAGTTTGAACTGCACCATCTGCAGTTAATAGCATCGATTGGACTGTTACCAGAATGTTTTCAGACCTTGTTCACTGTTTGTCCAAAGGAGCCGCAGTAAACACTATCAAATTACCTGTGATGAACTGGCAGGAGCCTGTTATTTATTGTCCTCAGTCTCTGTGTGAGTGGTGCACAATGTGCAGAGCTCACAGATAACAGAGAACCAACGGCACATGACAGCAAACATGTTTAATTGATTGCAACACCGACATGTTTCTTGGTGCTAAAAGAACCTGATACTGATTAAAATCATGTCTGGTGTTGCACACACGAGGACACTGTCTAATGCTCCCGCAGCTTTGATGAGTGAGGGCTGCATTATAACACACACAGTGTTTTCAGCATTAATCTTCTTCCAGGTGTGTGGTGGAAACGGGAAATGCTCCTGGGCCTGTTTGAAACTCTTGAATTGCGGGACATCGCCGCCCAGCTCCTCATAATAAAATTACACATCACACACACACACAAGAGTGACACTGCATCATTCAGTTGTGATCAAATAATATTAATAATCACACTGATATTATGAAAATGTACAAATTGAATGGAAGGACGGTTCATATTTGTGGGTGAAAGTTATTTCAACCTCCAAACCAACATTTACCATTTTGCCTTTCGGTTTTTAGACGTTAGAAGTTGTTGTTTTTCTGTTTTTTTCGCTGCCTTATCTGTTCCCTGGTGGGATGTCGGTGAGAAATGATTAAAAGATCAACTTTGTCTCATCAGTCATTACTTCCTGTTACTGTTTGTTTCATCTCTCATTCTCACATGCTATGGTTTCACGATACAGATCAGTCTGCAGACTCTACGGCCAAACTTTATGTATTCCTTGCTTAAATTTGTTGCTGATTTTCCTCCATTAAATTTAAAGTTATTTTTTGAGGAAAAAACATGTAAATAACATGTTTGTGCAGTGAAATGAGTTAACTGATTGGCAACATTCAGCTGTAGACAGGTCTTTTAATGAGCAACCACACAGAAGAGATAATTATTTATCTGCTTTACTTTAGAATTCAGAAGTTTATTTTCCATGATCTCAGTGGTTGGAATTTGAAAGTGAATTTGAAAAGCTCTGTTAAACCTCTGAAGTCACATTTGGAGCTGCAGATTCTCTGAAAACTGACTCTGCTGATGTGTAACATATATTGTTTATTTACATATTTACATTCACATGAAAACTTGGTTTCATGTTGCTTATGAAACAATTCATAAATTTTCTGTGTACATGGCATTTATTTGCAAATGACCTCATGGAAACAAGACTCCATGAGTTTTTTTTTTAAAGGATACTTGCATAAGTATGGACTGAACTTTAAAAAATCTTAGAAATGTGAGTGAACTGTTTTGCAGGAAACGATTTAGCCTTTTTCCTTCTCACAGTGAGTCTTGTCTCCTTGTCACCAGCGGCCCCCGTCCTGAGACGTCAGCAGGAGATAACTTATCCCCGCATAGCATACAGACACCCTCACCCTCATGTGGCGTGTGAGTGCCCTGTCATAACCCAAACACACCTTAATGACTGAGATTCTGGTGTCAGCACACACACACACACACACACACACTCTCTCTCTCTCTGGTGGAAGACGAGGCTCATGGGAGAGGGAGCTACTACACAGGAAAACCAGCTATGAAGACAATTTAAATAGATTTTTATCTTCAGTTTAATGAGCTGCAGAGGAGAAGTGTGTCAGATCATGCACTGACATAACACTCTGTCTGACATGCACGCCCTTTGATTGATTATAAGAGAAATGATAAACTGATCAGAGGAGATAAATAATAAATCACTGACTTATTAAGCAACACATTGGTCCTCAGGCTCTTACTGTCTGATTTCATGTGATTCTGTCTCAGAAAAAACCTAAGAGATGGTTTTCAGCTGAATCAGTTGATGGGGGCAGTGTTCACATGTCCACACTCAAAATATAAAGCACATATAATAATATTTCCTCATTTCCCCATTTATTTTGATTTCTCTATATTTTCTATACATTTTTGATAAAAACTTTGTTTTATGGGTCTGTTTCCTAATTATTTCTCATAAGGTTTCCAGATGTAGTTGGTACCTTTTATAAAGCAAACTGGCTTTTTCTACATGAGACGTTTTCACGTGTCACAGTAGGAAAAGCACAGGTGTGAATAATAAAATGAATGATGGCTGAATCTTATTCACAGTGTTGGTTATCAGGGAGCTGCTGTTCATGCTGACTCACTGTCACTGTCACGTCTTACTGGGACACTGGAATACAACAGAGCTGTCGTTAAGGTTGTTAACACCTGTGATTTTACTGTGACGAGGTGACGCTGTTTCAGTTCAGTCTGGGTGATAGTTGGATTTATTTATCAGAAGTTGTTGTTTCCCAGGAAATATTCTTAGCACCAAATGACACGGTGCTCTCCAGAAAACCTCCTAGGAAATTAGGTAATGTACAGGAAATTAAGTGAAGATGTTACACACTCATACATGAAAGTATTACATAACATAAAGTCTTCAGATTTCATTCCTGAAACAGTCACAGACACTGACAGGAATACAACACACAGCCCTTTATTATTTAGTCTGTAGTCAAATTAAAATGTGTGTATATATATATATATATATGGAACTAACAACTATTTACTCAAATATTCAGTTGGTCAATAACATGTCAGAGAATATGCAGAAATCCCAGCACAGTGTCCAAGGTCACCTCGTCGTGTTGCCTGTTTGTGCCCAGCTGCAGAGATGAGAGAGAAAACCGGTGGATGTCATGAAGAATGAGTCTAATATCAAAACAAAATCACCAGCCGCCATGTTTTACTTTAAGAACCAATCCTGAAATTTACAGAGAAACACCGGGGGCCTGACCTCGGTGTCCTCAGCTTTGCGCCGCACTTGTAAGGGGCCCCTGGAGGCCCCCCGGCCCCTCGGGACCGGAGGAGACGCTGCACCTGCATGCAGTGCGCCTGTCCCGTTTGGAAAAAGTTGGCAGCGCAATGGTTACACCGCCTGCGCCTCAAGGGCAAAGGAAATGAGGAAACCGATCACAACAGATGCAGACTCCCACCTCCCCAGACCTCTCCGTCCGCCTGCGGGCCGCCCTGTCTGCCGAGGCGGCGCTGCCGTGTCCGTGGAGGGTGTTCTCCGGGGTTGGTTCATAAGAGGATAAAGGATCATTAAAAGAAGAGCGGGAAGATGCGCCCGGGAGGGAGACGTCACGTTTTCAATGGGAGCGACCGTGTGGAGAGACTGTGACCGAGCCGGGGAGACTGATCTGCGGCACCTTCGGGCCACAGCGGCGGATCGTGACCGGATGAGCCTCCGATAGCTGATCCACGGGAGCCTGGATGATCCTGCAGTCACGCCCGGACCCCTCAGACCAGCCCCTGGGCTCAGGACCAGCAGACCGACGGTGCCCTGAAAGAAATACCGGGGGGGGGCATCGCAAAGTTTAGACAACAGTCACCATAACAGCGGTTCAGGGCTGAAGCAGTGGCCGTGAGAAGGTGCGCGCTGCCGCTGGATGCAGGGTCTTTATAGGCAGCAGCCTCCAGCGCCTCGGTGATGAAGAGACATTAGAGTTCATGCTGGGATCCGTGTCCCTGCTCAGTGTCCCAGAGGAACGGGTTGTTCTAACACATGGGTCCTTTCAGCGAGCCCGGGCTGGAGACCCCGAGCGGGGCTTCTGCGTCCTGAACCGGACTCTCTCTCTCTCTCTCTCTCTCTCTCTCTCTCTCTCTCTCTCTCTCTCTCTCTCTCTCTCTTTCTCTCTTTCTCTCCCTCTCTCCCTCTTTCTCTCTCTTTCTCTTTCTCTCTTTCTCTCTTTTTTTGGTCCATTTTTTAGATTTTTTTGGCGTGGCCCTCGGACTCCTGCACGATGGGGATTATACTTCAAGTTATTCTAGGAATGTTTCAGGTCCTGCTGCTGACCAGGATACCGACGTCTCATGCCAAGGTACGGGTGTATCGAGCTGTGGCCCCAGGCCCCTGCCGGTCTGCGGCCCTGGGGGGTCTACTTGAAAAAGATGGTTTCTGTGTGAGCTCGGTGAAGTTAAGCCCGAGGTCAGTGACACCTGCCACCTCAGGGCCTGAGTCACTGTGATGTGACTGTGGCTCAGACCTTACAGCCATGTTGTATTGTCTCCTGTCACTGTCACTGATCCAGCTCCACTTTCTAATGAGACACCTTTTATGAAGCTTCATTCTGTGTAATAAATAATTTACTAAACCTCTGGTCGGTTACAAGCCACTGGTAAGACCAACTTTTGGGTTGCCAGGTTGTGAGAAATCCTCCTCCAGCATGGCACCATTGTTTTGTGTTTTGTTCTAACTCCCTGAGATGCTCGGCCACTTTCTTTAGGAAATAATAGAGCTGCAGAGCATCTGGGCTGGAAATGCCTCTGACATCACGATTTTTCACAGGAATAGATGTGGAGATAACATTCCAGTTAGCTTAGCTTAGCATAAACACTGCAAACAGGGAGGGACAGCTAACATGAGTCTGTCCAGAGGTGCCACATCTGTCTACCTGCAGTTCAAGCTTTCTGATCAATATGTTTTTGTATCGTTTGTTTAATTTATACCAAACAGTGAAATGTTGTTTTTACACACAGATTTTGTACAAATGAATGTGGCACATTAGTTAGTGAGCGTTAGAGGTGCCGGACAGAGCCAGGCGAGCAGTTTCCTCCTGTTTTGAGTCTTTTGGCGAAGCTAAGCTAACCGGCTGCTAGCTTCATATTCACTGTACAGATATGAGAGTGGTACCACTGAAGGAGGTTTCTCTACAACCTGGCAACCCAAAAGTTGTACTTATTAATGACTGAGTTATAACTAATTTATGAAGCGTTAGTAAATGATTTATTAACCAGTAGCTTAAGAGCCATTTATGGCTTCAACCAACCATAACTTTAATTATCGATTAATCTGTGGATTATTACATGTAGTGATACATTAGTCTGAAATTACTGAAGTCCAGCAGGATAATCTTCATATTGCTTATGTGTGACCAACAGCATCAACTCAAGAGACAAAAAACTGAAAAAAGCAAATTCTCAAAGTGGAAAAGAAAATGACTTGAATAACAGTTCAATGTCAAACTTGTGGGCAATTCATTTTCTGTCAGATGACCAATAGATTAATAGACTAATCATTTTAGGTCTGAATCCTCTAATTACCACCGTTCATAATGATTTATAAAGGCTGAGACACTGGTCCCCATAATAATCTTCATGGACTTGAAGTTTTCCTTCGTGTAATTTAAATAGATGGTTATCAGAGTCACAATCCACAAGAAAGGTTCATTGACATGGTCCTTGATGTGACATATGGGCTCATTTCTACACACACACACACACACACACACACACACACACACACACACAGCAGGCACACACACATGGAGAGACCTGCATGCAATGGTTTTTTATTTATGTCTGGAGACTTGTATCAGGAACAAGCAGTGCTCGGAGGCGGTGTGGGATCCAGCCCTGACTTTGTGCTGCTGTATACTGTATGTCTCAGTGATTTGTCATCCTAGACACTACATGGGACACAGCTACGTGCACAGAAAAGCCTCTTTGCCGGTTCACAGTTGCCGTCTCACACCGAGACTCTGCTCTCGTGCCGTCTGCTTCTGCGACTGCTTATTTGAAAAAGGGGTCATCCATTTCCTCCTGTTGTGATGAGCTCGGTGTAGGAGAGGTGACGTAAAGCTGTAGGGAAGGGTCCCTTTCACTCAAACACACACACACTTGGCCCATTTGTACAGTGAGCTCTGGGAGTGGCTGGGAACACGATGTGTTAGACAGTAGACAGACAGCAGTGCCAGTGCAGATGGCACTCAGGAACATGCATGTGTGTGTGTGTGTGTGTGTGTGTGTGTGTGTGTGTGTGTGTGTGTGTGTGTGTGTTGCTGCCAAAAGGAGGTAAAGACAAGGAAAAGACACTCACTTCAGCTCACATCCTACCAGTCACAAAATGGCCTCAGTCCCAGCTTAACACAGAATCAATGTGGGACAAACCTTTGTGTGTGTGTGTGTGTGTGTGTGTGTGTGTGTGTGTGTGTGTGTGTGTATGTGTGTCTGTGTGTGTGTGTGTGTGTGTGTGTGTGTGTGTGTGTTGGTAGAAGGGGGTGGAGCACTTAAAGGGGGGCAACTGGACAAAGTCTACATTCCCTTACAAACGGCCTTGGTCTTGTGTGTTTTAGAGGGAATAAAACTGAGGGCTGTAAAATTCAGTTTCTCTTTTTTTGCATTTTCAGTGGTGGGAGAAGTACTCAGATACTTCACTTCAGTAAAAGTACAAATGTAAAAGTACTCCATTTCATGAAAAAGCCCTGCATTCAGAATCCTACTTGAATGAAAACACAGAAGTATCATCAGCTAGTATTTTATAAGCCTGTTATATGTTTATTAATATAAAATCTGAATCTGCAAAGTAACTATAGATATAAAATAAATATAGTGCAGTAAAAAGTTCAGTATTTGAACTATGGTGTAGTAGAAGTATAATCAGAATATGGAAATACTCAGGTAAAGTACAAATACATCAAAGTTGTGCTTAAGTAATTAAGTACTTTATTAATAACTAGAGTAAATATGACGATAGGAAACTGGACGAGAGTAAATGAGAGAAACTTTCTGTGGCAACATGAGGTGACATGAAAAGACTCGATAAAGGTCAACAAGACGTTGGATCGATTGACAGAACATCCTGTAAAACAAGCTGCAGTCTGTTGTCGCCCTTCAGCTCATTTTATTAAATACTAATATTTGTCCCATGTGTCGACTCCCAGCTACAAACTGACTGTGACAGTTTACTGTCCAGAAATCCAGTGGCAGATTCTCTCACTATCTACCTCTGCAAGGCTACTGAAAGTGTTTCAAATGTTATAATCAGGTGATAGTCTTGAGGCCAAAGGTCGAAGGCACACCTTCAGAAATCCAGCAGCTCCCTCCCTCAGACGGTCCTGGAGTTGATAATATTGTTGGATTTTGGTCGTTCACATAAACATTTTCAGTTACAAACTGAAAACTCCAGTGTCTGTGTGTCTGTGCAGTAAATGTTTCACGGAGCCTAAAATGAGGCGTCTGTGATTTACCTGTGACCACCTGTAACCTCTTGCATGTGTATCTGAGTATCAAAGTTCAGAGTGTTCACTTCCTTCCTGTCACTTATCACCACACATTATTAAACTTCTCATCTTCAGATTCCAGGTGTGAAATAGTGTGATGTTCATTAACAGGTAAAACTCTGATCTGTTGACAACAGACAGTATCTCAGAAGTTAGATTTACTAGAATATAATGGTTTAATTCAGATAAAAAACTTGATTATTGATCAATAAAAACAGATGTTACATCATTAAACACATTTATAAGATGAAGTTTACTTTAAAAATCTGAAATATGAACAACATGTAAACACTGAAACTCATTCTCTTTAGCACGTGAATCTAGGAAATCCTGTTTTCATGGAGGCTACTTCATGACACTTATGACATTTGCTCACATTTTTAAAATTTTACTTTAATTTCATTTAATTCCACTTTTTAATGTTTTTCATGCTCTTATTTTATGTGTTTCTTATGCTCTTATTTGGCAAACTCTGTAATATTTTGGTTTAATTTTAAAACAATTATTGGAACTTAAAGGGCCTTCATGTACATTCGTGCTACTGCTACATAGCTAACGTTAGCATTGACACCTGTTTACTTACCAGTCTGGAAGAAACATTGAGAGTTCAGCATCAAACTTTAATTCTTTACTTCAGTTTTAACTTGTTTTTCTATCACTTCTTATCTTTTACTGAAGTTAGCATGCTAACCAGCTAGCCTCTACCTGTCCTGGCTCATAATGAGAGCAGGTCACTGCAGCGTCCCGTCTGCCCTCAGTTCAACGAGAGAGGATGAAAACTAGTTTATCTGACCTTTGACTTGACTTTTGAGCCAAGTTTTTGCTAAACTGAAATCAAACCACTCGTCATGACTCCAAAGTGCACTGAAAGCTGTCAAACAGCCTGATGATAAAACCATAAACCTTTTTAACACGAACTTTTTCATGATTGTTATTTCTCCCCCCAGCTTGCTCACTGGCGGCCGGCAGACTCCCCCAAATCCAGAGAAGCTCGAGAAGGTGCGTCTCCCGTTCCTGCAGAGCCTCCTCCCTCATGGAGCTGAAAGAGGGAAATTAAAACACATTGTTTGTCTGTGTCGCTCCACCAGTGCGGCGCTGGCTGGAGGTGTACTCGAGGAGCGGGTGTGAGCCTCGGGACACTCTGGTGGAGGTTTGGCGGGAGTTGCCGGGAGAGACCCATCACCTCTTTGTCCCATCCTGCGTGTCAGTGAGGCGATGTGGCGGCTGCTGTGCTGACGAGGCCCTAGAGTGTGTGCCCTTGCTCACGCACACACTCACCATGGAGGTATCCATGCAGACACACACACACACACACTAAATCCCTAGGAGTGAAACAGTGAGATGGTGTCTGAGGTCTAACGTGATATTTTCCAACCTGTGCAGCTGATGAGGACCTCCTTCATGAAACATGAGCTCATTGAGTTGCCCTTTGTCGAGCACAGCCAGTGTGAGTGCAGGTAATAAAAACACTTTGAGAGTCTGTGCACAAAGGTGGAGATGCAGGGTGTACCTGCTGTTCATGGAGTACCTGCTATCACTGACCTCACTGCACCTTCATACTGACACCGTCTGTTTTATCTGTGTGCAGATTAAAAGAACAATTCCAGCCAACACCTACAACAAGGTAACACACTTGGTTTCTCCTCCTCGGTTTTTCTCTCTGTGTTTCTGGATTTGAACCTTTCTGTTATTTGTCCTTAATTGTATTTAGTTTGTATTTAGTGAGCTGTTTTTGTGAAATCTTATGTTTATTACCTTTTCAAATAACATGATCAAACCCTGTCTGTCAACTCATGTCCAACCGCTGCACTAATGATGCTGCAGTGATTCTCCTGATGATGCTGCTAATGAGGAGGAGGTATTCAGAGGAGTGTTTCAGCCAAAAACAACACTTCCTGATTAAAAGTGTGTTGAAAAGAGGTTGCATTTATCAGCTACTTCATCCCTCGCCAGCATTTTGTTGTGTGGGTTGATTTGACTGTTTTGGAAACTCTGCCTTGCTTCAAAAGTCCGAGTCACAGGCCAGTATTTCACCTTTTAAATGCAAGAAGAAGTTTAGGCTTTAAACACTTTTCTGCAGTCGACTGTGTAGTTGTTTGCTGCAACATCATTACTCCACATTTTCTTGCTCGTATTAGATGGTTGACAACAGCAGGAAACATGAGAGGTAATGTGGTGAAGGTCGAATCAAATCAGACACATTGTGGTCGTAGAGAGCTGGTGCGAAATAATATTGGCAAAAAAAATATTATCTATGTCACGCAACCTGATTTTAGGTTTTCAAATTTGCAGTCAGACTCAAACATAAGAGAAACTGTACATCTCTGTCTTTAGGTGAATAAATTCACCCAAAAAGTAAAGAAACAGGAGATCGACGCTGTGCTGCTGCTGTTGCTGCTGCTGTTTGTCGGGTGTCAGCTGGGAATGACAGCTGTACTCTGTGAAACAGACGCTGCTGTTGATCCCTGGTGTTTGTTTGTGTGCCTCATACTGGCAGGTCCAACCAGGCAATCATATGATTGCATCTTTAATGTTTATGTCCCCCTGCTTCCTGTTAGGATGTGGACATAAATAAAGGATTCCAATGTATGTGTGTGTACATTTTAAAACTCAGTGAGGGTTTGCGTGTGTGTGTGTGTGTGTGTGGTTTTGTTGAATCTCTACATGTACTTGTGTACACGCTCTGTGCTTTAATATAAATGCAGGTTAAACTTTAAATGTGTGTGAATATTTGTTTCTGTGCCGTACGTGTGAATGTGTGTTTGTCCCTCAGTGAGTTAGCATCTGTGTGACTCTCTCCCAGCATCCCCTGGGACGGCCCTCATCCTGTTGTCACCATAGTGATGATTTTATCTCCCCTGCCATGTGCTCTCTCACAGACTGACGGGGCAGAGTCACGCATCCACGACAGTAAATTAGAGCTCCAAAGACAACAGCAGCAGCCTCTGTTAATGATGTCAGGGCTAAGCTGGTAAACACTGTCCCCATAATAATTAGATAGAGTTTAATAGAGTTTACAGCAGATGGAATTAGAGCAGCGAGAGAACAGAGAAGTTCCAGCTGGAAAACCAGAGCAGACAGCAGATGCACTTTGCTCTGAGGACACCAGCATACATTAAAGTGGAACTGATTGTGCTCAGTACAGGCTGGATGCTGGCACGATAAGCAGGATGGGAATCAGCAAACCTGAGTGCAGAGCCTGGTAAACTACAGGCAGCGTGGATAAAGCCCTAAACTGCAGAGCACCATGGGTTTTTTTTGGGAGTGTCTCTCTCTTTCTCCCTCGATAGCCTGCACTGATGTGATTGTTTCACCTTCAGAGAATTTAATGAGACAGAAATCAGCTTTTTGGAACTTTCTGATCCGACCTGAAGGACTCAGATCCTTTACTCACTCTGTAAAAAAACTCCATTACAACAAAAAGTCCTGCATTCAAAATTGTACCTAAATAAAAGAACAACTCTCGTCATCAAAACTGACTTAAAGAGAAGAATTCATTGTGATTAAGCAGCACAATGGTCCCTGTCAGACCTGCACTGTAATTCAACTGAAATACCCAAGTAAAGTGAAAGTACCTCGGAGTACAGCACCTGAGTAAAAGAACTTTTAAATTAAAAAGCATTAAATGATCTTTAATTAGGGACCAGACCAAAAACATTGTTGTACACAAACAACATAAATGGAATAAAACGACACATTCTACAAATCGATGTGCACAACGTCTAATTAGGCTGCTCTTACTTTGACAAATATAAATGTTTTTCCTCAAAACCCTTCTTTGATTAAACATATCAAACATTAAATGTTATCTAACAGATGTCCAAGATCTAAACTGGAAGAACTGTGATATAAATATAATAATGTCTGATCAAAGAATAAGTAAATAAACTTGCTGGAAGCAGCTGTTACCCATAAATGTACAATACAAGTCTTAACATTCAGAGGGGATGTGCAGTACATTGGGTTCATATAAGGATACAGTGAAAATATTCACTCAGGGAGACTCATTTTGATTTTGGTCTTTGTTGCACATAAATAAAAAAATTAACTCCTGTCGTTTTGTGTGTCTGATATTTTCAGGCCGTATCTGAAGCCGACAAGAAAAGACAAGAAAAGAGAGAGGGGAAAGTCCAGACAGAAGAGTGGAGCCATCAGAGCCGCGTACGTTGAATATTCACGACACACTTTAGATTTGTTTTTAACTCAGTTCTGAACTTTAAGTTTTTACTGATGTTCGTCAGTATTTCTCAGATTCTGTTTGGATTAGAAAAACAAACGAGGTTATCTGGTCTATATTATTACTGAAGGACAATTTGTTTTACAGCCACACCGGTCAAGGTCTACCACACACACACACACACACACACACACACACACACACAGGGTCACCTCTGTGTGGTACTGAGCACTTCAGACTGACAAGCTTCTTAACAACAACAAAACAGTGCAGAGCAGCTTTTCCAAGATATTCATCGTCTTCTGTGATCAGTGGTACAACTTATTAAATAATAATCAGCTGTTGAGAACTCGGTTACACTGATGTGAGAGGAAGAGGTGCAGCAACGTGCTCCATGATTCCTGTGTTTCAGTTCAGAGCAGTGAAGGATAAAGAGGTTAGTGTCTTTTCCCTACAACTTTTTTTTTTTTCATCTGCTTCCCTTCACTTTGCTGTCAATCATTTCTGTCCCCTGGGGGCCAGAGGTGGCTTGGTTTGGGTGTGATGCCCCTCAGCGCCCATCCATCACTCAGAACAGGCTTATTCAGACTCTGGCAGGGGTGAAATCTGTGTAATTTGCTCCCAAATGCCACCTCCTCTGTCCATGCCAGCGGCAGGCGTGGTCATCGGGATCTGAACAAAGATGGCCCCTCTCTGCCTCATTAAGTAACTTCATTAAGGCCGCCAGCCTCCCGAGAAGACGGAGGCAGAACCAGCCCCAGTTAATGGACCAACTGCTGCAGGCAACTTTCTCAGACCCAGAGAAAGTACAGAGAGTCTGGAGGAGTAAGCGATGGCCTCACAGGCAGCGAAGCCATGGTAACGGACAGAGAGACGAGACGGACAGAGAGAGCAGAGTTTGTCAGCAGCTAAGGAAACAGTATCACACATTAGTCACACATCTCCCACACACTGCATTGTGTGGGCTTGATTCAGCCTGCATGTTTAAACAAGCCTCGGATTTCAGTTTTAGCCGTGCTAGTGATGTGGTTCGTGACCAGCAGCAAAACAGCAAAATCTTTCAGAGCCTGTATTGACCCCAGAGAGTGGCTGTGATGTCTGGTCCATCACGTTGGTCCACACTGAAATATCTCAACAACTATCAGACGGATGAAGGTTGATTCAGACGTTGATTGTTCCCAGACGATGAAGCCTATGAACCTTCTCTGTAGCCAGACCATAAGGTGGATGTGAGTGTTTTTTTAATGAGATCTTAACGATCTCTGGATGGATGATAGAATTTAGTTCAGACATTCATGTGGAGTAACTTCAAAACTTCGTTGGTCCCTTACTTTTCCACCTTGCACCGACATCAGGTCAAAGTTTTCATCTGTTCAACTCCTTGTTTTACGGCCAAATACCTGCGGAACAAACAACACTCCCATCAGCCTCTGCTGCACTTTAAAGTGCGGCTGTAGACTCCTGTTAGTCAATGAATTAATAAATTCACCAGCTACCCACACTCTTCTTACATCCTTCTTCCATCCAGGACCCATGCTCCCCCAACTCCTCCTCCCCCATCCTCTCCTCCTCCTCCATCACCTCCCCCCACCATCCTCTCCCCCTCTCCATCCCCCTCTCCGCGGCCTTGTTGCCGCCCCTGCAGAGGGAGGAAGTGGGCACTGGACGCGACGACGTGTGAGTGCCGCTGCACCATCAGAGCAGAGCGCTGCAGTCAGAAAGGCCGGAGGCTCAACCCTCACCGCTGCAGGTCAGTCCACACACAACCAACAAATACAAATCTGCTGCTGTTTGAACTTCTCTTCGTTGGTTTTTGAACTTGCAGATTTAAAATAAAAAACTTTAACTTTAGGAAAATGCAGTTGAACTGCATCAAGCTTTTGCCAAACTGAATCTGAATGTTATCAGCCCTGTAGCTCTCCAAAGAGATTTCCTGCTACATCCTTCCTCTCTTTATTGTTGTTGTTCCAGGTGTGATGCCATAAGGACTTGATGTGTCCGCCCACTTTCTTTTCACCTTCTTCTCTCCAACGACCCCTGTTGATTCATCGACCACTCTCAGCATCACTGCCATGAAGCATACAGACGCTAGGACATCCAGTATCTCATATTGAAGGAAATATTAGCAGAAGGAAATATTAGCAGAAGCACACACAAGAAGCGGCAGTAGCGCTCCAGTAAAGCAACACATGCAGCATTACACCCTCAATATACTGTAGATCTACGTGTGTGTGTCTGTGTGCAGCCAAACATCTCACCACCTCCTCGCTTCTGTGGAAAAGTTTCTGTCAGTCCACACGTACATGCATGAACAGATGTGTCACAAAACTCATCCAGTCAGTGGAGAGATGGAAGTGGCAGAAAAAGGGTGACTGAGAGACGTGGAAATACCCAGAAAATATCTGTCTTGGTGGGAACAAACCCACAGTTGAACATGCTCCTGTCCTGCTGTGGTTTGGACGTTGGACCCATGAAATTCCTTTTCCCTGCAGTGGAACGTATAAATACAAGAGACCAGCGGAGACAGGAGTGATCATCCTACACAAGAACAACAGAGATGAAGTGGACCGGTCTCGCCCAGGTGTCCTACGTGTTGATGCTTCAGTGGAAGTTATGACTTGTTGCTCACAAGGAAACTACACATGGAAATGTGAAGTCGAGGCCAATGTTTGTGCAGAGGATTTGAAAAACATTGGGACCAGATTATTGGTGGACACATACACACGCAGACATACCAGAAAGACATAGGACATGCACATGAACTGGCACCCCAGTGTGCGTGGACCTATAGTTGAGCTGAATGCTGGGATGGAGTGTATCTGTGTGGTCTCCCCACTGAAAGACCCAGATGGGTTATCCCTGCAGCCGTTTTCTCTCATTCATGACCACGGGCTGGCTCTCCAAGCCGCTTTCCGGCATTTGTTTAATTTGGGCCTTTTGTCTCCATCTTTTCTCGGCACCTCGATTGAAAGCAGCCGCTTTGCCTCTCTTTGCTTCCCTTTTAGGCAGTGAGGAGAATGACAATAATGAGGCCTGGCGGCTGTCCACTGCTGCACACACAAACATTCACACTTCTAACACCAGGAACACAGACAACACCGCAAATGCAGACACATGAACCCTCACTCACTCTGTGCTATAACAGACACACACACATAAATATACACACACACACACACACACATGCAATGTGAAATGAATGCAGGTAGCCATAAGCTTTTGTTCGTGCCACACTGAGTGTGCAAATAAATGTCAGTTGTTTATATTTGCAATTTAATGCAAAGTCTTCATTAAGTATTGTGTTATATGCCTGTGTTTTATATTTTATTATAATTCTGTCAAGTTGATTGAAAAGATATTCTATATTGCAGAATGTGTCTTTGTTTTGTTTTTGTTCATCCTTAATCCATCTGCATAAAGAGTCACGCTGGGTGGCCGGCTACGTTCACACACAGCAGCTAAACCGAAACCCAAATGTATTGAAGTTAAACAGAGACGGCTCACACAGGCCACAAATGGAGACTATATACATTATAATGTGTAATTCAAACAATCAGTGGGTCAGTGTTGTCTGCAGCACTCAGACACCAAGCAAATAGCAGCTCCCAGCGCAGTGAAAGGAAAACATGGCTGTTGTTGTTGCATGTTGGAGCCGGGATGGAAAGAGAGAGTATTATTCATTTGGAACATAACTTGTTTATATTCTGACTGAATCTCACGGTTTAACTCCATGTTAGTTCACGGCTGCTTGGCTGCTGGGTGGGAACTGGGATTTGAGCTGTGACTGGTTTAGAAAGGACCAGGTCTTGAGTAACTTGTCAGTCAGTATGACGAGCTGAAGCCAGAGCTCCGCTGTCATGAAGAGGACCCGGAGTGGCAGGTCAGGGAGCTGACACCCATCTCTGACACCCATTCAGAGCCTGTGTCCTGTGTTAAACGTACCTGTGATGACTTAGCTCCATGAGAAACAGCAGCTTTGAAACTGATTCATGTTTGTGCTCTCCCCCAGCATTCATGCCGTCCTGCTGATTGAAGAATAGTCCCTCAGTGTGCAGTCCAGAGTCTAAATTAAATGTGTATCAGCCTTGAAGCAAAAGGACTTTGTTTCAGTGGCTGGTGTGATAAGCTCTGTATTTATACTCTCCTGAGATGAGATTATTTTTTTCCACGCTCAAGTTCATTGTTCAGTGTTTGTTATTACTGTCAATCAATGCTTCAATCACTACCTCTATGTCCTAACATATTAATGACCAAGTATTAGAGCGTTGTTGTTACTTTCTCTGTGTTATTTCAGACCTCTTTTAAGATAATGATATTTTTATTTACATTTAGCAATAAGCACAGTCTCCAGTGTAGAGACTCTGCAGCAGATATGTAGTAATAAGCACCAGTCTGGAGGAACCTATAGGAGATTTCTGAGCGCGTCTTAGCAATCTGAAGAGCAGGAGGAGAGCTGACCTGGTCTTCTGACTATAGACCAGACACTGTGTGATAATGTGGAACAGGAGCTGGTTTCCCAAAACCTTTGTAGCCTCAAACTAATGGTGACCAATCTTGGCTTCAGAGGACTGGTTTAACGGTTTAGGAAATACACTTACTCACTTTGTTGCTGAGAGTTAGATGAGACGACTGATAAGACTGTCATGTCTGTACAGTAAATATAAAGCTGGAGCCAGCAGTCAGTCGGCTTACTTAGCACAGAGACTGGAAACAGAGTGAAAATCTATGTAGCAAGCAGTTTAAACTCACTGACATGTTGTACTGTAGCTCTTTTTTAAAAAATCTGTTTAAAAACCAAGGTGAGAAAGTTGTGGTTTTACAGGGGTTATGTGCCAAGAAATATTCCGGCTCAAATCCATCTGTAAATTGGCACATTGATGTTTTTACACCTCAGTTTTTAAATGGATTTAACAAGTGAGATATAACAAATCAGTTAGTGGGCTTTAAAGGTGCTGGTAGGCACATTTTGTTACCTTTGGTGCTGTTTCCTCCTGTTTCCAGTATTTATGCTAAGCTAAGCCATCTGGTGGTTGGTCAGGCTACATATTTACCATCCAGATGTGGCAACTGCATCGATCTTCTCATCTAACTCTGCAAGAAAGTGAGTAAACGTTTTTCCCAAAATTTCAAACTGCACCTTTAAGTTTGTCCCACTCACTTGCAGCTATTTCTACCCGTGACTTTATTATTTGTGTAAACTGATACACTGTCCAGGCTACTTTTCTTAATTATATTGCATTTTGTGAACAAGCAAACAGAGGTTTTGGAAAACCGGGAACCTCAGTACAGATTGCATTTGTGTTTGAGATTGCAAAGCACATACAAAAAAAAAAAAAAAATCTGTTGATGGCAGAACTGAAGGAGCAGATGGACTTGGACCAAAAAGCTGTACTCATGCAAACATGCATGATATATCAAAGAGTTGTGGTGCTGAGATGAGTTTTTGGGGACTTCAACTCTTACTTCTTGTGACCAGATTTTCTTATTTCAAAATACAAATTTTGCATCCCAACTCGTAAAGATATACAGCCTGGACATATTAATATCCTATAGTCCTAGTCCTGATCTTGTGTCAGTATCAAACATCAGTGTGCTTTGTATCCACACAGTCTATATTGTACTGTAAAGGTAGCCCTGTTCTAGCCTCCAGTGTCTTAGTAGCCTATAGAGTCCCCTTACTAACTAACTATATAACATTTTATAATCTCTAATATCCAGCCATGACCTTGTGTATGATGTACAACGTACATTAGAAATGTATTTGTGACTTCATTTTAGCTGTACTTTGCAATGATTCTCTTCTCTGCAAATACATTGTACTACTGTAGCCTATGTATAAAGAAAACCTACACTCTTTTTTTGCTGCTACACCATTTGTGCCCTATTATAATGTCTTTGTAGAGAACAATGCAGTTTTATGTTGTATTAGTATATAAATGCCAATTAATCAATTCAATGTCCACATGAAAGTGTATACTGCATCGTCAAATATATTGAAAATGATACCAGGATACAACCGTGATGTTACAGATGTTATTAAAGGAAATGTCTTATTTTTCATATAAACCTCTCATTTTCTTCCTGTCGCTGTTGATCCATGCTGCTGTCCCTGTGTCTGACGTCCCTCTGGTTTGACCTCGGCTCCCCTCCCTCTCCTCCATCCCCCCTGTTTCTTTTGTTTTAATCTCTCATTTGACGGTAATGAAAGGCAAACAGGCATTTTTGATTACAGAGCCACCCTGTTGTGACGTTGTGTTATGAGACATAATATTGTTCCCCCTCCTCCTCTCATTTGTGTTGCTGAGTCAGAAGCTCGTCAAGTACAAAGGTGTGCAGCCCCACACTGCGAGTGTGGAAAATTACTCATTTATTCAAGTACAGTTATGAGGTACTGGCACTTTACTTGAGAATATACTTAACACTTTTTAATTTGAGAGCTATACTAATTTACAGAGGCAGTACAGAGGCAGTGCAGATTTAGTACAGCAATTATAGTGAAGCTGAGAATTTATATCTTTTGTGGAGATTATTAATAGTCACAAACCTGATATAAAATCTAAAAAACAACATTTAGAGAAGCTGTAGTCCATGATTGGAGCTAAAGGCTGAAGAGAAAACATAATCTCTACAAACAAAATACGTGCGGTCTTGTCCAGTTGCACCAAGGAGCTTTAATAAATTAAACATCAAATACATTAAAAATGTGATTTGAACCAAAACCACCTGATTTCCTGTGAGGCTAATTAGCTTTTAATTTGTAAGCATTTAAAAGGTCTAGTTTTTTTACTTTCTTTGTCCATTATGACTTAAGATGTCGTATTTATATTGTTCAGTATAAAACACTCAATTATTAAGATGTTGGAGCATTAAATTTAGATTTTCAATCAAATAAAACAGTATAAAGTCGACAAGATGGGTCTAAGTCTATCTGACTTGCGAGCTTTAACTAGCCAGAATACAGTCACACCATGATATTGTTATAAGGTAAGAGACATCAAAAAGTCTGGTTCTTGTCTTATTTCAGTTTTGACCAAATGTTTTATTACTGATTTGACTTCGTATGGTAGAAGCTATTTTAGTTGTTACTTTGCAGATTAAGAATTTACATACAAATATATGATGAGTTCAACTTTGACTATGAATTTGTGTTGCAGTCAGGTGAAACGTGGACACACAGGCTTAAACCTACATCACATAAAACATGTAGCCTAATAAAATTATATAAAGCAATGAAAGATAAATGTAAAACCTTTTATGAAATACAAACACACTGAACTTCAGCAGTTCACAGGAGCTTACAGTCGCAATACAGTATTTCTTCTTAATTTTGAAAGTATATTTTACTGATAATATATCTATACCTTTATCTGAGTAAAAATTTGACTGCAGGTAATTTAATCCTGATGGAATATTTCTACATCATAACTTTACTTCCTCTTTTAAAATGATTTTTAAAAGACAGAGTACACAAAAAAACATTGAATTCATGAACAATAAAACTCTCTTTTTTTTTAAAGTCTTTCTCAGTTTAAGACACATTACATTAGCAAATGTAACAACAAAGTTAAATAGATAACAGCCTACTGTGTAATTCAGTCTGTTCACTGACCCTTTTGTACTTATTGTTCCACTATGTTTCAGCATTTACCCCAAACTGTCAATCGTGGCCTCAGTGGCCACCGATCATTAAAGGTAACTGTGTAGTTTGTTACTGACAATATAATGTTCTGTCGTGACAGAGCAGACTTTAGACCACAATCAGGGATATAATGTTATTAGCAGCCACAGTTAGCCTACTGGTTATAAATGGATAAGCATGAGTGACAGTGTTATCAACGATGATTGATGACATGTTCTGTGTATTGGCAGCAGTTTTATTAGGTCATCATGACCATAAATACTCCTAAAATCTATGAGAGTTTTAGTGTTTCTATTTGGAGGAAGGGTGAAGGAGAGGAAGGACAAGAGGAGACAAACAAGAGAAGAGAGAGGAAAGGGAAGAAAAGAAAAGAAAAGATGAGGAAAAGAGAGAACAGAGCTCATGCTGCTGCCAAGCTATCTGTCTGGAAGGGCATTACGCCAGTACTAAATATAGCTGCAAGATTAGGGAGACAGAGGGAGAGAGAAAGAGAAAAGGACATAGTGACTCATCCATCATGTTACAGAAAAGATGCCTTGACTCCAAAATCTTCTTTTTAAAGCTCCATGTTGATCAGAAACCCAGAACTGTGTCATCATACTGACGTGGAGTGACAAACAGTCTCTGTTCATGGGGCTCTTGACTATTTCTCTCTCATTTCATGCTTTTCTGTGACTTCTGTATTTTCAACCAGCAGCTCTCATGTCTCTCTGTACGTCTGCCTCCCTCCATCCCTCTGCACACCTCGCTTCATCATCCATCTCCCTCTGTCTCACTCAGTCTTTGCACTTATATCAGGACTTCCTGTATTTTTCCACCTTGCTTTCTCTGCGTTCACACTCGTGTTTTTGTAATAACGCCAGCCGTAGTTTCCTCCCTGCTTTTGTAGCAGCAGCTGTGTTGAAGCAGGTACTGTGCGCTATCTGGCCTGCGAGTGTGTGTTGTTAGATGGTATCAGTGTGTGTGTGTGTGTGGTGGTGGTGGGGGTGGTGGGGGTTAAAACGCCTGAGACATTCATTATGTGCAGTGTAAAGAAGAGCCATGTGTGTTTGCTGACAGGAAAGTGAGTGTTTTTGAACGTCTCTTGTGAACACAGAGAACTTTTTCATTTTATTTTACAGAACAAACAAACAGCGTTATCTCCAACAGAAACATGGATCCACAGGCCTCGTCTGTCTCTGTCCACTGAAGGACATCAACCTTGATGAGAGATTTTACTGTACTTTTTACCACATGGGAAACAGTATCTGTGAAGTCAGCAGGGTGAGACTCTCATGTGAACCTGACAGCTACTATCAGGACATTTAACAGGGAAAGTCAAAGGATCATCAAAGTCAATAGGATTCATCCTCTGGGGACTGAGGATGTCAAAAATGAAAATTCATGGAAATCCATCCATTAATTGTTGAAATATTTAGTCTGGTGGACCAACCAAACAACAGATTGTGCCCTGCCATTCACGGGGCTTTGCTGCTAGCATGACTAAAAAAATAAACAATTTAAGAATAAATATGATAAAATGAGATACAGTTCAACTGAATGAAGGGAGATTTTGAAGGAGAAACTATTCTTTTCTGTCCTGATGTGGGTAATTCTGTTCATAACATCAAATAATGTGTGAAAACATAAAGACGAGCGCTTTGATGGAGAGATATGTTTGGTGGATTAAAGTGGAGTATAAAGGTGAAAGAGAGCGCAGATGAAGGGTGAGGGGTGGTGTAGGGCACAGGGGGAGGTGGAAGGCTGGGGGCTTTGTGGTTGGAGGTCTAGCAGGTAAATAGGTGAGGGCATAGTTGTGGTCTGGCATGCTCGGTCCTGTCAGGTGGGAGGATGCGGGTACCAGTAGGAGTGAGAGGAGATCAGAGAGCCTGCTGAATGTTATCTCTCTCCCCATACCATACTGTACCTGCAGGTCGACTCACCTGAGGCAGCAGCCAATCACATCCTCTCTCTGTCTGTCAGCTCATTCCTCTGCTCCCACTAAATTAAAGACTCATTTCTGATTCATCGACATAACATCACTAATGACACATCACGTGTTTCTTGCAGCTGGCATCAGTCCGAAGTGACCCGATGATCTTAGAGCTTTCTTTTATGATGATAAGTGCATTATACTCCCCGGATGATAATGCAGGTTTGATAACTTATAATATTACCCTCAAAAGTCAATATTCATTCTTCTGCAACATAAATGCTGATGTTTGTGTCTCCATAAGGTTCCAACAGGCTCGTAATTCTGCTGATGTGGTTAATGTTTCAATATTTCACCTGAGGAAAATTAATGAAATGATTGGCTGACATAATGTAATCTGATTCATGAATTTTAAATTAATTCTTTCAAATCACATAAACAATAATATTACAAATTACTTACTTTTAATATAACTTTCATGCAGATTCTCATCTCAAAGTCTCATATCCTTGCATATCCTTAAATATCCTTAAATTAAGATGTATTTGATCAAGTGTCCTGGCTCCAGATGGTATTACACAATGCACACAGGGTAAGAGGAACAGAGGGGTTGATGGGGCCCACCAGCTTAGTTGGGCCCCTGGGTCACAAGTGGGTTAATCCAAACATATATAGGATATAATGCACCTTTTCACATTAAAATAGGTAACTACACCACATTTATTCACACTCTCCTGCAGCTTTACTTTTAAAATGCAGTTCTGTTCTAGGCACTTCAGATGTTTTGATTCTTATCCATGATCACACAGAACCATCAGAGAGGTATCTGATCAGTCCAAAATTCAGTCTGCAGCATCACAAAGAGTCCAAACATACAGCCAGAGGCATAAAGACTTATCTTCAGAGACAGGAAGAACCAGGAGTCCTGCAACAGATGCTCTGGCCCCACAGAGCCCTGATCTCAACATCATGGAGTCAGCCTGGGATCACATGAGGAGACAGAACCACTGTGGCAAGGTCACAGAGATGGTTGGAGCAGGCTACCTGCTGGTAGCTTGGAAATCTGTGTGAGAGGGACTTGGTGCTATTTTAAGGGCAAAGTGTGATCACAGCAAATGTGGTTTTGATTTCTGTACTTTATTTTGAAATAACTTTCCTGCATTATTTTTGAAAGAGTCCTCACTTTACTTTTAGTGCCTTAGGTCTGCACAGCGCTGTGAACTGCAGACTGGACTCCGTCATGGTAAACATGCTGAGGTGTGCGGCAGGAGACAGGGGCCCCTGGCGGCGCTTTGCTGCGCTGCAGGGATTTTCCGCCTCGGTAAAGTAGACGTGGCAGTGACGTCAATGCCGGAAGTGACCCGGATCGGAACTTTAACTCCTGGGTTGATTAGTTTTTACCAGAAACATCCAGAGCTCTCGAAATATGATCTAATATCGATTCAGGTAAGTTGGAACCGATCGATTTCTGTCTTTTAAATAGAGTAAACAACCATAGGGATGTTTTAGGTCGAATTTTACCGACGTGAAGCAGGAGAGACCGAAGCGAAAGCCCGGTTAGCTTTCTGGAGCTAACGCTAGCCTGTGGTTAGCCGGTAAGGCCACAGTCAGCTGTGTCGTGATGGGCGGCCTCCGCACACAGAGCTGGTTCACACTTTGGATAATCATTCTTACCTAATAATGTGTGTGTTTAGCTCGCCTGTGGCTTTCTGTGAGTCTTGGCGGCTGTTCGCTATTCGTCACCTTGCTAGCATAGTTTAGCTCAGTCGCTGTGTTGTTGTCGCTGCGAGCTAACGCTACCAGCTGGGTTCACAACTCACCACTCAGCCTCATCTACTTCTGTTTTAACAGATGAAGTTAACGTTGTCAGCCTGTGATAGCCTAAATCATCTCGACACGTCCCTTTTCAGACATGTGTGTACATATGTCCGTGAAGGATATGAGTCCTTGGATGTGAGTCCGTCCGCACACCGGGAGCTCTTCGTATTTCTCCGTCACACTGAGCACAGAGGGGCCCGGCGCTCCCAGGTGGTTTCTGGTCTCCAGCGGCTGGTGACCCTCTCCCGGCGGCAGAATGACGTGCCGTGACAGGACCCTCGAGTTCCAGTCAGCCTGCAAATCTCTCCAGGGCAGACAGGTATGTTGGGACAGCACAGCTGACATCAGCACAATAATAGAGGGATCACTTCATGTGAAATTAAAGCTTTCGTCCTTATTTCTCAGCATTTACATTCCACAGTACATTGATGTGTTTTCACTAAACTTTTTGTGACGTTGATGAATTTTGGTTTGACTACTTTTGGTTTTGGTTCCTTGGTTATTCCCCTTTTGTCCACTCACAAAGGCTTTTAGTGGTCTGATATATATATAACCTTGGATTTATTTAGTTAATTGCGTTTCTACAGTGTTCACCGATGACATTTTAAACTTTTTAAAACTTTTTTGACACTGAATACTGTTACTGTTGTATATATCTTAAAAGTTGTCAGCCCAGCCCGCCTCCAGCCAGAGCCTCTGTTTGAGGTGACTGTTAATATTTGTTTTTGTCAGGTCTCTCACTTGTAAGTCGCTTTGAATAAAAGCGTCTGCCAAATGAGTGAATGTAAATGTATTTCTTGTTTGAAAGTCACAGCGCTCAGTTAAAACACAATAGAATCAGGCAAAAGTATCCCACAGAAACATAAAACAGCAACCAGAGATGGAGGATGACCACAAAGATCATGTGTTTGCTAAAATCAACACGTTTCCTTTATGAGCTTCCTAGTTCTCCTAACAGCCAAAAGTTATATCTAATGTTACTGTCTACAGAAAGGAAGAAAAAATATTCAAGGCTTTTTAAGGACTTTTTAAGACTTTCAAGATCTTTTTAGGTCAAATTTTAGTAAATTTCAGGTCAAGTAATGTACAAATTGTCATTCTTGTTGTCTTCCTTCAGCTATGTTGAGTCCCCTGTTTTACTGTAAATCCCCATCTGGCAACAACATGTGATTCCCAGTCTCAAGTATAATTGTAAATGGCAGTCAGTCAGCAGTGCCAATATATTGGCCAATATTGCTTACGGTAGAGATATTGATATCAGTGTTTATGACAGATGGATATATTTGAGGCAGTTTAGAAACACACGCACTTTAATCCATCACAAAACACTAACAAGCCAGTTTTTTCAACTGCATAATTATTCTCAGTACACATCTTGGTCACAGTTCTTTAAATGAGAAATTTGAAGGATTCTTATCAAAAATACTTGAATATTTTATGTATTAAAATGGCCTTATTGTCAATGTATTGTGGTTTTAATAATCCAGTATCTGACAGACTATATTTACAAGTTACCAGTGTTCATAATGACACCTTAAACTATTACTATAGCATTAATTTTGTACTAATAATAAAGTAATAAAAGAATAAAAGAAAGCATGTAACCAATATGTAATAGGAAATATGTGGAATTTTTACTGAAGAATTGACACCAATGTATAGAAGGTCAATAAACTAGGAATCAATGAATTCCCCTTTACTTGACCAGTCTATTAGTCCAAAGTCAATGTTGAGGAAACCCGTTGTCATATTTCCACAGTTGCTTCTCAGCCTCTTGTTCTTGATTTCCCTCTCCATCTCACACTCTGTACTCTTGACCCCTCTGGCAGAATGGAGTCCAGCCCAGTAAACCAGCTCTCAGCGCTCTCAGGCAGCGCAGTGACTTCACAGTCATGGCCAAGTAAGTTCCTCACAGTCTGTTTTCTCATGTGTTTAGGTTATTTGTGAATGTACTTTCTGGGTGTTGCATTATTTGTATTCACACTTCAGTGTCATCCTCATCCTTCTTGTATATGAAATCCACCTTTTATGTTGCTTGTAAAGGATGTTTGGAGATACTGTATTTGGATCACTGCAAATGAAATGAGAAAACTGATGTAATTTTTCAGCGGAGACTTTTATCCAGGACATGTTTGGCCTAGTTTCTCTTAAAGATTGGGAGCAATGAGACACAAACACAAATAAGATTTATCTTATCCTCTCATGTAACTCCTGGTAAGAATCCAAACAAACGAATTTCCCAGAGTGACAAAGAAAGCTGAATTCTTGTTTGTTTCCTTGTAGGAGAATTGGGAAAGACTTGAGCAATACATTTGCCAAACTGGAAAAGCTCACTATTTGTAAGTGTTCCATTATTCTTATATTACCATCAATTAAAATGTCATGAAAACTCTTAATTTAACCCTGATTCTACACACTGTCATTCTGATGTTTAAGTGGCAAAAAGAAAATCTCTGTTTGATGACAAGGCAGTGGAGATTGAGGAGCTAACGTACATCATTAAACAGGTGAGTTGATTGATTAACGTCCCATGAAATATGGTTTTGCAAACATACTACGTGTTATTTATGAAAAGAGTAACTATCTACAGTCTCATGAATATATATTAAATTGTTTTCTACCTCTGGTGCGTTTATGTTTTCAGGACATCAACAGTCTAAACAAACAGATAGCACAGCTGCAGGACCTGGTGAGGTCCCGCGGAGCTCCGGGTGGCCGGCATATCCAAACCCACTCTAACACTATAGTGGTGTCATTACAGGTATGGTCAATACGGTCTAATCCATACTATATTGTATATTTCATTTCATTTATTTATTTATTTAAGCCCACAAACTCATTGAGGTTTCCCTAATTTGCAATGATGTTGAGACACATAAAAATGCAAAAGTTAAATCTTAGTTAATAGAGGACAATACTTGCTGAAAGCATTTGCACACTGAAGTGGTTTGAGATCATGGTCTTGATTTATATTTAAACAAGAATTATTTAATTTCGTGTTTGCCAGGTGTTAAACTGACATTTTGAATTAAACATTTTATTTATTTTTTTTATCCACATTTTTATTTTATTGTTTCCTTGAACCTTAAAATCAAATATGCTTTTGTTTATATACAATAAAGTAAAGTGTGTAATTGTAAAGGTACAATTTTTTTCCATGGACGTAGTTTTACATCTCTTAAGAAATACAAAACCATCAGAAAATGTTGAAATTAAGTGTAGAACTGTTATTCACACTGGTCTGTAACAAATGTCCACAGCTGAATTAAGCTGCACTTTGTTTAACTTGTTTGCAACTTTTGTTGTCTACAGTCCAAACTGGCTTCAATGTCGAATGACTTCAAATCAGTCCTAGAAGTCAGAACAGAGGTGAGGTATACTTTACATTTGATGTACTTTATCATTCAAAGTCAGAAAATATTGAAAAGTAAAGTTGTGAATCTGACACAGGGTTCGTCTCAGTCATGTTTACCCCTCCATCATTTTCCCTGCAGAACCTGAAGCAGCAGCGCAGCAGGAGAGAGCAGTTCTCCCAGCCTCCTGTCTCATCATCTCCTCTGATGGCCAACAACTTCAGTAAGTCTGTCCACATCTTAGTTTCATGCTTGTAGTCGTTAATTTTTTTCTCACATTGAAGTAATGGCAGCAACAGGTAAAGAGAGCATGCTGTTGTAGATTCTTAAGGGAGTGTTCACTCTACACTGATATTTTGTGCTGATTAAATTCCTTCACAAAGTTTGAACTTTGTCAGTTACAATGAGCAGCTGTCGTACATTTAAATGACAAACTAGATCTTCTCCTGCAGCACAGACAAGGGTTAGAGTAAATATTTAGTTTCTGTTGTTACATCACATCGTCTGATGGAACCGTATATGTAGCATAAACTCTACCCTCAGTGACATCCTGGTTCATGTGTTTTCTTTTAAAAATTCCAATAGTTCCCAGTTGTAGAAATCAGCCTTTACCTAAAACATTTCCTGTTCTTCATCTGCTCGTCTAATTCATAAAAATCCATGCTGGCAGTTTCTAAAAGTGTAACAGAGTGAACACACCTTTATTGTGTCTTTGGCTTTGTGGTAATATTCGACATGACTGGCTCCTGCTCACTTTACAATTTTGCTAAACAAAGAAGCTACTTATCACAGACCCTCTAATTAAGACGGGGAGCTCAGACGCTTCCTGTGCACGCATTCACACTGCCAGTAAAATGTTTCTGAACAGCCTGTGGTATTTCAGTATTTTTGGCAATTTCAAGTGAAGTGCTCATTGTAAATACCATAAAATTATATACACATAAAAACGCATAAACATACAGGACCAGTCAAAAGTTTGGACACACTTTTTCTTTTTCTTTTTCAAGTGAAACTTTTGACTGGTTATGTACATTAGATGGAAATTAAGAATGTTTATAACATTTTATTTTATTTAAATGATTTAGGTCTAATTGAAAATGAGCTTGATTATGACAGCTTTAATAAGGCACCTGTAGCAGATTTGTCCTGATGTTAGTTCTGAAACATCCAGTACATCTGACTTTTGACAGCGTATTATTGTCCCAATATGACTAATGTGCTTGTCATCAATAAGGTACTGAAGTAGAAATATTAAGATATTTGGAACCAGATTGGTTGGCACATGTCTCTCACGACATAGTAAAGACAAACAGATATTATTACCGTAATATAATGTTTTTCAGTGCGCCCATTCCCTTAGATTTTCTTTTTTATTTTCTAATTTTAGGTTATTTACAATGAACACATGCTTGACATTTATTCAGAAATGCCACAGGATGAACAGAAACGTTTACTGCCAGTGTACTTCTCAAAACAACAGCTGTTGTAATAGGGAACTGCTCTAAGTCCTTGTGAATGATTATTACTGTATTTGGTCGTCTATAATGCAAAAATTAAAAAATATTTTAGGGAGCCGCAAAAAAGGGGCCCAGGAGCCGCATGCAGCTCGCGAGCCGTGCAATGACTACCAGGGCTATACAACCTCAAATTTAAAAGGTATTTCCCTGGAACGTTTGACTCTCCCAGCGGGTATAACTAGCTACTGTATGTGCCCGCTGTTCTCACTGCTTTTCCCCTCTACCATGGAGGATTTCTATCTAATCTTGTTGAACATGCATTTGTGCTTTGCTTGTTGTCTCTCTTCAGAGAGCTCAGTCTTGATGCAGGATGAGTCCCGGAGTCTGGGGGATGTGGCCATCAACATGGACTCTCAGACCAATCCCTTGCAACTTCAACTTATTGATGAGCAGGTAGAATAAAATGTTTGGTGAAAACTGTGACCACATATGTAAACTGTCCATGACTGTACTCTAACATGGCCCTTTTTGAAATCCCACTGCCTGTGTCGTTACAGGACTCGTACATCCAGAGCCGTGCAGACACCATGCAGAACATCGAGAGCACCATTGTGGAACTGGGCTCTATATTCCAGCAGCTGGCACACATGGTCAAGGAGCAAGAGGAGACGATCCAGAGGTAAGATGGAAACAGGTGGAGGATCATGACAGATGACTCTTAGAAACTAAGGAAATAAAATAATGTTTTACAAGCAAGAAACTGTGAATAAAAAAGTCACATGGAGAGAAAAAAATTGCAGCTAGTGTTTCATGACAATTTTGAAAATGAAATTGTGTCCCTTCATTAAATTCTGGGAATAATTAATCAGGGCTGGGTGATATGGTTTAAATCATTACCACAATATCAATATGTATATTTTTTTATATAAATAATTATATGGGAAATATAGGCAAAATCACAGTCACTTATATCTAAGAAAGGATCATCAAGATTTGCAACTAACAATTTTTTTCATTACAAATTAATTTTGATTTATTTCACTGATTACTTGACTAATCTTTTGGTCTCTAAAATGTCAAAAATAACAGATCTGAAAGAAAATTATAAGGTGAAATGTATTTTGCATCTGTTTTTAAAAGCCCAGTGTCACTGATCTGCCTGCATGTCTCTCTTACAGGATCGATGCAAACGTGGAGGACACACAGCTGAACGTGGAGGCCGCCCACACAGAGATCCTCAAATATTTCCAGTCTGTCTCCTCCAACCGCTGGCTGATGATCAAGATCTTTCTCGTCCTCATCGTCTTCTTCATCGTCTTTGTCGTCTTCTTCGCCTAAAGAAAGGAGGAGTGGCTGAGGGGAGGGGAAAAGCACATCAAATGAGGGGAAGTTGGGGCTAAAACTAAAGCTGGACTAGGAGCACATGTCCAGACATCGCATTTGAAGGACAGACTTCTCTATCAAAGTGACGGTTTGATGGAGGCTTGGGATCCACTAAGATTAATACAGACTTGTCGGTTATTCCCAAAACACAGACTCTGGATCTTAATTTGACAATTCAGTGGAGAATGAAGATGCTGAACTCTGTCCAAATAAAAAGAATAAATTATCTAGAATCCCTACTTTGTATAGAAAGAGCAGAAAGCTGCTCTGTATTGTACTTTGACCAACTATTCATAAACATTTAATCAAAATGGCTAATTTAATGGTTTGATTCTGCAAACTGTCTTTTTAATTTAGTTTTTTTTTTTTGTTTACCCCCTTTGCCACCTTATTATTATTAATATTTCAAAGCCAAACAGCAGAACTGGAGTTTATCCTCAGATTATTTTGCTTATTAGTTTACCTGCTTTTTATTGAAGAGAAAGCCTTTGTCTCATTTATCAGTAATTATTCAGTTACCACCATTCAGATATGATGGAAATATTTTTTTTATCCAACACATTCTGTTTTTCTTTCAAAGTCTGTTTGCCAAATGGGTACTCTTATTGAACTGTGACACAAAACAGAGACACTCGCTGTGGTCCAGCATTTCCATCTCCTGAAGGCACAAGACGGCAGTTAGAGCCAGCTGAAGGGAGCTTTGCTAGAAGATTCAGAACAAACTGTACGACTGTTGACAAGTAATTTAACATATGTTTTAAATTAAACCTTGTGGTGAGCAGCCATGAGGCAGGTTGAGTTGTTGAAAAAGTGTAAACCTTCCACATTGAGTGCTGCAGAATGACTTCAGCTTTTGAGTCTCTTAACAGGATCCAGGTTTGACATCAGTGCTTATGAAGGGGTTACACTGGTTCTGAAGGCCCACTGATGAGGTGACTCAATCAGCCAGATTCCCTGGAAGTGTCTGGTTGGATGTCACTGTTGTAGTTGCTTTCCCTCTTTATCTAATGTACAGGATGTTATTTAAATGACCACAGCTTTTTAAGAAGAAAGAAACATTCTTCCTATTTTCCCCCCCTGTCTGTTTTTTTAGCCAAAAGCCTTGACTTCAATGTACAAAGTGCAAATAGTGATGATGATGTATTGATAAGAAAGTGCATATTAATAAAATAGTAATGGGGTGCTGGCAGTGATGGCTGAGATTTTCTTGGGATAAGAGGATTAGTCAGCAGTGATATAATTAGCTGTGCTGGGCTATGAGACTGGCCAACAGAGAGGTGCTAAACAGGGCAGCGCTGCAGTTTCACGCCACAAAGACATATGGTTTATTTTTCCCTCCGTTCATTTATCACAGTAAAGGCCCCTGACAGATGTACATAAAATATTTTTGCCTTGTCAACCACAATAAAGTGAGTGTGTTAACACAACTACATTTAAAAAATGTGCACCTAACATACTTGGGGCCAAAATCACAAGAATCATTTGTCTCAAATCTTACACAGCTGTACACGTATTTAAACCACAAAACAGACATATTTGTGAAAAAAAGCAATGTTTTAATCACAAAGAAGCGACAAGAACATTGTATTTCCCCAAATACATTTTATATTCACAATAAAAAATAAGATTACAGATGAGTCTAGTTATTCCCTGCATGCAGGGGTTTGCTTTATGGATACACTATGTGCTGGTACCAAGTGCTGAGAGCTGGTGACCCAGAGCCAAACCATGGCTGCTGAACATCCAGACGAGTGGCCTGAGCTGAACTTCCTGTTAATCTACTGACAGCTGTCCAGTCGGTTACATAACATGTTTTTAAAGGGACAGTTTTTGTGAGATGTGCATATGATTCATCAAGAACTATTGTTCAGAGAGCATCATTTATTTGGTTTTAGAGACGCCTGAAGCATGTGAAGGTTTCCTCAACACAGTCCTATTCTGCACATTTTAGTTTTTATCTGCATCAGTGACTCAGGTTTAGTGATGGCGACGTGTGTCGGTTGACCCATCACGTTGGTACAGACTGAAAACTACTGGAGGGACTGTTGTTCTGGTCCATAGACGATGAATCCTGACCTTTCATCTACAACATTTGGTTGTATTGTCATGATGAACTGTACTAACTTTGTTGATCCTTTAACTTTTCATTTAGCACCGTCATCAGGTCAAAATATGTACGTTGTGCTTAGCACTAATTAGCAAATGTTAGCCTGCTAATGCACTAAACTAAGATGATGAACATGGTAAATGTAATACTTGCAAAATATGAGTGTTGTAGCATGTTAACATGATGCTAGCAGCTAGCATAGCTCAAGACTCTTTGACCCCTCAGCATAACAATCAAAACGTGAACCTCTCTGCTTCAGGCGTCTTAAAACCAGAACTATGATGCTTTTTGGGATGAACTAAAGATTTCGAGTTCATTAGCAAGTGGACAGTTAAAGTGAAGAAATGCTTTGAAGCCCTCTCTGTCTCTTGACCTTTCTCTGTTTGAAAGAGGCCAGATTGTTAGCGAAGAGAATATTTTTTCAAATCTATTCCCTGAATGCTACCTTCCCTCCTTCCTTAAAATTCTGTTTTTCTTTCCTCCCCTTATTTATGCTAGCCCTCTATAATTTAGGCTTCCTTTCTGTCCCCGTTATTCATCTCAGTGACTCAGTTTTCTCCCCCCAGCAAAACCCATCTACTGGTGCTCCCCGACCCCCCTCTCCCTTCACTCTCCCTCCTTCCTCTCACCCCTGGGCACTTTGCTCCAGAGGGGTGATCTCTGGCATGCTCCTGCTTCTTCCTTTCCTCGCCCTGGCCCTGATGGCCTCCTCCTCTCCTTCTCCATCCTCTTCCTCGTCGGACCAATCCACCTGCTGCTGCAGATTCCCTCTGGAGCCTCTCATGCCGCTGCCCTTGAAGAACTGCCCCGTACGAAACTTTGTGCGGAAAGTAACGAAGGAGAGGCTCTTGCTGCGCTGCTGCTTCTCTATCACCGTGTCCTGCGTCTGGACATCTTCGTTTCCGTTTAGCTCGTCCACGCAGTCGCGCAGTACTGAGCGAAACAGCCGAGGAACCTCATGAACCTCGGGCTCCATCTGCGACACCAGCCTCCTGAACCTGGAGTGGGAGGAACATGGAACAGTGATGATGTGGACCAAACCGTTCTGGATTAACAGATACGTTCACATAGGTTTACAGTCTTAACAAAACAAGACAGAAACAAGGTCAGACAAGCAAGTGAGAGGGCAGAGACAGAGCCATAAGGGGGGTGTCCAGAATGCCTAGCTCTGCCTTGGTAGGATATGAAACCTGATTATACTTGAGTATACTGGAGGGTGGAGAAGACCAGATAAGACCAGTAAACACTTAAAATGAAAAAGAAAAGAAAAAGAAAAAAAGAATTTGTTTGGAGAAGTTAGAAGTCAACCATGAATTCAGTGATGACCTTTGACCCTTGCAAGGCTGCAACAATAATAACAAGTTGTGAGCAGGAAAGAACAGGTGTTTGAGATCTGCGTAGGATCTCTGCTTGGGTTCTCATCCATCCATCCATCCATTTTCTATACCGCTTATCAGGACAGCCAGTCCCAGCTGACGTTGGGCGAGGGCGGGGTACACCCTGGACAGGGCGCCAGTCTATCACAGCAGGTTATCATGGGTATTTAAATTTTAAGATGTTATGCACGCAGTCTCTCAGAGAAGGAATTGGGTTATGAAAGTATCAGCTTGTTTTCTGAGTTGTAGTTAAGGGTGTTACAGGGATTAGATCGACACCCTGCAGCTCTCTCTTCCTCTGCTTCTTCTTCATACTGTGTCCATAGCTGTATCTCATGCTCTATTTCAACTCACCTGTCCTCTGCTTTAGTCGCTAACATTGTCCCTGGCTCTGTGACTCTTTGCATCTTTCTGCATCTCGCTCTCTGTTTCAGTCTGGCTCATACTTTCTCAGCTTCAGTAACAGTTGTACCCTGCTCTTTCTCCCAGTTTGTATCTACAGGATGTCTGCCCCTCTGTATGCCTCCACATCTTTCCTGCCGTCCTCACCTGACGATAGCAGGGCCACACTGTGAAGGAGGGATCTTGGCACAGAGGTCCTGCAGCTCCAGCAGGTCGTTGGGTGTCAGCTCATAGGGCTGTGGGGTCGGGGTGTTGGCCAGCCAGCTGTAGTCAGCTGTGGAGGATGAGCTGCGACGGCGGCGGCGGCCCTCTGTTGCCCTCTCTAAACGGATGCGTTCAGTGCGTTTCACCATCGCCCCCAGCTCCAGCATCAGAGTATTGGTTACCAACTCCTCAGTGGTGCGCTGGCCAGGCACTTTGGGCTCAAGAGAGAAAACAGCGGACCAGGGAAACATCTGGGAAAGGAGGACATTACTGATGAAGATCTCAAAGATTGAGGAAAAAATAAAACAATCTCCTGTATAACTGGATGTGATATTCACGATACCTTTAAGAAAATTCATATTTGAGGTGATAGAAACATTTGGAACCAAAAGAAACATCTCAACAGTCAGTCTGCAGTAGAATATTTGTACATTATAAAATGAACCGTGGCTACTGCAAATGTGTAGAGAATTTAAGATTTCACACAGAAACCTCTGATTATCAGTGTGAAGACTGTTTAAGTAAATGTGAGTCATAATAGACTTAACAGTCCACATGTGAATACCAGCAGCTCAGACCACCGGTCAACACAAACAACATATCTTAAGATTGTTATCACCTGTTATTGTCTTGCTCTAACCAAACAGACGTTTCTTACCTTCATGAAACTGGATTTACAAAACTGCAGAGTATTCTTGTCTGACAGAAATCCACCCGCTGTCCGGTAAACACTCTGTTAGCAGCCAGATGAGCAGCGGGCCTCCATGGGCTCGTGGCATTCAAAAAGGATGAAACTCCTCTGGCTCCAGCTGGGGGCACACAGCTGCCTGACTGCCTTGCTACCTTTGACGGTCCCTGGCAGACAGTGTGTGCACTTTTGTGAGGATCGCGTGGAGTGTGTGTGTGCGTTTGGGATTGAGAATAAATGTAATCCTGTATTAGTAAAGAATGACTGACGAGATGAGCTTACCTCATGACATGAGCATACACCTGAGCGAGGAGTGTGTGTTTGTGTGTGTGACTGACAGAATTTATGTGGGCTGATTATATAACAGCATGCATGGTTAATTAAGATGTTTTCAGTTCATTTTAACCACTTTTTTGTTCTATTAGACATGTTTTCCAATTGTATCTCCTTTTTATGTGTCTATTAAAGCTGAAAAGAAGGTTTCAGCTTGTACACACTGGATACGTCCTTGCTGAAACCACTTCCACAGACAGATTTAACTGAGCCATCATGAAATTTTTACCAGCATACTTTCTGGTTTCAGACTATTAGGCTACTGCCATTATATCCAGCTCAGTCCTTGACAACAACAAACTAGAAGTCTGAGAAATGGACCTCCAGTCCCTCAGGCACACCTGTAACTACCAAACTGTTATGGCCAAGTGTTACAGTAAGATTACATAACCATACATGTAATCCTTTGTTTTCACGCTTATAAAAAGTGTTAGCAGTCTGTCCCACTAGCTTGCATATAGCATTGTATGTAAAGGAAATGCAGGCTAGTTCCTGGGTTTCCACACCACTCAGCACTGAGCCAACAAATCCCAGATTACATTCAAATCCAGAGCCTACCTGGAAGAATGACCGGTTGTTATGACTATTATAATCTAATTACAGTTGCCCACAGTAGAAGCTGTTACTGCTGTAACTTATTGGCTGAATTTATTTGTTTAGAAATACTATAACTACATGTTTGTAGCCACAATCATCAGCAAAAAAAAAAAAAAAAAGCCTGAAAGTATACTTCCACTGTTGCCCTCCAACATCCGACAAACAACATAACACTAGTCATGTTATGTGCCATGCTTTCCTCACAGTATAAATCACTATAAAGTCTGACACACCATTCTTTAAAGGCTATTTTAAGATGCGACTTGAACAAAGATTTATTTTTATCCCTGATACTGCTGAACAATAAGAATAACAATTGTTTTGTATGTACTTTTTCTGCTTTTATTTAATTATTATGCTACCCATCATTATACACAATAGATTAAAATTTGTAGAATTATCATATATTTATTAATATCATATATTAATAATACTCCAGAGAAAACCTCTTCTGCACTGTCACTCAGTGGATTAACAGGCAGATCAGGTCACCCAGATCCAGCATGGACAGTCTGAAGGAGGTTAATAAAAGAAAAGTAGATTAATGACTGTCTGTTCACTGCTCAGGAATGAAGCTGTGTCTTGCTCAAATTCATCCATTATTTCTGTGGATAGACCCAATGAAATACAAGGTATAATGCTAATGGTGCACAAGATGAGAAATCTGCAAATGTTTTGTTGAAATTTAGACTTTGTTCAAATAATACTATTATATGTTTTTAGTGCTGTTTTTATTCAGTAGCTTTAAAATCATGAAGGTGGTTTTTGTAATTATCATTTGACTTTATCACTGGGGAAAGGATTTGTTAGCGACAATAAAATTCTTCTTGATAGTTATAAAAACTCTTGTCAAAATCAAAACCTACTCAATTTTTTAGATATTAATACCAGAAAAGCAAAATACATAAAAATAAACAAGACAATAAGAACAGCATAACTAAATAACAATAATAATACTAATAAAATGTATTAACACAAATCTTTCAAGCTCATTTTTAAAACAAGCAGGAAGGAGATGTAGATGAAGATGATTTATTATGTGAGTAAAATATCTGCATATCAAATCTGGTAATTAAAAAGATTCATTTAAAATGTGCTTCCATCTTCCTTTAGATAAATAAAGAAAACATCTTCAAAAGAAAAACAAAAATCATTCAATAAAGTGATATCAGACCAGAAGTTTTCAGGTTGATTTAGTTTGGTTGAATTAATGAACTAATCTAAAAGTGACATTTCTCTCTGTTTACAGCTTGAAGGGCAGTGAACTGAAATATTTTCCACAGCACCATCCAGGTATTACAACAATATCATGCTGAAAAAGGGAAAGTTGTAAAACAGATTTTACCCTCAGCAGTTTCACAACAAGGGGCAAAAGGAAAATTATTCTGAAATCAATAAATAAAGACTTTTGCTTTTATGCGGAAGTTCCCACGGTTCCCTGTGAAACAAATGTTTGGAGTAAACTTATATTTGAAGACGAGAAAACCTCCTGAATGATTAATGATGTAAATAAGACAATAGCATTGTATTTAATATTGTGTTTAATTGTGTTTAACAGTATTGTGTTTAATTGTATTTAACAGTATTGTGTTTAATTGTGTTTAATTGTATTTAACAGTATTGTATTTAACAGTATTGTGTTTAATTGTATTTAACAGTATTGTGTTTAACAGTATTGTGTTGTATTGTATTTAACAGTATTGTGTTTAACAGTATTGTGTTGTATTGTGTTTAATTGTATTTAACAGTATTGTGTTTAATTGTATTTAACAGTATTGTATTTAACAGTATTGTGTTTAATTGTGTTTAACAGTATTGTATTTAACAGTATTGTGTTGTATTGTGTTTAACAGTATTGTGTTTAATTGTATTTAACAGTATTGTATTTAACAGTATTGTGTTGTATTGTGTTTAACAGTATTGTGTTTAACAGTATTGTGTTGTATTGTGTTTAATTGTGTTTAACAGTATTGTATTTAACAGTATTGTGTTTAATTGTATTTAACAGTATTGTGTTTAACAGTATTGTGTTTAATTGTATTTAACAGTATTGTGTTGTATTGTGTTTAATTGTATTTAACAGTATTGTGTTTAATTGTATTTAACAGTATTGTGTTTAACAGTATTGTGTTTAATTGTATTTAACAGTATTGTGTTTAACAGTATTGTGTTGTATTGTGTTTAATTGTATTTAACAGTATTGTGTTGTATTGTGTTTAATTGTATTTAACAGTATTGTGTTGTATTGTGTTTAATTGTATTTAACAGTATTGTGTTTAATTGTATTTAACAGTATTGTATTTAACAGTATTGTGTTGTATTGTGTTTAACAGTATTGTGTTTAATTGTATTTAACAGTATTGTATTTAACAGTATTGTGTTGTATTGTGTTTAATTGTATTTAACAGTATTGTGTTTAACAGTATTGTGTTTGCGGTGCGGTCGCTAGAGGTCATCAGAGGTTCCCGCCGCCGGGACCTTAGTTCCCGCCCCGCCTCATGTCACGGAGCCGCGGCTTCTTGTGTCAGATATGAAACGACTGTCCGTTACCGGCCGTGGTTCCGTTAACGTCCGTTGTCCCGTCGGTTCTGCTCGAAGCGACCTCTCCGTTAGTGAACACCCGGACGCTGCCGTCGCGTCAGACAGCGGGAACAGAGCCGCGTCGCCGCCGCCTGTGGGAGCCTGCCCGGCGGCCGGCGGCTCTTCGTGACTCCCTCAGACTGACGGTGAGTAGCTCGAAGCCCGGGGTTAGCTTGTAGCATCGCGGCTGGGTTAGCTGTCAGTCAGCGGCCGCAGATGGACCAAACACCAGCAACTGTGGGGAAGTGTGTGTCCGCCGGTCCGGCCCCGGCTCTGCCTCACTCACTGACGCCGCTCATGGTGGAAGAAACACCGACTTCTGACTGGAAGTTCAGTCGGCTCTGGTTGTTTTTGAACCGGGTTCAGCGCAGGCCGGCGCCGACCTCTGGATCCCTGCCTCCCGGTCCACATCTCCCGACCCTGCTCCTAACTGCTTCATCCGGCTCTTAACATTTACCAACAGGGCTTTCTACCAACTTTGGTGCAAGATGAGACAAGTTAATGGCCACAATAGCAGAGTCAGTGTGGGAAACCTAACCCAGTATAGACACAACACTGATCTAATGTAATGTCACAACTAATACAGCTAATATTTTGATCACTTACATTAACTTGTGTCAAGTACATACAGCTGAAGTCAATTTTAACCACTGCACAGATTTCATGTTATCAAACTATAGGTATGGTAGGTTTCATTTATTTTCCGCATGACAGAAGTCATTGTACTGACAGTTCACTATATCACAATTTAAGTGGGTCAGAAGTTTACATGCACTAAGTTGACTCTGCCTTGAAACTGCTTGGACAATTCCAGCAAATGATGTCATGGCTTTAGGAGCTTCTTATAGGCTAATTGACATCACCTGGGTTAATTAGAGGTGTACCTGTTAAAGTATTTCAAACATCTTTGCTTGAAAATCAAAAGACATAAGCCACAATGTCAGAACACAAACATTTTGGACCGCTCCCTCCAAGTCTGGTTCATCCTTGGGAGCAATTTCCAAACGACTAAAGGTCCCATATTCTTCTGTACAAACAGGAGTACGCAAGTATAAACACCGTGGGACCATGCAGATGTCATACCACTTTGGAAGGTGATGAGTTCTGTCTCCTGAACTTACTTTGGTGGCAAAAGTGCAAATCAATCCCAGAACAACAGCAAAGGACCTGGACAAAGGACGATGCTGGTGGACTCTGGTACAAAAGCATTTGTATTTGTATTGACATTACCTGAATGGTGCTGCTCAGCAAGGAAGAAGCCACTGCTCCAAAACCACCATAGTTAAGTCAGACTACAGTTCGTACAACATGTACATGGGTATAAAGATCTTACCTTCAGGAATAAATGTCCTGTGGTCTGATGAAACAAAATTTGAACTGTTTGGCCATTACCATCATATGTTTGCAGAAAAAAAAGATGAGGTTTACAAGCCAAAGACCACCATCCCAGCTGTGGGGGTGCTTTCCTGCAGGAGTGATGGTGCACCTCACAAAATAGAAGGCATTCAGACATCATGGGTCTTCTAAATGGACAATGACCCCAAGCATATTTACAGAACTGAAAAGGTGTGTGCAAGCAAGGCCTCCAGTCCTGATTCAGTTACACCAGCTCTGTCAGGAGGAATGGGCTGAGATTCCAGGAACTTATCATGCAAAGCTTGTGGAAGGATACCTGAAACGTTTGACCCTAGTTAAACAATTTAAAGGCAAAGTTGCTACCAAATACTAACAAAGTGTATGTAAACCTCTGACCCATTAGGAATATTATTCTGACGTTTCACATTCTTAAAGTGATCTTAACCTACCTAAGAAACGCAATGTTCATTAGGATTAAAAGTCAGGAATTGTGCCAAACTGAGTTTAAGTGTATTTGGCAAAGGTGTATGTAAACTTGTGACTTAAACTGCACAGTATGTGTCTAGACCACTGGTTCAGGGGAACACCCACCATGTCTCCATCGTGACAAATGGTTGTTGACTGTGGAACCGTCAAACATAATGAAGATAACAGATGCAGGCTTGTTCTGTCCCTGTAAAACTCTGATATGTTATAATTTTTTTATCTTTTAGAATGATATAAATAGATGAGACTAGAGATAAAAGGATTATCTCATGACGAAAATTAATTGGTAACAATTGTGGTTATTGATTAATCATTTATATCAGTTCTCCAGGAAAAATGCCAAAATGATCTGGTCCATGCTTCTCATTAAGGTGAGGATGTATCGTGTTTCTCTTTGTTACAACATTGTAAATTAAATAGGTGTGAGTGTTGGACAATTTCATGATGTCACCTTGGGCCCTGGAAAATTGCGACAGGGATTTTCTCACACTAAACTATGGCCTGATGAATAATGAAAATGATCAATAAATTAATAAATGAAAACAACAGTAGTTGCAGCCTTAAATCAAACCAAATATTTCTTTTTAACAGGCACCTACTCACTAATACAGGACTTAACATGAGAGCCTAATGAAGTCACACACACCTGGAACACACTCCCTCCACAGAGGTGTTACTGTATTGTCTTTTTAGCCACTCTGGGTGTTATATGAGGTGTGTATTTAACTGATACGTCTGTCACTTCATTTCTGCCCTTCTTGTTTGCAGCAGCAGGTAAACACAGTGACACAAGCTGTGAGCTATGACAGAAACTACCTGACTGGAGTTATGAAGTTAATAGCCTTGAGGCTGGAGTGCATGTCAAAACTGAGTCCAGAACTAACCTCTGCAGGTTTGTTCAGGCTGTTATTTTCAATCAGGCTTTTCTTCATTCCTCTCTCTCACTTTTAACACTACTTATTAATAGGTGTAAATATGCATTGTTTGCCCACATATAACCACAGTTTTGGTAAATGCAGTGTGTATAGATTTAACTGTAAAACAGTTGTCAGATGTGATGCATTTTGAGCAAAAGTGTCACGTTTTATGTGAAAACTCAACTGCTGTAGCAGAAGTCTGGGAGAGAAGGGATTTATTTTCAACTTGAAGTGCTGCTGGAACATTGCAGGCAGTCTGTGTTGGAAAACACTGAGTCACAGCTGCCCAGCAGTGACAACCAGCGTCTCTCTGAGGGATCAAAGCCCTGGCAACGTAACGTACTCAAGACAGGACACGGCCAGAGGCACAGATGATTGAAACGTGTTTAGATACCTGTGGTATGGATTGGATCCTCTGTCACAACCTACCTGCACCTTATTTAACAGGCCTATACTTCCTCTTTGTTTCAGACTGAGTGTGTTACTGGTGTTTTCATTCCAGCTACTGAGCCTCATGGCTGACCCTGGATCTGTCAAGCAGGAATAGGACATGTCAGCTGGCACATTGTCCTGTGGAACACAATCACCCCAGGTTCTCAGAATCCAAGTGGGTGTTAAGAATAGAAAGGGAATGCTTTCTTCAGAGTGTCTCATAACGCAGGAAAACTAAAAATCCAGAAGTAGAAATTAAGTTTTTAATGCGTTTTTGTTCCCGTCTGGCCCAGGCAGAGAGAGATGAGTTGGGCGGAGGAAGACTGGACGGTGGGGCTGTCTGGACGGGTCTTACAAAAGGTGAAGGAGTTGCAGGTCCATCACGAGCGACTGTCCAGAGAGAACAAGCAAAAACAGCTGCAGCTCGACAACATCCACACTAGTCTCGAAAAACAGACTGTGAAGGTACAAGCAGCCATGTTGGTTTCTGGGTATCACTTATACGGTGCTGTTTTCCACAAAATTGATCATTATCACAAATAACTATATAACATCATGTGTAAATTGATAATTAACTTTTAGAAAGCACTTGAAAAACCCAAACTTTTGTAATGAACTATGAGCTGAATAAATATTTGACAATGTATAATTTTTCCATACACTGTCATATTCAGGCCTCTCTAGCAGGATTTGTGTTTTCAGTTTTAGTAATCCCAACATACTCACCTTTCCTCACCCTCGTTCTTCTGCCCTCACCTGACTAGTATGAGGAGGTGCGTGGGGAGCTCCAGTCTGTCCAGAGAGAGCTCCAGAGTGTTCGTGAGGAGGCCAAGGCGACAGTGATCAGCAGGGAGCGTCTGACCCAGGAGGTTCAGACCAAGCAGGCCCAAGTATGTTCTTTAGAGGGTCAGCTGGATGCTTCTCGCACTCTGAACAACAAACTCAACCAGGAAGTCAAAAGGTTAGTGCCATCACCAACAGCAGACTTTTGTACCTAAAATGGAAAAAAAAACCCAATATAATATAATTATTATGAATCAAATAGGATTACTCAGTGTTTGACATTTGTAGCAAGATAGAACTGAATCTTAAAGCAAAAAAATAAGAGGAGAGAGAATTAATTTTCTGCCTTGTTTTACACATGTGGGAAGCTATTTGAACTCCCTGAGAGCGGGACATTGATTACATGTCAGTTGATGATTGAGGATGTTCAGTAAATCCAAAGCTGTTACGGCAGTTCAGTGAAAGTAACAGGTCAGGATCAGTTGATTAGTCTGCCCCAGTGTAAAAAAATAGTTAAAACTGTGGCAGAATGACTTGGATTAATACCAATATAAATGCCCCATTGTATTTTTTTATTGTCTTTACTTACTTGGGAGTTTTGTTTGATTTTTGGAATGACATGAAACTGAAATCATTCTCATCCTGTAATAAAGCTTAATGGTACCTTAATGAAAGATAAATGATTCCTCTCTTCCATTGGACTATTGTTGTTTCTTCTTGAAGTTTCTCTGCCCAGACTCAGCTCCTTCCCTCTGTTTCTCCTCCACCTCTCCGGCAGGCTGGAGGCAGAGCTGGAGAAGCTGCAGAACAGCAGCAGGTCAGCAGACACCACCCTGTTTTCTACACCCTGCTGGAATTCAACCTCACCCTGGGAACAAAATGGTACAGTCCTTTAACTTTATGACTCCTGTGTGTATTCTCTCTGATGGTTTTGTTGCAATCTTGTCGTTAAGGGACAATTTAGTTTGGAAAAGTAAATGGAAAACCACAAGACTCCCAACTGAACAGAGATGTTGTAAATAAACTCCCCCAGCCCCTATCCGTTCCCAACCGTTCACTCTCTGGGGACGTTTGTATTTATTTTCACTCTCTTGTCACTGAACCACTCAACTTATTCGCTGCTGTTGTTTCCATTCCATTCATTGGTTTTAGGTTGCAAGCCAAATCCATATGTTGTGCTTTTGTCCTGTAGGCAGCAGAAAGGAGGACAGGCCGGCGCAGCGCGATGAAGGACAGAGCCGGTCGCTTCACATCCGAGTAAGTACCAACATGTGCTTATCCTGAACTATGTGTAGCGTCGTTGGACTGTTGGTTTTAGCTGAAAGTCCTCTAGTTGTGGGAATTGGCTTTCATGTCAGACAGAACTTCCTTTATTCTTTCTTTTTTATTCTTTCTTTGTTGGTCTCTGTTGTGGTTTTTTTCATTCTGTCTTGCACTGGCTGACAAATTAAATTAGGATCAGTGCTTTTGTCACGGCGTCTTGTTTAACAAAGGACAGGAACAAATTCTTCAGCCAGCCAGGTCGAAGGATGAGGCTGACATTACTCTGTTTTTCTTACAGTCAACAAATCCCATGAAAAGGCCAAAACCAACACTGTGTTTCCTTATGCTTATGCTTTGTGAATGTCTGAGTTTGTGGCTCTCAGACGTAAGCACACATTTGTGCCGAAGATATAAGTCTTTAAAACTGGTCATGAATATATACGTTCATTCTTTTAAAAAAATTCCTAAAGAAGCTGGGCACTGGGGAGGGGAGGAAAGAGAAGGACAGAAACAGAGAGACACACAGCCTTGGTGCTGATGTGCTTGAAGAAATGGTTAGAATGACCCAGTGGTTTTCAGAAAGTTTGATCTCCTCAGCAGGACAACATGGATTATACTGTATGTGCTTGGTGTAACTGATGTATGAGACTGAGGCCGACCCACCAGTGGTAAAATGGAAACAGGTACAACACCTGAAGTTGTGAAAGAAGAAGGAGCTAACAGAAAGTTGAGGCGTAAAGATAAGTTTTAGATTTGAAGGCTTCAGCAGAGTCAGACAGTAAAGGGGCCTGATAGGAGAAGGCTCTACAGACAGCAGACATCTTTTTAACTCTGGTCTTATCTGACACGGATACAGAGTCAATGAAGTCAGTGACGATCAAATGTGACATCCAGATACTTGGCTGTCAGACTATGGGAAATCACACAGTTGTCGACAGTTATTGTTCCTCGATCAAACTGGTGTCGGTGTCAAGTCGAGCCATGTACGGTAATTTGAAAATCTCAGGTAATTTGGAGACTTCCAGTAGTTGTGAGTTGTTAGCTCCTCTGGGCACATACAGCCTAGTATCATCAGTGTAACAGTGGAACTTAATTCCATGTCTGCAAATAATTAGTTTACACTAACAGCTTTTTAAATTTAAAATAAAGGTTTTCCGACTTGTGCACTGTTACACTCTGGACTCATAATGTACTGTTTGTTCACAGGAAAGAAAGAAACAAGACAGTTTAGCATTTGTTGTTGTTGTTTACCTTTATCCTTCACACCTGATCTGTCACTTTTCTCTGAGCTCCCACACTCGTCCTCTCATATTCAGACACAACTGTAATTATCACAGATAATTTCTCTTTATTACTTTATTTAATTTACTCTACTTTTCATGATAGTTCCTAAGTATCAAGAATACAACAGGAATGACAGAGCGTGAGTCCTGTTCTTTGATGTCCTGTTCAGGCTCACACCCTCCTTTTTCTTTTTATCTGATTCTCTTCCCCTCAGCAGCGGCTTCAGTTCTCAGATGTGCCCACAGCTTCGTTGCCACGACAACAACACAAGAGCACACCCCACCGCCACCCGTCTGACCAATCGGAGACCTTCTCCACTCCCTTGGTTGCATTTCCATGGGAACGGGATGACTCGAGGCCAGCAGGCAAGAGACATTCCCCATCCTCTCCCCAGACGCCCTGCACTGATGTCATCAGTCAGGGCCAGCCGGAGCTGGGGGTTTATGGGAAGGAGAAGGACAACAGGACAGAGACAGACAGTGAGTCTGGATGGCAAATGATCACCTTGGTAACGTGTCTCTTAAAGCAGGATTAATGAAGTTTGGGTGACGGTGTGAAGTTAAACTGGGACCCAGCATGAACTGAAGAGAAGTTCTGGTTTTACTCTGCTGAGAGCTGCAACCATTACCCGATTAATCAATTTAGATTTTGATTGATGTTTGTTTTTTATTTTGTCTATGTTTTATAGACCAAAGGATTAATGGAGAAAATAATCTGCAGATTGATTGATAATGAAAATAATCACTAGTGGCAGCTCTAGTTATCCATTTAACCCAGTAATCCTGTTTTTGAGAGAGGCAGTTGATTTTATAATTGAGCCTCATTACATCTCTGATACAGGGTTTTACAGATGTTAGTAAAAGCTCTGTCATGAAAGAGGTTACAGAAATGTTTTCACTTACTGTTTACAACAGTCAACACTGTTGACCAACCTTAAGTCAATAGGAAGGTTGTTCTGGAACCACAGCAGCAGGAGAGATGACCAGCAAGCTCTGGTCAGAATAAATTGATGTTGATTATTTCTTATTAGCCAGGCTCTGATTTTAGATTTATTTTTACAGTAATTAGGTTATTTCCAAAAACAGTAAATTGGTTACTCAGACAGAAGGGAATAGTGTATTTGTTGAATATTATGAGATGATTAAACTGCAGTGACCATGTTAATGTTCAGCACTTGTTAGTAGGAGCAATTCATTGTTTGTTTTGGGCTTTTTCATGGTGAATTAAAAATATAATATGGCTGTTCTTGAACCTTTTTAAAATAGCTCTAATTTTCATATTTTCATCAGGACAGACAAACTGACAGTTGTTCGACAGTTTTAGTTTGGCTGGTGTGTAGCTGTTATTGTGATCTTGGGCCAGAAATATTGATGAAATATTATATGTTTTGGTCTGGTTTTCAGCAGTGGTGAGGCTTCATCAGCAATGTGATCATCCTGAATCTCATGTACTCTGTAACCTCAACCACACTTGTTACATAAGAGGCTGTGTAGAAATCGCTGGCTCCTCTGCTGTCTCCTGGGCCAGCTTCATGATGCAGAGTGGCTCTTAGTGCATTTTAGAGTTGTGATATAACACTCCTCCTTTTTTTTAGATCCACTCTGTGCTTGTGTGTTTGCTCAGAGGAGGAAGGGGACAGTTCATTGTGAAATAATAAATGCTTTTCTTAGCTGCCAGGACACAGAGGGGTGGGGGGGCAGGGCAGTGTTTATTTTAGGTGTGGTTTTATGCTGCTGTGTTTTTTTTATTATGCTTCTCTCTACTGTAATTATTTAAGTCACAGATATATATTCAAATTTGCTTCAACAAATTTTTCAATTGATGGTAAAAGATATATTTTTTAAAAGTGCATTTTAGTAGATTGTCTTTTCTGTTTAGTAAGTGATAGTTCATTGTGGTGCAGCTCTTTAGTTATAAAGTTGAACAGTGTTGGGAAAATGATACAGGGCAACATACTGGACAGACAGAAAATTGGAAATCAGCAGCCTGACATCCACAGGCCTGGTGGAAGTGAATCATACAGAGCAGCTGTGGCCGTCACTGAGCCTGTCTATATGGATTGACCTCATTTGTGAAGACCCCAACTGTGTGTTGCTGTTGAGTTCCTGAACATTGGTGGTCATTTGTAAGAAATCAAGGAATTTTTGCTTGATAATATGAAAACTCATTCTGGGGGAAAAATAGTTTAAAGAATATGTTTTCCAAGTAGTTTGATGGTTTCATGGTATATTTATTTTATGTTTTGTTTTGTTTTTTCAAATTTGGCTCGTGTTGTACTTGAAAGTTGTTTAGGGGAGATTAGTTTTTCTGAGACTTGGTTTTATACCCAAACAAGCTTATTAACCAGTATGTGTGTGTGTGTGTGTCTTGTCCATACACCAGTGTGTTTATCAGAAATGCGGAGTCGAGTGTCGTGTCTGGAGGAGGAGCTGTCTGTGAAGGCTGGGACACTGAAGTCCATTCAGAATGAAATGGTGCAAAGCAAGAAGGAGCTCGCTGCCAGGGAGCTGAGCCTGCAGAGAGCTCGTGACGAGCTGAGCCTGGCGCACACACGTATGACCCAGGAGAGTGAACGGGTAAAAACACACACTTGAGCTGAAACTGGTGCTGCTAGTGGTACTACTACTACTACTACTACTACTACTACTGGAAACAAATGGGTTTCATACCAGTGTGGATGGTCTGTGTTTCCCTGAAGCCCTGCTGTTTTTGTAAAAAAAAAAAAATGGGTGTTGGCCTCATTTGTCAAAACATTTCTCTTTGACCTCTCAGAAAATAACAAACACATTGGAAATATTTTTTTTACTTGTTACACAATCTGTTATTATCAGGAAGTTTGAAAATGTTCAGCCCTTGTTCTGTTTTGTCCAGTTGATATTTTGTGAAATTTAACCTTTTGGCAAACAATGTACAACATAGGGGAGCGACTGGGAGAGGCTGTCAGTTCTCCCATTGACTCGTTTGTTAGTAGCTACATGGAGCTCAAAATGTTCATGCTTTCCTGATATTAGAATCTGTCAAATGAAAAACCTTAATCAGCTCCTCAAGATACAATGCATTACAAAATAAAGTGAAAGCATTAAAACAAATGTGTTAAAACACATCAAAGAGAAGAGACTTATATATACACAGAGACAAACATGCCCACAAATTTGACCATTTACATGCAAACTTTAGAATAATTCAATATGTGACTATTGCTGTTCAGTAATTGCAGTGTCTTTAGCAGGGTGCGCTCACTAAGCCCATGATGGCAGCAAAGATGAGGACACCTGAAGTTGTATTATTGTCACTATTAAAGGGAGTGTGCTGTGTGTGTGTTTGTGTTTGTGTGTTTGCGCTTGTGTGTTTGTGTGTGTGTACTAGGCATCAGGAGCTGAGCAAAAGCTGAAGCAGTTACAAGAGGAGCTGAAGTGTCAGAGGCAAAATGCAGAGAGCAGCCGACTGCAACACCAACAGCGAATGAAAGAGCTGGAGAAACAGCATCAGAGGGTGAGACAGAGAAAATTAAATTTATACATTACAGTTGAGGATAGTGGCTCACATTTAGGCTGTGTGTGTGTGTGTATGTGTTGCCTCTAGGACTTGACAGAACTTCAGAAGGAGAGGCAGTGCCTGGAAAAGCAGCATCAGCAGGAGGTGAATAAGCTGAACCAGGAGCTCCAGCAGGCCAGGGCGCTCCACAACACCCTGCAGGCTCAGGCTGACAAGGTAAATAGTTTTTGCACATAATTCAACACATTAACAGTGCATTTTATATATGTATATTATTTGTATGTTTAAGATAATTACATCAGAATTAATCAACACTGCAAACTGAGGACCAAAGTTATCTTTTGTACATAATGTTTATATATGTACATATGTTTTGGTTCATATGTTTGCTCTGTTTTTGCAGCTATTTCCTGTTTCTCTTTCCTGCTTTCTCTGTTGCTGTCCCCTCTCCTCTCTCCTTCTCTCTTTCTCCTGGGACTTGTATAATTTGTACCAAAGGTCAATAAACTTATCTCACTTCTTCTCCCACGCTTGCTTCTTGCCCTTGTTGTTTTCTCTCATTCTGTTTCACTCTCTTGCTCTCTGTGTTTCTTTTTTTTTTTTTTTTCCCTCCCCACCCGCTCTCCTGTCCGCTTCGTCCTCCCCTCCTCTCGGTTTCTCTCCAGTGGACAGGTTGAGCAGCGAAGGTAAAGACAGTGTGACTGCGTTTGACGGTGCAGAATGCTTTGGTTATTGAAGCATGAAACGTAACTGGTAACTTATGTGTGAGAAAGTGTTGGAGTTCTCATGGAGAGAGGCGTGAAGGCATGGCTGCGGGATGAGGGTGAAGAGGGAGAATATTTGTGTGAAGGTGTGTGTTTCAGACAAGTTGCATGAATGCAGAGAAGGAGTGTGTTTGTTGTTGAAGACATAGTGTTGTAATTCTTTTCACTTGTATTTGGATTTCTTTTACATGAAGGAATGCTGTGGTGTTTATTTTTATCAACAGAACAATAATACAGATTTTAATCTCAGGCTTCAGCCTCTTAACACATACAAAAAAAAAAAAACATGTTTCATGTCTACACTTTTAGACGTGGTGTAAAAATTCAATGACTTTTTGTTCTGCCCGCAGTGCCCCTTAAAACCTTTCTGTAAGCCCTTTGTAAACCACACAGATACTATCGTGTTATATCTGATAAAGTGACAGAGAGTAAACACTACAACAGAGAAACAGTTTGTGTTGAATCTAATCATTCACAGCTGCTGATTGTGCACATTTCATGCAACTCAAATGACCAGTTTACACTGCCTTCTGTGGAATGTCCTTTTACTCTTTTCAGAGTTTACACATGCATGCAGTTTCAGTCAGGGCTAACCCATAGAACCTCAATAACTTTATAGATACTCCTTTAGATATTTGAATGCAGTAAATGGACTAATAAAAGCATTGTCCACAGTAGTTCGTTACAGCCCTGAAGAGGCACTTGCATAAAATCTCCCAAAAAACTGGAAAAACATCGTTGAATTGTTGCATATAAGTGAAAAAAATTCACACAGTTCCTGCTACCTCCTCAAAAAAGTAGTAAGTCCCACTATTTATCGCATTAACATTTAATTTCTTCTGGCCTTACTTAGAGTCATTGGGTCAATAAATATTGTAGAACCTACTTCAGGTTGTCTCCTTTATGACCATCACAGAAACAGTCTCTGAAGTTTACAGCAGTGAAGGTTTTTTTTATCATCTTGTTCACTGTTTCATACTCTCTACTGTTAATGTTATTTCCAACATCACGTGAAGGTAGCATGACAGTAACAACCAGTTTGCTGGATTAATAAATGTGATGTGAGCACTTAACTTGGATCAGCAGCATTGTGCACTAATTCACAGTAATGCTGCCCGTGTGTTCAGTGACATGAAATAATGTGCAGAATTTTATATGAGCACTGGTGGGAAGCCGATGAGCTTGATAAGTCTTCATTAGTTTCCCTGGAGAAGTAAACAGGACATTAGACACAGCTGATGCTTGCTATTGATCACTGATTGCTCTCTGCTTCCTGTTCCCTTCGCTGGTCCTGACTCCTATAACAACAGCCACCCAGTCTTTACTTCTTCTTTGTTGTTTTTACCCCATAACTTGATCTTTTATTTTCATATCCCTTGTCTTTGTCATTGTCTTTTATTCATTTCCCCCTTTTCTAGCAGCTGCTGAGTCATAATATCCTCTATCAGTTGTCTCTACAGAAACAAGCATTGGACAAAGAGTTGGAAACGCTGAAAGAGAAACTGAAGTGGACGGAGAGACAGCTGCAGGAGAGCCAGAAGAAAGAAGCACAGACACAGGCCAAACTGACGGTAACACACACATACATGCCCTGATGGTCTTGAGTCAAGTGTGTCAATTATTCATGAGAGAAGCAGTGGGTATGTAAGGAACTGTAAATTTTTAAAAGACATCTCAATGTGCCATATGTCAGTCCAAGATTTTGAAAATAATTGAATTATAAATAAATGATGAGTAAACAGTGGCATTAGAGAGAATTTCAAGGAGCCAAAAAGACACGTTGTCTGATGAAATATTGAGTCTTGATGGTGATGAACTGCTGAACTAATACAATCGGTAAATCTGGTGTCTTTACACCTCAGAAAGCTTCTGCTAAACATAACATTAAAGTACCAAAGTTTAATGCAGCCTCACTGCAGAGGAAGTTAAACACTCCAGAGTTGGTTGTTTGTGGCAGTGGATTACCTCCGTACCAGCTTTCAACATCGGCACTAATGCCACCTTTATCTGTGGCTTATTTGTATGTGGTTTGTTGCTATTGTGACACTATGCTCTATGTAGCTCTCAGTACATTGTTCTTATACAGTCAGTCCTCATCTGGAAGTCCCGCTGCACAATTACAAACATTACAGGTGCAACTATTAATGACTGTTTGGTTGTTTGGTATATGTTTGTGATCTAGTTGTTGATGACCAAGTTTTAAAGTGTGAGAAATTAAATGTGTCTTATTTGGAATGAACAATTAGAGGCAGACGAAGATGCTTTAAAGTCACCAGGTAAATTTACTATGTGCACAACACTGAAGAAGCCAATGTATATTGATAGGTTTCAGCTGAGAGCTCATCACTCCAACTTATCCGAACCCTCTGTTCAGCCTTAAATGTGTTCAATCCTTGCAACAGGGAATCTGACTGTGCTTAAACCACCTCATTTGTATTTTTACCCCCGCATCAGGAGGCGGTGCGCGAGGCGGAGGGTGTGGCACTGAGTCTGGAGCAGAGCAGGAAGAGAGAGCAAGGTCTAGAAGAGGAGGGGAGGAGACTGGCAGAGGAGAGAGCCGACGCCCTGCGTTACCTCAAAGAACTGCAGGGTGAGGAGCAGGCTGTGGGTGGGAGAGGGGACAAACCCACCAGTCATGGGATGTATACTGATAATAATTATGCTAATTTAATATGTTGATGTCAGCTAGAGAGTTTTTTTTTCTCTCTTCTCCCTCCCCAGTGAGGTCAGGAAATGGTAGGGATTCAGTGTCTTGTCTGAGGACACAACAGCAGGGCAAATAATTGTTGACACAGGGGCTTGAACCACTGCTCTCTAATGGACCTCCTGTAATTACTCCACCCTGTTGACTCATTTATAATTTAGTAATAAAAAATGATGGACATTCATTATATTAAATTATTGGTGGATGGGTCCTAATGATTAAGTGCTTTACTTTCATGTTTGCTATACAATGCATGTTTTGTTAATCCCCCTTTAATGTAGAAGTCTCTTACCACAGTGCTGCCACCTGCTGGTCAATGATATATCAACATTTTCTCAAATCAATCCAGTCATGCTCATGTTCATAAAAAAAAAAAAAGACAGATAAGCTCTTTCTTTTCTGTTTTTCATCCAGGTTGTTATTTCTCTGTTTATGTTTGGTCTCTTAAAATGCATCTTTAATTCTACTCTTTGTGTCTCTTTCCTTTTACCTCCAGAGCAAAAAGCTGCACCAGCACCCTCTGTACAACCTGTGCAGTTCTGCCCTGTTGGGCAGAGTTTCTCTCCTCAGCCTTCATACGCTCTTCATTCTCGACCGTCGGCTCACACCAGGAGGCCCACCCCTGCCGTCCGAGCTGAGCAGAAGAAGGAAGAGGAAGAGGGCATGGATGAGAGGATGGCAGAGATTACAGCATCTTACCCTCCTGACAGAGAGCCAGGGGAAGGCATCGACTCTGAACACATCACCGGCCTTATCTCCACAGACTCTGAGAGTTTACAAAGGGGAGGACACAGGAGAAAAAGAAATGAGGAAGAGAACAAGAGTGGAAAGGAGGCGACAGAATGTGACAGCTCTGAGACAAAGACGCATTCCACAGTAGATGATGTACTCTCTAGCTCCTCTCACTGTACTGCTGATACGCCCACCAACACCTCTGTGGATGGTAATCATTGCAGTTCGATGCTCTCTACTGAAAAGACACCTTCTCTCAAGCCTGAGCAGGCCAAGGCCTCTGAAGACCTCCAGAGGGAGAATGCCATGCTGCGTTCAGAGATAAAGGATGTGCGCGAAGAACTCCAGAAACGGCTGGAGGACCTGGAGGCTCAACGGCGGGCCGAGGCAGAAGCCAGGACCCGGCTCAAACAGCTCAGCCGCAAACATGCCAGCCAGGCTGTGGAAAAGGAGGAGCAAGACAAGGAATGGAGGGCACAGCTGGAGAGTGAGAGGGCTGAGACAGAGAGGTTGAGGAAGGCCATGGCTGCTTTGGAGATAGAGATGAAGAGCAGAAGGGAGCTAAGAGAAGAGGAGGAGAGACAGGAGCAGGAGGAGGAGAAAAACAAAGTGCTAGAAGACAGAGAGAGTGAAATGATAGAGCTTAACATCCAGCTGAAGAAGCAGCTGGCAGAGGTGAAAGCCCAGTTGGCTTTAGAACGAGAAGAGAGGAAGAGAGAGGAAGAGGAGAGGAACCAAATAATAAACACAGACACAGATGTAAAGAAGGAGCTGAGCACAGAACTGGCAGCACTTAAAGCTGAACTGGAAGAACTGAAGCGCAGCAGAAGAGAAGACTCACTGGAGGAGGAGAAACTCTCTCTTGCCAACAGCCCGCTGACATACCTGACTCTCCATGATGATGAGCTCAACTCCAACATTGTTCACTGTGACAACAAACTCATCCCGTCTCCAGAGCAGCACCTCCTCTTCTGCCAGTCCACCAACCAACTCAACAAGCTTGTATCTCAGGCGACAGAAGATCTCTTTCAGGAAGATCGAACACTGATAGATCCTGAACCTTCACCTCTGCCAGATGAGGGGCCAACAGGTCAAATGGCCTCTGATGTGGAAGACACCAGACAGAACTATCTGGGAGGGTCAGACCAGGGAGAGGCACCGCCTGACCTCCAGAAGTGTGAGTCTGCTCCCTCAGACTGGGCCAAAGAGGTGGAGCGCCTGCAGAAGCAGAATGCAAAGGAGACAGAACGTGCTAAGCAGTACCAGGTTAAACTAGAGGCCCTGCAGAGCCAGGTAAACAACAGTGGATATTCATTGATATATTTAATTTGTCCAGCCATAGAAAAACCATTTTACATATTAAATCCTAACACTTAACAGTCATCTCACCCTAAAAGAGGTTATGGCCAAATATAAAATGTCTAGATTCGATCCTTGGTTCTTATTAAAAGTTTTCTGCAACTCCTGCATAATGCACATGTGTCACTGTATTTATGTGTCACCGCTTCCTCTGTATGTCACTTGTTGACCATGATACTTGGCTTCTGATAAAAGTAATGTGGTAATGTGATTCAGAAGAACATTATATATTTAGTCCCTATTAAATGGATATCACTGATTAAAAGGAATTTATTCTACTCTAAAGCTGTTTTATGCCAAACACAAGGTTTAAAGTTTTTATGTTCCATAAAGGTATTTGTCTTACAGTCAATAAAATCATAGATCAGTACAGCAATGAAGAAAAACATCAGTTAACACATGAAGAAGAACAAGTCTGTAGGATAATTCCAGCATCATCGCTGTCATTGTTAATTGTCACCAAAGCTGAGAAAGCAGTGAGGAAAAAAAACAGAAACTAATGGACTAGATCAAATTTACATATTGTTCACAAAGCCAATAGCTGGTGGAATAAAAGACTTTGTATTTCTGTTAGTGCTCATTCTAATGAGGTTAACCCTCTTCTCTGATGGAAGCACATTAAACTCTTTGTGTAAACAGCACTGGGAGTCCAGTAAGAAGCTTTCTGTTGAGCTCTGACTTGATAAAAGGTCATTTAAATTTATGCTTCTGACATTCACAATTTTTCCAAGTATGCTTTTAGTTTTTAGACTGAGATTATCAGCAGATAATGGTAAATGTGAGAATTGACTGAATAAAGGAAGTATGTTACTTGAACAGATAACTGTTGACACTGAAAGGTTCCTTAGGAAATGCTACGTGCTGTGTAGCTGTTCTTTAAACACAGTGAAGTACAGGGTGTAGTGGTTTATTGCCTGTTTTTCTCTCTCTCTTCTGCTATATTTGAATCTTTTTTTTCGTCTCAGGTGACACGTCAGACCCAGCAGCTAACCATGGCCTTTGAGAAGCAGAGTCAGCACATCTCAGGCCTTCTCGCTGAGCTACAGGAGAAGGAGAGTGCCCTCCTCAGCCAGGGAGAGGAACTGCAGCGATGCAAGCAAGAGCTGGACATACTCAAGGCTGAAAAAGAAGTCAAAGAGAGAGATGAGAAGTCAGTGGAGATCACAGAGCTTCAACCGAATGAGGAAAAGGTCTGTGCTGTCACCCCTCACACTACAGCCTCACTGACAGATGGTGACTCTACTGCACTGAGAGATGCAGCTCAACCAAAGACTGTAACATCTGATGCTGAAACACCAACACCTGTTAGCAGTGAAGAAGACAATGAAGCATGGGAACAGCGTCCAGGCTCTGTAGACTCAGACAAGACTGAGAGTAACCATGACTCTGCTTGTGTGATGGAAGAGACTGAACGTGGTCAAGATGGAAGAGCAGCAGACGTGGTTGCAGAACTGCTCGCTCTGCAACAGGAGAATCAGCTGCTGAGACAAAAAATAGAGGCCCTGACCGTCTCAGACACCAGCAGCCGCACATTACAGACTGACAGGGAAAAACAAGAAACATTCAAGCAAAGCCAAAACACAGGAAATACTGCTCTGTCCTGCTTGACGGAGCAGAGGCCACCTAGTGAGCAGAATGACATCACCGCAGAAGGCCAGGAGCCACTGCTGCAGAGCGAGAGGAGGAGGACGGAAGACCAGGGCGGAGATTTAGAAAGGGAAGATAAAGGGACAACAAGTGCTGAAAGAGAGCTCGAGGAAATGTCTCAGCTTCAAATCAACAACCTAGAGGAACAGGTAGTGACACAGAACTATGTCTTTACATCACAGCAATAATGTGAGACGTCTGACTGAGGAAGAGAGTCAAATATGTCACTGAGTTAGTCAGACAGGCAGGAAAATTAATTATAATAGCTTACAAGGAAGATGTTTGTGTAATCTTTGCTACAACATTTAAATTGAATATATGGATAATAATAATAATAATAATAATAATGGAAACATTACATCAAATCTCTTTCCAACTAAATGTTTTAAAACATTGAGGTATTCCAAATTATCTGTGTGAAGATTGACTTGAATATTACTTTTATATTTTTCCTTTGTGAGCTTTGTGAGGAGTGTTTGTTTCATTTCATTCAGTCCGACCTGTCCTTCCCGTCCTGTCCAGGTGGTGGCGCTGCAGATGAAGGTACGAGCTCTCTCTGAGATGACCCAGCAGCAGGCTGAGGAGCTCGAGCTGTGGAGACTGGCCTCCCAACCAACTCCAACATTTGACCAGTTGCTTCCTAACAAAGATAACCAGGACCCGAGCTCTGCTGTCAGACAATCCCAGTCAAACCAGAACCAGCAGCAGACTGATGAGATGACCGACATCCCTCCAGGGACCCGGAGCCAGGCTCTGACTGCCCAGGCTCAGGCGCCCACACAGGGTATTCAGGAGAGGCCTGGTAATGTAACAGTCATCAGAGAAGATGATTTATTCCTCTCCTGCTCCTCCAACAAACTGCAGGGCCGCATGTTGTTCTCCAGGTAACACACTCTTACAGGGCTAGAGAGGCGATGAAAAATGTGGAAGTAACTTTCATTTGCGTGTTAAATACATGTATTTAGGGTGATTATGTATGTTTGTACTGTTTAATGTATGTCTATATAAAGGCTTCTGTTGTCTTCCTGTGTGTATGTTTGGAATAAACATTTTTTTCTTGTTTTACCACAAGACTTCAGCACAGCAACCTTCCTGAACCAAAGAGTTTCCATCCCTCTAAAAAGACTGCAGCTCCTCAGGAAAACAATCAGGACGCTGCCGAGATCGACAAGGTGATTTTCTTTCGAGCGATCACTCTCTTAAATACCAGACCACTGTGTATCTCTGGCTCTCTGTCAAAGTTTCCTAGAATATTTTAGTAGAGCTGCATGAATTAAGTCATTTAGAAGGTATGAGGACTGAATTTGTTTTTCCAGTGAAATGGTTTACATCTCCCTAAGAATTTACCATAAAGTTTCTTTGAGAGAACTATTTAATGTAATCAGTGCACAGAAGGCCAGTTCAGTCTACAGGGAAGCATGCAATTCAGCATATGTGGAGAGTTTCCAGTAATAAATGAATAATGGCTGTATATATATGTTTGTGTTTATATAGAGCTGTTTCTATTTTCTTTATAATCAATACCAAAATAGATAGTTCTAATTCTTTCCCAGAAACTTCCATGGAAATGATTACAAAATGAAGGACCTGTAAAATAAAGTGTTATATGTTTTCAGAATTCAAAGCAGCTGTTTGTCCTCAGCACTAATTCTCAGTTTACACTTAGAGTTATGTGCAAACATTTTTGTCCACATTAGATTAACAGACCTTTAACTGTTGTGTTTTCTGCCTTGATGCAGGAATCTGAAAAAGAAAACCAGGAGATCAACTTCTTGCAACGGTCAGATAACTGCTCGACACAACACAAAGACAAGAGAGACACTGAACTCATCCAAATGTCATCAGAGAAAACGGGTCAACAACATGTTACCAAAGATCTCCATAAAGTCTCAGGGCCAAATAAGACCAGAACAACAGAGTGTCACACAGGGAATCCTGAGGCCAAACCAAACGCTTCCAGAGCAACTGAAGAAATAAACACAACCAATGAGTCTTCAGACAGAGCTGTCATCACAGAAATGAAAAGTGTCAGCAGTCAAACAGAGGAGAAATGTTATGCTCGCAGTGTGCCTGAACTCCTCTGTGCTTACACACAGACGGAGGAGCAGGAAGTGGATGAAGAAGATTTAGTGGATTCTCCTCCTGTCTCCCCTGTCCCGCTGTCTGAGGGGGCAAAGTCAGGAGACAAAATCTTGTTTTCAGGTTCCTTCCCCATCCCGGCTGACCCAGCCCGTCTGGCTGAAAGAATCCGCCGCAACAGGACGCAGCTGTCAGCCGCCTTTGACGACACAGAGTATGAACCTTACGGACTGCCGGAGGTTGTCATGAAAGGTAACTGTAGTAGCTGGAGTCTGAAACATCAGGCTTGAGTCATTTTCAGTTTGTGTAAAATTGCATAAACACACAACACTTTCAACAATCAACATTTTTTCAAGTCGTTGGTTCCATTTATCTCAAAGTTCCAGTGAACAGAAGCGTCACACCCAGTGTGTTTTCTAACTGTGCTTAAAGAAATATAAAAAACAAATGTCTCTTGTTTTTCCAAAGTGTCCTCAAATAACTTTGAAGTTGTTGTAAGGCATTTTCCACTTTTGATAGTTAGACTTGTAGTTTCCTTGTCCTCCAGTCTTAGTGGTACTGGATGAAGTGTCTTTCCCAAAATGTCATAATATTTGTTTAATCAAATATCTGTTTTAATCAGAGACGTGTGGATTTCCAGTCTGACAAACAAAGCAAAAGCACAGAGGATTCAGGATGAACTTCTTCGACAGTCATCAGTAATATTAGAACCTGCCCATAAAAGCCAAAAGTTTGGGACTGTATGATGCAATGACAAACCTCAAAGTTCAAATTCTGACCAGAAAAAATGACAAAAAAACTTTGGCTCTGACTTTCTGACCATGTGATTTACAGATAACAGAAGTTCCTTCTTCCTGTGTTGTTTTTTCTCTGTGTCTCCACATTTATTTTTGTGCTCTGTCACGCGGTCCTTCATATCCTGTCCCCTAATTATTCACCCCCCCCCTTCTGTCCTGCAGGTTTTGCTGACATCCCGAGTGGTCCCTCATGTCCTTACATTGTGAGAAGAGGTTTGTTAGGGACAACTGTCGTACCTGTTCATCAGAAAGACCCGGGACAGGAGGAGGAGACAGATTAAAACACAGCTACAGGTGCGAACAGGTGTTTATGCTTTAAGGCGACAGTATCATGGTGTTTAAAGGTCCTGACAGGACACATTTTACAAATTATATTATTTAGAGTAAAAGTGTTGATGCATACTGGAGATAAAAAGCCTCTGTCCACACAGATGGTTTTATCAGTGATGATATGAGGATTATATATGGCAGAAAGGATATAGACAACATGTCTGCTTAGGAGACTTTGAAAGAGCCTCAGGACTTTATAAAGCATTTGTTTTACAAATTTAGTCATGTAGCTCATTTGGTTTCTGAAGTAAATCATTAAATAAAGTGATAAAAGTTGATCTGACTTGATGAACCAACAAGTCACATAAAAACACCAAAGCCATTGTGTTAGTGTTAGTTCACCTCTGTGTAGTTTATGACCTTCCTGACTGTAAATCCTTAAAAACAGGTCACACAAAAATAACTAAAACTAAAGTGTTTTTTTATGTTTAACAGACTAAACAGCTGATTAATCAATCAAATAACCTGCAGATTAATGGACGATGAAAAATCTGTTTCACTAGTTGCCCTCATGTCCATGTGCATCATAATGATAAATGATAATCACGGAGCAAAGTGCAGTGGTGGGACTTATTAATCCTTGTAAGTAGGATCAATTTATTATTAACTGGTCTTTTTTTAGGATTTGTTGTTGACAATGTGGAAAATTAAGAATATCAGCTGACTTTAAAAAATATAGTCACAAAATTCTTGAAAACAAGTTACTGTGTTGAATTATTATTGGACGATTGTTTCCTCCTTTCTTTAGTGAAGATTTTGGCTCTGTCAGAGATAACTGACTTTTCTGCTGGTTGTCTACAGGCCTGGTGGAACTGAACTGAATGATCACTGTGATTCGACGGTGAACCTCAGTGATGGACGACGGCAGCTCCACAGGGACTCTCCAGTCACCAACTACCTGAAGCACTTCAGACCTTCAAACCAACACAGGACCAGTTTAAAAAGTGCTGTAGTCACCCATGGACCTCTATACACATGTGCAGGTAAAAGGTCCTGCACTGGCAGAATAAACACCTCCACTGTGGATCTAAAATGTCTTAATGGTCACTAGTTTATCCTCTAATTGCTGTGTGGAGACTTTACTCATGCTGCAGTGACTTTACACCCACCTGTACATTTAGGTGCAGAGGTGGTGATTTAGTGATGTTTGTCTGTGTTTCTTGAAGTTAACGACCACTTTTCCAAAGGGACTGTTTAGTTTTTACTAAGTCAGAATTAAGTTATGGGTCGAGCCTCTGCCTTCTTTGAATGAAACAGTGCCTACTTGACGTTTTTCTAAATAAGCACTTGTCTAGATAAATTTGACTTGTTTTCCAAAGGGTGAAGCCAAGACAGGCCTGTTGTAAAAATGTGATACATATTTTTTTCTTTTTAACTCTTGAGGTGACTTATTTATGGACACTTGAATGTGTGTTAGTGGAGGAAAACTGTTTACAAAAATTGTGTGAAACTATAGTGGGAGAACGTGTGAGATGTTAACTGTGAATATGAACGTTGTGTGTCCTCGTCTTCATGTTACTGTGTGTGTGTGTGTGTGTGTGTGTGTGTGTGTGTGTGTGTGTGTGTGTGTGTGGGGGAGAGAGAGAGAGAGAGAGGGTCGAAGACGTCTATGACTCAGTCTAACTTCCATTGGTTTCCGCTCCATGTATGGTGATACACACTGCGCTCCCTCTCTCCTCCCCCAGCTGTTTTGCTTCTCTGTCTTACACTAACGAGTGCTCATTAGTCATTAGCTCTGTGATGAACTTACCACAAACTAACCATGTATTTACTTTATTTTATTAGCAGAGCATGAGATGATTTCAGCTGGTTTCTTATATTTAATCAGATATAATTTATTCGACTGACCGTTTCTGGTAGATTTATGTTTCTTGCACATTTGTTGCTGTGCCATAGACGACAGTAGGCGACATGTATGTACACTGTAGATTCTGCAGATGAGTTTGAGTCCATGTACAGTTTGTATTATGCCCTATACCAGAGGATAATGACCACTTTGCTTGCTTACAAGGTTTGACTGGTTAGTGAAAGGATCGGTTCACATTGTTCCAAGTTCTAGTCAACAGCTCTAGTTCTACTGTATTCACAGGACCATAGGTAGATTTGAAGGGCTACTGGTCGTTGTAATTGTTCGTCCTGTCTCCTGGCTGCAAATAAATATTTCTAACGTTCCAATGGGGAAAAAATCCACCTTGTTCTGTATAGAAATACATTCTGAAGTTTAGTAGAGGCTAAACTTCAGAAACTTCAACAGTCTGAGTTTAGGTCTGTTCACACCAGAAAGTGGTGCAGTGACACTGATCTGGACGTCTCTGCAAAATATTTGTTCTGGAAGTTTGGTGACACAGTGACAATACTGACCAGTATATATGTCTCACCAGCTCCTGGAGATTTTCTATTTTCCCTAATGTTCTGTTTCCTTGAGATTTTCTTTGCCCTTCTGCACCGTTTTGTTCAATAAAACAATTACTGAAGAGGGAAAATAAAGCCACAGTTTATTCAAAAGACACATTTGTACCATTGGATGACTTGCTATTGGTCATTGTACCAGCCCTTGTGAGATAGTCTACCAATCACAGTGATTCCATTGATTTGAAGTGAAATCGCTGCAAAGTATTTCCTTTTTAAATGTTGGTGTGACCAGGTCTTTGGCCAAATCAGGTGCGTATCTTCTGCATTTTCACCTCTTTACAAAACAAAATTAGCTCTTTATGTTGACGCTCTGGGAAGTGTTTACCTGTCAAGATCTGCTGGGGAGATAGAAACAGAAAGAGGGAATTTTGTACAATAAAGACTGAAACACTGGAAGATACCTGCTTGAACTCAGACTTCTTGAGAACTAGGACTGGTGAGTTTGTTCCCCTGTAATTATGTTGAAATTATTATAAAAAGGTTCTCTTGGTTCCAGTATGGAGGGAGGAACAATTACAACAACCATTTTTTCTTTTAATATACTTATTAACATGTGAGTACGATTATAAGGAACCTATCCTTTAAAAGTTAGTTGTGCTGTCTTTAAGTGATATTTGAGATTATTTAAGATGAAGGTTTGTTGACACATTTGTGTTAAAAGTGTGGAGTGTTGTTTTTTTTTTTTTTAAGAGCTCTTTTCTGCTCTTGGTTTGAGAACTTGGTTCAGAACATAATAATGTGTTAATACCATGACTTGATGCCATTGCCATTCATCTGCCATGTTGATAGACACACACACACACACAGACACACACACACACACAGACACACACACACACACACACACACACACACACACACACACACACGTCCCCTCCCTTTCAGCTGCCTTCATATCTCTGGGATCTGTAGTTATTTGGCAGTGAGGTGGGACGGTGGGACTTGTTGCCTTGTTTTGGACACTTTGATGTGAATGTATGTGTTGTGTTTGCAGTTACAATAAAAGGCTTGCTTTTAATTTAACTGTTGTCTGACCTTGGATTCATTTATCTTATCGCCTTTGAGTCTGAGAAGTGGAGCCGTGTTCCTGGTACCTCATGTTGTCATGGTGGGTGTGTTTGGTCCGCTGTCAGTCGTGCAAGGAGCTTTTTAGTGCTGGTGTACAATTAGGCCTAAATGAGTTCCATGGTCCAATGACGAGAGCCTCAAAGTGTCGAACTGGAATATCTTGGCTAAATCACAGAAGTATTTCCGCAATTATCAAAGTCCTCTCCCGTGGCCTCTTGGTCATGAACTCATTGTTGAGAAGGTGCTGAAAGCTTTCAAGAGGTGGATGGAGGAGTCGGGGTTTCCAACTTTAGAGTCTGTTTTATTTCATGATGCAATTCCTCCTTAAGTGCAAGAAAAATTGTGTAGCTCATAACTCTGACTTTGAAGAAACAAGTGTCTCTTTTTACTTCCCAAAAAGACAGAAGTTGGAAAGGCGAAGGATTTAGAGAGCTAAGCCCCCCCACGTCCAGCTCAGGAAACTCCAGGGCCTCTGCTCTTCCTCTGCAGTGACGGCACTTAATCACACTCGCTTCGCTGTAATGGACTTCACAGGCGCTCACGCCTCAGCCTCATCCCTTCCTCCTCCTCCTCCTCCTCCTCCTCGTCCTCCTCCTCTGACATGCTCTCCTCTGTCGGAGTGATGCAGGGTCACGAGAATGGGGAAACACCTTCCAAGGAGAAAGCACACATGCACTTTCACAACAGACACACACACACACACACACACACACACACACACACACACACACACAGAGCTCCTTGCTGAGTGTTGAGTGGTGACATACAGCAAATACTGCATGAGGTGAACTGGGACCGCAACATTTCTCCAACCTGAAGGTAAGACATGCAGAATCTGTTTCTTTCAGAGGGGTTACTGGGAGCTGTAACATCAGTATTTTTGAGAACAGACAGATGTGTTTATTTTCACTTTATAGGCTGCTTGGATTTTAGATTTATTTGAATGTTTGCATGTGCGGCTCTCGGGCCTTTTCTCCAAAATTCCCATTTTTCTTTTTTAATTCAGGGTTACAAAGAGTAGCAGCAGACAGTCACACTGACTCGAAACGAGAGGATCAATCTCCTGCTCCAACATTCCTGCCCATATATATTCTCTCAACCCTGACACTGTGGGAAACACAGTAATTTAAGTTCAAAGTTTAGAAAGTCATTTAGCTGAAATCTATATTTTAAAATTCATGCATCTGTGTTGGAAATATTCTTTTTTTGGTCTTTTAGCCTCAGAGCAAAACGTCAGCCAGTTTATCTTCTCTATGCTACTTCTGTTGCCCTAAACAGTCCTATCATTATTGCAGAGGATCATTTTTCCCCAGTGTGAAACCGAGGAATAGAAGTTGTAACATGTGATCTCCTTCTGACGTCAGTGTGGAGACTCACTGTAAAAAGAGGCAAATACTTTGGGGGGTAATTACATCTTTAGCTTTATTTTCCCTCAGCACCGTAAATTCTTTGGTAGATACTACATCCTCATCCGACCACTGTCATGTTCATCTCTGGAGGCTCGTCCGCTCGTCGGCACAGATAAAGGGGTGGGACAAAAATCTGGTCTTCTGTCTGTGGCAGAAAGTCACGTTCACAAACAAGCTTCTGTTTGTTAACAATAAGGAACAATTCACTAAAATGTACAAGTGTGAGCCCTTAACCTTTGTTCACATTAGCTTTGCTTCCTCATTGGTCCACAGCTGCATGTGTTGATATAATAATAGTTGTGCCAAAATCAATAATTGTTTCCCTTCAGATTTATTTTTTCTTTATCTCTGATCTTATCAGAACCATATGTGTGTAAAAATGTTGAAGTGGTGACTCGTCCTTTTAACACAAACTAAATAACCACAAAGCTTTGTTCTTAAGCCAAATAAGGTATTTATTGATATATGAGCAATTTATATTTAACTTTTGTTTGACTAAAAGTTGTTCACAGACAGAGAAATGAACAGCATGTGATCCTTCATACTGATGTTATGAACAAACTGTTCCAGTAAGAGACTTATTTTTGATTTGGGTGTAGAGGTGCTCTGTGTATAAGTTGCTGCCAACATAAATCACAGATATAGAGCTTATGAAAATCCATTGTGTTTAACTGTGTTTTATAGCTGGGGGGAGAAGTATTGCATCATTTTCTGTAATAGATGTCTGAAACGTGCTTATCAGTTAAAAATAAATGTTTCTAAGCAATTTTCATACAATTAGAAAAAGGTGATATAGGTGCTAAAACAATGTTAAAGATCCCTGACATGGAAAAAAACAAACAAACAAAATCTTTGAATATGCAAATACAGTGGAAACCTCTTACAGTGGTCACATCTGTCCAGGTCGACTTGATCACTATAAGCTGATCATTATTACAACCAAATTATTTCTTATGCAGTTCACCATCTCATTGACATGTGTAAATATAAAGTATTGAACGGTTTCCTCCTTCAGCAGATGAATGTGAAAACAAACTCTGCACATACATCGTCCTGCACCGTGAAGCTCAAACGTCAAAGTGAAGTTATAATAAACAAAACACATTTTTGATTTGGGGGGTTTAAACAAAGTTTTCTGAGCTGTTAAAAAGGAACCTGGGTTCTGCAGAACCACAAACAGAACATGAGACTAGTTACAATCACACTGAGAAGATTGTTTACATCTGTTTTCTTTTTTCTTTAGTTTCTGTCGTTCATCTCAGTTTGGTCAGATTTGTCAGACACACCTGCCTTAAATGTAAAACCTAAGAATAGCCCACGTACATCTTCTCCCAGCCTCGTGCTTCTTTTCAAACAGCTCACCTCATGATTTATTGCCCCACCTGCCCCACTGTTTAACTTAAGATTAGATCACAGCCCGTCAGCCACAGCTCTGGTCTTTCTAAACCCCTCACTCAATATCTTAGCAAAATATCAAAATATGCCAGCGTCGGTTTAGACAGCGATAACTAATAATATCTGTCAGTGTTGAAGCCAGGGGCAGAGAGCGGGACTGTCCACACAAACTGAAGCCAGCAGTCCATTAGCACAGAATGCTAACAGTCGGCCAGACTCTGGGAAATCTCAGAACATTGTCAAGGTCGGTGTGGAGACGACCAGGGCCGACGGACCCAGGACAAGAAGCTCCTAAATCCTGTGTGTGTGTGTGTGTGTGTGTGTGTGTGTGTGTGTGTGTGTGTGTGTGTGTGTGTGTGTGTGTGTGTGTGTGTGTGTCTCAAAGGTAAACACAGTTCAAAGAAAACATTAGAAGCCAAATGAAGATAAGCGATAAACATGTTTTCGATTAATGTCAAGATGAATGTTTGGACTCCTGGCAGAGTCTAATCGTGGGTGAGACCACTGGCAGGGCGGCCTGGTGTGTGTCAGTCCCTCCCTGGTTATTATGACAAACTCCCAACAATGTGAACATTCAGTTAATGCCACTCATAACCTGCTGAAACGGAGAGAAACAGGGAACTGCTCACACTTAAAGCTGCTCTGTCTCACACATGTACACTTCACATACATGAGTTTTACCTGCATGTCTTTCATCTGCAGTAATCTTTATTTTTTCTTCCTTAAAAGTCTTCAAAAGGATTTAAGGAGAGAGAAATGGACCCACAATCCTCTGCTCCTGAACAGTCCTGAAGGAATCTGAGAGAAAGAGCGAGCGGCGAAGAGCCAGAGAATCCCCCGTCACCTGATCTGTGGAGCTTTAACATGGGATGAGCTCCTGACATCAGTGACTTAAGGTACTGTCTCTCTCATCAGCTCAGATAAAAACATTCTTTATCTATTACAAAGGCTGTCATTAAAGGAACCACAGGAAGCATTCAAAGAGAAGAAAAGCTCCTTTCAGTATAACAAACTGCATTCAGCTGTGATCACATTGGATGCAGATATTAACTCACTGCATCATCTGTTCATTTTTTTGTTTGATGGTGGACAGAGCACATCTCCTCCCTAACAGACCCGAGCTGGGATTCTGTTGGGTTTGTGTTTGGAGGTTTCTGGGGACGCTCCAAGTTAAACAGGCCTCAGCTTCAGTAGCGCCACACACTACGTCAGAGTGACAGAGGGAACAAAAAGCTCTGATCTGGAGGGGTCGACTTGTTTACCTGCTGACTTAAAGTCCATTCCTCTGATTTTTACTCAGCCTCTGAAATCTGTTATTTTATGTCTTCTGTGGTCCTAAGAAGTCCAAGTAAAATATGATTCAGAGCCTGTATTCACAAAGCACGTTCTCACCACTAAGAGTTCAACAGTTTCTAACTAAAAGTTTTCTCCTAAATCCTCTTCACAAAGCTGCTGAGACCAACTTTTACTGAGGAAAAGCAAAACCTCCTGAGTTCAGACTGAGAATCTGTTTCTCAGGCTGATTTCGGTCTCGGTGTAAACGGAGCCTGCGGCGTTCAAAGACGCTCCGTTTTCCAGGCTCTGAAACGGCGGAGTCGTTTGAACCGGAGGCGAAAACTCAGCAGTGTGGACGCAGCCTCAGGCCGAACTGCGGGACCCGTTTCAGTCTGAAAACTCCGGAGCTGCCAGCGGTGAAAACATGAGTTAGTGTCACTGACCTTGTTGTCTTTACTAGCAGCTGTTCTTCAGCTAAATTCTTCATGTTGACGCCAAAACTGTCTTTGTTTTCCTTGTTCCTAATATTTTCTACAACTAATCAGCTGAGCACACCTGAGAGTAGACAGTCTGCTTCCTGTTTACACCTGTTCGCGCATGCCCAGTGGCCCTGGACGGTCACATGTATGTGCGTGTCCAGGTGTGTCCGTGGACTCCGTGTTTCTGACACGGAGCTGAACGGCTCCTCTGGGGCTTTAACCCTTTAAACACAGCTCCACTTCATGTGTGTTTTGCTCGTTTGAAAGTCTCAGTCTCCTGATTCTATCTGTGCAAAGCTCATGTCACTGCAACAGCTGCTGATGCTGAGTGGTTCAGACTTGTGGCTGTGGTCCCAAAGCATTTTACACATAAAGGAACTTACAGGCCTTAAATCACCTGTTTATCTTCATGCCTCTATAACTTTGTGACAGGTTCTCTTCCACTCATTCTGACTTTTTGTAACATGTAAAGAGCGAAGGAGCCGAGGGTTATGACTGTAATCGGAAGAACAGCAGCACTGTCATGTTGGGTGCTTTGTTTCTGAGCTTGTGCGCAGAAGGTGGCGTCCACTGTCCTTGTTCTGTGCAAAACTGCATTCAAAAGACATTTTGTACTAAAACATTTGTAACTTTGGGGAGTACCCGCTTGATTTGACTAACTCAGACTTCTGAGGCCTCAGGGCATTTTTCCATCAAATGAGGACTGTAGATACTGTCCCCTGTTTCTTTAAATGTATTTTAAATCATGTTATTTGTCAATACTGGGTCCCTGCCACTTGTTTCACATTATGAAAGACTCACTTTATGGCTGATATGAACAGGTTTAATGGCTGCCACGACCAGTAAGTAATTTATAATGCAGGCATGTGAATATTGTTTTAGGATAGACTTGAATCTGAGCCTATTCCTTAACGTTGTAGCTCCACAACCAGTTCTTACCATTTAAAGCATGAGCATCACTAAATGAAAATATTTAGTGTTAGTATTTGACGTCATTTCAGCTCTTGACTTCTCACTTTTCCTGTCAGCAACTCTCTTTACATGATCCCACGCAAACACTTTGGTTCTGGTTTGACGCACAGACGTATAAATAAAGGTTGTTAATATCTGTCAGCCGTCTGTTTACACGTTTCCATTCTCATGCAGCACCTCTCTAAAGGAACTTCCTGTTTATGGCCAGCTGTGCCCCCCTGTATCCTGACTGAGAGCCCCACCAGATCCTGGCCTCTGAGCTCTGACCTCTAACCCTGGAGGGGCGGGGGGGTCGACGGGGACAAAATGCGGTACACAACCCTCTTGGCCCTGCTGACAGGGGTCATGCTGTACCTGGTGATGGGAGCGCTTGTTTTCCGCACTCTGGAGTTCCCCAAGGAGAACTTGGCGTACAAAGACCTGCTTGAAGCCAAGCAAAACTTCCTTGATAATAATTCCTGTGTCACCGAGCTCGACTTCCACAAACTGGTGAAGGTATAATCTCATTACATAATCCCACTCAAACACTCTGTGTAAATGAGGCTACAAATTTGAAGTATTACACAATTTCCTCTTTGGGATTCGACTTGACAGGAGACACAACACACTCACGTCCACTTTCAGGCTCTTTTCAGCTTCCACAAAGTCAGACGTGTAATTATTGTGTGATATGTAAGTTTGGTGAGGTACACAGCAAAGGTCTGGAGTCCTGCATAAATCTGCTGAATGTGCAGCAGCTTTAAAGCTCACTGGAACATGTTTGGTCAAATATGATGAATGTTAAAAGTTACTTGCTCTGTTTGATGCACAATAAAGAAATATTATCAGTCACCAGACTTCACTTCATTAAAGTAAGTCTGAATTCAGTTACCATTGAAAATTATCCCTCCACACTAACCTGTTCCTGGTCAGGCTCGATTCCAGGCTTAGCTTCAGCTCTGTTTTAATACCCACACTTGCAGTATTTGTGAATAGTCAGGTGCCTAATTGTGCACTGTATCTCTCATAATTGCCACAGAGCTGAGTTCCCATTAAGACTGCACATGGAAGTTTGTCAGCGCTCACTTGGACACAGTTTGCTGACAAAGAATTCCTGACACTCCCACAAATACAAACATTGTTCATAGCACAACTGAGCTCTGATGATTTATTGGAACAAATAAGTGTCAGTCATACAGGACAACAACAATCAGAGGACATTAAAACACACATTCAGGAGCTGAGAGGATTGATATTATAGTTCAATAATATAAAACAATGATACAATTCTGCATGTGATAAATGGATAAAATCAAAAATCCACATGAAGTGCAGGTAGAGTGGACTGTGTGTTGACTTTTAGACACATTAGTTAATTTGTTATCTGTCGACTCACACACGTCCAGCGCTCTGAAATCTTTCCCAAAGGTTCCGCCTCAGTGCTGCAACGTAGTCAATTTTCTGTATCTAAATCCATCTATCATATTTTGACCTGAGCAGCTCATATGTTTCCCAGTGAAAAGTTTCTGTGAATTATTATCTCAGTGAACATATGATCATATTAACTATTTGGTCTCTGTCTCTAATGTCACGTAAATAAAGGAAAGAAACACCCAGAAATCATTTTATTGAAAATACAAAAGGAGCTGACAGTATTTTCACCACATGAAAGTTGTGTCACTTGTATAAAGAAAATTATTTATAAAGTAATAATGACTAACTAATGTAAATTATTTGATTTACTCCCCCCCCCCCCCCCAGGGAGTGGTGTCTGCAGTGGACGCAGGCCTGGATGTGAGCAGCCTCCCTGCCAACTTCACCAGCCGCTGGGATCTGGCCTCTGCCTTCTTCTTCTGTGGTACCATCATCACCACCATAGGTAGGTTAACATTGTTAAGAAAAGTGATATATTAATAAAGTTTATTATTTATTATCATTATTATTGACTGTGAAGTAGGTTGTGTTGACTCTGGAAAGCAGCAGTGCTGATCTGGAAGTAAACATTATCTATTTAATATATATATACAAATTATATATAAAATATAAATGGTGATGACATTTTTTAGTCTATTGATGACTGATTTTGAGTGTACTACATTATTATCTACATATTGTGATATTAATAAAAGTAAACATGTCCTTTATTTCTCTTTTTGGTCTTTATTAATAGGCATCTAAATCCCTGTGTAATGAACTGGACCTGAGTATTTGTCTGTATGAATTGATAATTAATACAAACTATAGGGACACAGCCCTATATGTTTACTCTATAAAAATCCTCCTGATTAAAATAAGTTCACAAGGAGTCGCATATTAACTCATGTAAGTAGCTGAAGGTCTCTGGGTTATTGTTGTTTTCTTTAAACAGGCTTTGGGAACCTGTCTCCTCGGACATGGGAAGGCCAGTTGTTCTGCGTGTGCTACGCCCTGGTGGGCATCCCCATGTTTGGCATACTGCTCGCTGGAGTGGGGGACCACATGGGCACAGTGCTGCGGAGAGCTGTGGCCAAGATTGAGACCCTCTTCCTGGTGAGAATGGTCTGTCCTGCCCAGGAACCAAACCTCAGTTGGATTTACACCTGTCTGAATCACAGCGAGGCACCTTTGTGTATTAATGCCTGGACCTCATGTTTTTTATTGTTGTCTCAACAGTGAATAATTCTTTGTCATTTTCTGTTTATCAGAACTGTCAGGATTTCATCTCATTTACTGGAGTTGAATCATTAATCATTAATAGTGCAGACGTGTGTTCAGGTTTGTAGTCTTGAAGCATCTCAACAAAGTCAGAGATTAATGTAGAAATGCTAACTGAAGTAGCTACAAGTAGCTAGTAGTAGTAGTAGTAGTAGTAGTAGTAGTAGTAGTAGTAGTACTGCCGCCTCCACAAAGTCACAAAATGTGAACTACAAATACATTTCTGCGAGTGATCATTAATTTGAACCTGTATTGATACAGGTGACGGGACTGCTGCTCAGTCAACTACACAGGAGCCTGTGTGTGGGTCACACATTTAACTCTGTGAGATGCTACACAAACCTGTAAAGTCAAATATCTTCAACCAAGAGACTTAAATATTTAAACAGCTTCATAAAAAAGTTTACATGTTCATTCTTGACAGTAGAAATAATAGATTCAAGGTTTTAGCCTTTCAATTGCATCTTATCAGCAAATGGGTTTAATTCAGAAGCAAAGCAGTGGAAAAAAACAGTGAGATGATTTTTAATTCAGATCATTTAGTCAAAAAAAGCTGAGATGTTGACAGAAGATACTGTAAGATGACCACATGAAACATGAGCCACAAGAAAATTTAGAAAAGAAGCATTAAAAAAAATAACGTATTATTGGATATAAATTAAATATGGAATTAAATAAATCACTTCAGGATTCAACAATAAATGACAATATTGTGATAATTATTATTTATTATTCACGCTGCCTCTGTACTTGCTGTTTTCTTTCCCTCCTGCAGAAGCGTAAGGTCAGGCCGACCACGGTGCGGGTGATTTCAGCGGTTCTCTCCATCCTGATTGGTTGTCTCATCTTCCTCACCGTGCCAACAGTGGTGTTTCAGAAAGTGGAGGACTGGTCGTTTCTGGAGTCGCTTTACTTTGTGGTCATCACTCTCACCACTGTTGGCTTCGGAGACTACGTTCCAGGTACTGAAAGGAACAAAGGATGATTCTGAAAAGTCACAAGATGGTGAATAAGAAAATCTAAATTCTGCTACACAAAATTCTTCAAAAATGTTTCCTAACTCTGACGCTACTTTAGCCTTTTGGTGTTTTATAAATAAGTGTTGGGTCTAAGATTTGGTTTTGTCTTGTCCTTGCTGATCAGGGACAGTTTGATTCACCATGACCACAGAAATAACACTGATGACTTATTGTTTTATGGAGGAGTCAAAGAATCAAGTTGTTAAAATGGAAATGTAAGAATCAAATAGTCTATTGATGACTGCTGTTCATTATAATACATTATCATTATCAATATAGTAAACATGTCCTTTATTTCTCCATGTGAACTGATGACCCCTCATGTTAGTCCTGAAGACCTGTCAGAATTGATTGAAAGTGTTTAAACACCTGGAGAAATGACTGTCAGAGACCTACAGCTCTGAAAATGCATGTGATTGTTACTGAATACATGCGTTTAGAAATGCAGCATATTAACATATCTGTTTTTGTAATTTGGTGCAAACTTTAACACAGTGTAGTTACAACATACCACACACATGAACAATTAGCTGAAACCATTTGTTGATTAATTTGTTATTTTTCTGGTCATTTCACAAGCAAACACTCTGGGTTTTAGACTGTTGGTCAGAGAAATAATCATCAGATTGATCAATAATAGAAATGATCATTAGTTGCAGCCCTGTTTCAATCCCACTGACTGTCTCCGTGTCCAGGTGGGGGTCGGGAGGGCGGCATGTTCTTCAAGCCTCTGGTGTGGCTGTGGATCGTGTTCGGTCTCGCCTACTTCGCCTCCATCCTCACCATGATAGGCAACTGGCTGAGGGTGCTGTCGAAGAGGACCCGCGCCGAGGTGAGAGACAGATGGTGCCGGTTGGCTGAGAGAGGACGAGCTGCACGTCTTCTCGTTCACACTTTACTCTTCTTGACTCTTCTGCCTCCGTCTCCCTCAGATGGAGGAGCTGAGGGCCCACGCCACAGACTGGACCCAGAACATCCAGAACATGTCCATGGACTTCCGCATCCCAAACCCTCTGGAGTTCAACGACCCCTTCCTCCTGCAGCGCCGGCGCTGGAAACGCAGCGAGCGCCGTCGCATCCGGCGGGGTGCCCAGTGCACTCTGGGATACTGGGTTCGAGGGGGGTCTGAGAACGGACACCTGCCAAACCGCTGGGCCGGCCTCTCCAGCTCCATGAGCCAGCTGGAGGCCCACTCCTCTCTCGAGAGGGGGGAGGTGGCTAAGCCCAGGCCTCGGGTCAGCGTCGCTGGGCCTGGATTGAGGATCAACCCCGACGTGAGTCTGCAGGTGGAGGGCAAGTCGTTTCCTCACCTGCTGGCCCGCTCCTTCTCCCTCCCTGTGGCGCGCTCCACCTCAGAGCTGGACTCGGCAGGTGCAGCCATGCAGCGAGGGTCTTTCTCTGGATCCGAGTCTCCATACGACTCCAGATCTGATGGCTCCTCGGTCTCGTTGTCCTTCATGGCGCTCCACCGGTTCCAGCCGTGCTGTGCCATCAGCACCATGGAGAGGGGAGGAGCAAGAGCTGCAGACATAGATGCAGCACAAGAGAAAGACAAACTGATTCCAGCAGACAAATGTGGGTCTGCAGCAGCCAACAGCCACAAACCCACATCCGCCCCTGGCTTTGGCCCAGGCACCTCCCCTCCTGCCCCACTTTTTCCTCCTTCTCTCCCCCCAATCCTCCTCCCCTCCCCTCCCCTCAACACCGCCGCCTCAGCCAGCTGCCAGCTGCTGGATTTCTTTGGGGAGAACCTGGCGTACATCGACGAGTCCTCAGACACGCTGAGTGACCGCACCCAGCCGACGGCGAGCGAGGAGAGGAGGAGACGGCCACGAAAGCCCAAGAGGAGGAGCATTAGGAGGCATCTGTCACACAGGTGGAGCCCCCTGCAGGTGAGGAGGGTCAACAGTGACATACAGCCACCATCCAACCCCCCCACACCGCCTCCAGACTCGTCTCTGTCAGACCTACCGCAAACGGAGAAGCAGACAAATTCAGCTCCTGCACTCTGACGACGGCCACACTCACAACATGGTCCCAGAGAGACAGGACAGGACAGGACACACACACACACACACAGACACACACACACACACAGACACACACACACACACACACAGACACACACAGACACACACACAGACACACACACACACACACACACACAGACACACACACACACACACACAGACACACACAGACACACACACAGACACACACACACACACACACAGACACACACAGACACACACACACACACACACACACACACACACACACACAGACACACAGACACACAGACACACAGACACACAGACACACACACACACACACACACACACACACACACACACACAGACACACACACACACACACACACACACACACACACACACCCTAATCTCACTTCACAAAGTCAGGTATTTATGGTTGACCTTTCAGAGTCAGCCCATGAATGTTTCTTTGTGAAACAGCTCGTCAGACGTTTGCTGAGGACAGGAACAACTTTAAATAGACACAATAGATGGTTTACAACGGCTTCCCTCCACAGAGACGTCAACACGAACCAGCAGCCGTGACTCAGCAAATGTTCTATTAGCTCTGCCGTCCTGAGATCAACAGGCCTCTCAAGTGAAGGAATTATACTTCATTCTCAGCTTGACCCCACCTGGTCAGGAGCTTTAGAGGTTTCAGGATTCACTGAGTCACATCATTATCCAGACATCATTACACATAATTATCTCCTCTGTTGATCTGGCTCTCTGCCCCTGAGCTCAGTTCATTCTGGCAGATGTATTCATCTCTAAATGTCAGATTTAAGCTGGCTTTGTGAGGCTAACTCTTGGTGACTGGCTAATAGCTTTAAATGGAGTGCAGGGTTTCCCGCAGTGTTTTTCAGACCACGTTCACTCACTCAGAAAAATGAATGCGCTGTTAGGAAATATAAAATTAAAAAGGGAAAGAGAGTAGAGGAAGGATTTTACATAACAAACACTGTAAACTGTTGTTTAGGCCGTCATCGACCGACTGAATTGATCACAGGCCACGATAGGTCAGGGTCTGGGTGGCTGACCACCTTGGCTAAAAAATTTCCCGGGGGAAAACCCTGCAGCGGGTGGAGGAACTGAACCACAACAACAGAACATCAGTATCAAAGCACGGCGGCGTCATCGTTCACCCTCAGACCAGCGTCTGCCGTCTGTGTCCTGGCTGTTGAGAACTTTATAAGTTGAAAGTTCCTCACAGGTTGTCTGATCTGCTGCTTCGTTAAATGGCTCTTGAATGTTTTTAAGTGTTAAAAAGGGTTTAAAAAAAAATCATCAGTCAGACCAAGTGTCCACTGCTTTGTGTTGAAACGTTTGTGCTCCTTACACCGCGATCAGCCTCTTTGTAGACGTGGTCAGAGACACTGAAGCAATGTTCAGGTTATTTTTAAGTGTTTAACATCTGTTCGATCAAATGTCCTGAAGTCACTGTTTCTGCTTGTGACCACTTTTTCTCTTTCAGTGGGTTTTATTATTATGAAAGACTGTACCTCTGCGCCATATCAATAACCTGCAGGTTGTTCAGTTTGTGTTCACGCCTTTAAACTGCTGTTTGTCCTCAGCTGAACTGCCTGATATTATTTCACAGTGACACATTAAAGTGCTGCTTATCAGACACTGACGGAGCTCGTCTGTGCAGATCCCTGTGAGATTTGTTTAAATATATAACATGACTGTTTTCATAAAGGTTCCATGTGCAGCTCTGTCAACACCATGGAGTCCATCTGATTTGTTCTCACAACACACATCAATGACTTCACACTTTTCCACTGATCAACAGAGCTCATCACGTGTCAAGAAACACAAAACTGCAAGATACTAAACATGGATGTAAACAATACAGATGTCAAACATTTAAGACAGAAATAAACGTTGCAGATGTTTTACGAGGGAGGTTTGTTAGACTAGAGATACACACAATAACTTTTCTGTACAAAAACTTTGTCTAGAAGAAAACTCCTCAGGAAGCTTTCAGTTGTACGAAGCCTTCAGCTCCTCTGAAGTGATGCTGAGTGAGAAAACCGAACCTGAGTCTCAGTTTCATACCCACGATGTCTCAGATGTTTCAGTGTGTTCACGCTGGAAAAAAGTGACAAAATTCAGTACATGTAAAACAACTAACACTGCAGGAAGATCCTGACACTGTTTTCTCTTTGTAAAGTTGCATTTACATTTTAAAGATGCATTTCCTAAATATATAATGAAGTTAATTCCTTGAATACTGACCCCAGTAAGAGTAAAGTTTATATAACGTACTGTATATACAGTTAATATACAGCTTAAATCCACTGCAGAGCTGTGAATGTGAAATGACCTGAACCCTGAACTCTGAAAGTCCTGAATGAACCCAGCTCTTGGTGGATGTGGGAGAAACAGGCAGTTCCTTCTTACTCAGAACCAGGAGCTACTACATGAGGCTGTCGTGGCACTATGCCCTCTGCCAGCGCCAAAATAAGTAACTCACTGAATCCACACTCAAATTCTGGCGCCCACATATTTTATAATTTGTTGACAGAGAGCTGGAAGAAGAATATTCACATGGCACTGTAGTGCTGCACTGACCATGGCCCATCAGCAATACTGTCACCATGAGTCTGACCCCTGACCTTTCTCCTCTTTCTCTATGTTTCTTTTAATTCTTCTTTGTGAGAAATAAAAAGAAGGTGGAGCGTCACTGGTGACTTAAGACTTCATCAGTCTCAGACTAAATATGTGGCTTTAAACTCTGAACTCAAATTTCACATCGAGGACATTGTTTGTGAAGTGTAACATAAATCAACCGTCAACATGTGGCGCAAAATAACTCACACATTTAAAGTGGGATTCAAACTTTTTCATATCTGCAAACTAAACGTCTGTCTGTTAATGTCCAGCTACAACTTACACAGAATTAAAGTTATACATCTAAACCCTTAACCTAAATAATATTCATACAGTTTGCTAAGTGTGAGTGTTATTCTCTAAATCCAGAGGTGGAATCTGACAAAGTACATTTACTCCAGTACTGTACATAACTTCACTGAGAATTTGAGGTGTTGCTTTATTTTCCTGTTCATGTGATTTTAAACTTCTTCTCCACTGCTAAAAGAAAATATTGTACTTTTAACTCCACTACATTCATTTGATAACTTTAGTTACTTTACAAAGATTTTAAAGATTTACAAGATTTTCGCCTTCAAAACATATGAAGAGTTTGTAAAATGTCATGCAGTTATAAACTGAACCAAACTACATGTAATGTATAATTAATATGGCAACTATTCAGTTAAATAGGTTCTGTCATTTCTCATAAAGGTGCCACACATTTCATGTTTCCAGATTCTTTAATATGATAATTTTTTGTTGTTCTTTTTAATTATCTTAATAATTTGAATTTCTTTTCTTTTCGAGATTTGGATATTAGTCGGCCAAAATAAGCAATGTGAAGGTTTCACTGTGGGCTCTGAGTAAATGTTGGGTAAAAGGAAACATTTATCACTATTTTTACAAAGCAAACAGTAAAGTCGGTACTGAGCTGTGGCCTCAAGGACATAATCAGCAGATTATTGTATAATGAAAAGAATTATTTGTTAAAATAACCTCCACTTCAACCCACTACAACATTAAAAAGATTTTATGCAACTGTATTGGTAACAATAATATCACATATAATAGTCACAAGAAACATTTGTCTGCTTTTACTTCTAATACTTTAACTGTATTTTCTGGATTATACTTAAATACTTTTACTTTAGTAACATTTTCAGTGCAGGATTTTTACCTGTTTAACAGTATTTTTTACAGTGTTACAGTATAAATGTTTTCACTAAGTAGAGGATATGAAATTTCTTCCACCACCGCCTAAATCCAGGTTAGTTTTTATTCTTTTATACTAAATATCTGGCTCATCTCACAAGGAATCACGAGACACCGCTGTGTATTAAATAATGAAAATATAACAATGTGCTTCAGTTACGTTTGTGTCTCAACAGCAAAATAAAGGAAAGAAATGCTACCATCCTGTTACAGGTCTTTTTCCGGAGCTTCCAGCAGCTGTTTAACATATATGTTTCATACTGTGGGGATAAAAAGTCCGAGAGCACTTTGGAAACTTTCTGACTCCACCGTATGTGGAGAGCCAGCTCATTCAGAAAACACAGATATTAATGAGAAGAAAAATTTGTAGAAAAACAGGATGTAACATTAAATTTAGAATATAACTTAAAAATATTTAAGTTGTACATTGAATATTTAGATGTAATTAGCATATAAGTTACATTTAGTAATGTTTTACCGGAAAAGTTGATGAAAAGTGAATAAATTTCATTTTAAATCTTGTAAATTTGACACTTCAAATTGACATTTTTATTTTTAAGCTAAATGTGACAGAAATTGGTCACAATTTCAGTAAAAATGGTAATTTTTGAATATAATTTTCACTGAGAAAACATAAAAGTTATGATTCTGATGTGATTTTGATGTTGGGGCTTGTACCAAACCAACATGTTCCTTCTGCTCTGGAGAATATGATTTATAGGCCGCAGCACGATGCTTCATTTATGATATATTATGACACAAAAAAATTTCAGCTCCTGCAATTTGAATTACATTTGCAATGTTGATAATATTTCAATTAAATGTTCAGGCCTAGTTTGAGCTTCACAAACTTTACAAAATGTGTTTAGCAGGAAATACAGGCCACTTTATTAGGTACATTTGTACAACATAATGCAATCCAAGACAATGGTTCTGCTTTAAATTTGAAAAAAAAAAAAAAAAAATTTTGTTTATAATGTTGAGTTTTTGTTGAGACTGTCCCAGAGGTTTTATTTGAATTGTTTTGGCACTGAGGTCACAGTGAGTGAAGGTGTTGTACTGGAGCGACTTATATTCAGAGGTTCTTCTTTTATTCTGCCGCCTCAGTACAACACCACCTTTATCTGTGGCCACAATAACAAACACAGAGTTTTTGACAATGTCAATAAAAACAGAACCTGTTTGCTGAGTGTATGAGTGAAACGCCTTTCAACACTGAATAAAACACCACTTCATGTCGTTCTTCACCTGGAATCCAGGGTCAGAGATGACAGAGCTGTCGCCCCCGTCTGTTCACACAGAGAACAGCTCGGCCTCTGTGGGTTTGGCCTCCCGGTGGTTTTGACCCTACAGGGCCTCAAAAGCTGCTCTGGTCTCCAAGTTCAACTGCTCAAGAATATGGCCTCAATAATGCTGAGGCCTCAGATCAGTATCTTCTGTTTATTCCTGTGTCTTGTTACTCTGCAGCTTGTGTAACGTTTTATTTTGTGTTTATTGTGTCCTGTTGCCCCGACAGCAGTTTTTTAATTTAGCCGCCAGAAATAACTAAGAACCATTTCAAACGAGTTTGAGACGAATAAAGTATTTTCAAACCTGTAATGTGAGCTTTGACACAGACCATAAGGTGCATGTGAGAATGAGAGAATAGCTTTTTACAATGTTTATCAAAGGCTCTCTCACATTTATGGTCTTTATGGGAAGTGAGGGAATGTGTCAAGAACCAGAGCCATCAATCAGGACATATTTTTCTATAAGGGGCCGGATCTGTGTATGTATGGGTCTGGGTGTGCTCCGGACTAGGGTCTGCATTCATTCTCCTCAAGGTCAAAGACACAGAGACAGGGGTGTGTGTGTGTGTGTGTGTGTGTTAGCGAGGGTCGATATCCACAGCAGACTCCCCTCCCAAGGGCAGTGGGACCCAGTGTGAGACAGAGGCAGTTCTACCGTGGGATAAGTACAGGTTGGATATAGCAAGAGGTAGTTAAGTGGAAAAGACTAACAGATGCTGGGGCTCATTTACTCAGGGGGGAGGGAGCCTCACCACAGCTCAAGCACTAGCACCCCAACACACACACACACACACACACACACACACACACACACACACACACACACACACACACACACACACACACACACACACACACACACACACACACACACACACACACAGGCTGCATTCTCACTGTGGCTCAGAAAAAACAGTTTTTACAGCAGAGGCTGGAGAACAGTTTGTATCTCTTGAAACTATTTTAACAGCAGAAGCAGCTCAGTTAAAAACCTGAAGCTCTGCAGTAAAGAGACGAATCTCCTCAAGACATTAAAGGTTCAGTTCACCAAACCTACACGGTGATGTAAATATCAGCCTCTCAGACCCTTCACTTAAGTCAAAGAACAAAGGTGTTGGCAGGTGAGTGCACTTAAAGTTTCAAAGTAAAAGCAGCCTGTTTGTTCTGCAGAAAAATTATTGTTATGATTTAGTTACAGATGTTTGTTACTGATGCACTAATGTGTAATAATGGAGCTGATTTCAATTATATTAAACACAGACTCGTGCATAAGATGATATCTGTGCTAATACCTATGGAATATCTCACATTTTAAATGTAATCAATTTTAAATGAAAAATTGATGATTTAAAAAAAAAAAAAAAAAAAAAAAAAAAATATATATATATATATATATATAAAAATGTATAAATATACAATATACATAATATAAAGACTTTATATTAATGCACTTAAAAGGAATGACAGATACTGCAATACTGAAAAATAGTCAAGAACATTTTTAGTTTCTGTGGTGGGATATTTTTATTTATTATATTTTATTTTTTCTCAGGATTATAATAATTATTTTTTATTATTATCTATTTTTCCTTCTTTCTTTCCTTGATCCATGTGAACGGGAAGGTGGTCTCAGACTTGCACTGTGCTGCACATACAAGTATTATTATTAATGTACATCATGGATCATGGTTCTACATCATGTTTAGTTCTTGTGGCCATAATAACAACACTGATTGTGTTTAAAATCTTAATTAATAACTAATAACCACAGCTGTCAGATGAATGTGATATAGTAGAAAAATAGATGTTTGACTCTGAAATGTGTTGTAAATATTAATTAAACCTCAGAACTGTTTTTATTACAGTATTGGAGAAAATGTGTTTTTACTTCCTGCTGCTGCTTCTACGTTCTGACCAGCTGACACTGAACTTGAGTGGATTATCACACTTTAACCAGGACACACACCACAGGCCAAAACAGATGCTGTTTAAATCCTCTTCTCTTTAAAGTGTGTTTGTAGTCAGCGGGTTTACTGCCAACTGTGACTAGTACTGTTGCTATGGTGACCGACAGTTTAAAGACTTGGTTCATCCAGATTATAAAAACCCCACATTGTGTTTCTTACCCTCAGTGGTTGGTTCTAGCCACTAATTTGGGTTTTATACGCCCAGATTTTCAGAGCCAAAACGGGTCATTGGAATTTTGTTTGTTGTGTTTTCAGCAGAGAAAAATTCAGCAACAATGTGTTTCTGCAGAAACAGTGTTTATCCCTTGAATAACGAAGTGTGAACACTTTTCATTGAAATTCTTGCAAAGAAACTGCTTGTATAAATGATGCAGATTTTCACTGTGAGTCTGGTTCCACATCTCTGATTTGTGTTGGGGATTCAAACGGGCTGAAGGCTGGTTCCCCGAGCCAATCAGAACACTGGATGGAGAAGTGAGATTGGGCGGCATCATCTTCATGAAGTGGGGTTGTCTTATATTTAAGAAAACTTAATTCAAAACCATTTGTAACTCATAATTAAAACTCCAGCCTTGGAGCCGAGCCTCTCTACACTGTGCTGTGAGTCTTGCTTCATGTGTTTTGTTCTCTAACGTGTTTGAAAAGAATTTCACACCTTCAGTGTTTCAGGTCAAATTTGACCCATGTTTGAATTTAATAGCAAGAACTGATAAAACACAAGTTATCATCCAGGAAAAATTTGGATCTGTTTCAGTAACTTATTATAATTCAGGGGAGCGTTGGTGAGTTTCATGAGCAAATCAGGACGGTTTCAGGTTCTACGAGCTACTGATGAAGTGTATCACAATTGGTTTTAGAATATGGAAAATCAACTAAAGATAAAAAAATAAATAAACTAGAGGTTCACATTTGATGGAGATGAAATGATGACTTCAGCTCTGGGAGCACAGAAGAGTTTATGATGTGAGAAGTCGAGGTCACAAACTGGCTTCACTTTCTTTTCTCTGCATTAATGGATAAGTCGTTTCAGCAGCTGCCACCACAGAATGACTGCACATCTGTGATGAGCTGAAAGATTAATGCCACTGTCTGCTTGTCAAAACTAAATTCCATTTACCTCCATTGAATATGAGACTATCTGCAGGTACATGAGAAAATATGTTTTTCTTGTACTAACTTTTTAATATTCTACCTTAAATATTTATATTTAGACTGGTGGAAACTTAAATGTTTGTCATATCCAGTCATACAGCCTTATTTTAACCAGCATTTGTCAGCCAATCAGAAACAAGCATTTCCTGTGGCCGTGCAATAACTTGAGAAAACCACAGACTCTGTTAACACAGAGACCGGACGCTGCTGTGAGCTGAGACTTTACTGTGACCAGGTTTTCAAAAATCCTCAAGCTCTGAAACATCCACACGTCACTCTCAGACTGAATAACACACACACACACACACACACACACACACACACACCCTGTTGCTCTCTCTCTCTCTCTCTCTCAGACACACATAGGCACACACACTCACACAAACCACTGGCATACCAGAGAGCCTATATTTAAAATGAGCCCTGGGGATGTGTTTTATTTTCAGCATTTAGACTTTCTATCAAAAGTGGTCAATGTGGATACTTGGGTGTAGAGAGAGAGAGAGAGAGAGAGAGAGAGAGAGAGAGAGAGAGAGAGAGAGAGAGAGAGAGAGAGAGAGAGAGAGAGAGAGAGAGACAGAGAGAGACAGAGAGAGACAGAGAGAGACAGAGAGAGAGACTGTGTGTGTGTGTGTGTGTGTAAACATAGGTATGACTCGATGTAATCATGGCATAGGCGCAGCAATGAGTCACCAGGTTTTTACATAAGATAATGAGCCCACGTTCAGAAAATGAGCATGAGAGTGTGATTATGGAATTTTTGAGCCCGACCCAAATAGTTACAAATTTGCTAAGGCTGCAAAATACCACCTTCCAAACTTGTAACCGTTCCAAATACAGCCCTGTCATCCCACGTCTCATTTTCAAAGCCTCTCTTTTCTCCCTCTCTCCTCCCACCACAAATCCCAGAACCTCGAGCGACAGAGGGAGGGAGAGACAGAGGAGATGAGGGGAGCGTTTAAATGTAGCGTTCCGTGAGTGGTCGGGTCGGTGTCTGGAAATCTTTCACATCCTGTTTACGCCGGGCAGCTTTCAGCCCGGGACCGCAGAGAACTGGCAGGGCCTCTGCCTGGACACAGCTCCTCTCTCTCTCTTCTATCTGCTCCCTGCCTCCCTCGCCTAAAGATCTGCGTCTGCAAACCTTTCCACGACGCCTCCTTCCTATCAACACCTTCACACCTAAAGCAAACAAGCACACGTCAAGCTGCCCACGAGTGAGGTGGAATCAAAATCCTGATAAAAAGAATCCTTTAATGCAGCAGGCACTAAATGTGGCCAAATCACACAACACCCCCTTTTTAATATCCAAGTACAGGTTTAATACAGCTATTGTGTCATATTTACAGCGTCCTATATCAGACGGAAAGTTCCAGAGGATGAAGAAGAATGACAAGTTTTCATATCTGTAAGGGAACGGCAGCAAAGTCCTGGTAATTGGGTTAGGTACCGTAAAAAAATAACATCTCAAAGGTGGAACAGTGAAGATTAATGAACAAAGGATCCGTCTGTCCTCTCGTCTTTATTCTCCCCCTGAGCCGAGCAGTTTGAAGCTTCAGCCCTGTAATCATTCTCCTCCTCTCTGCCCCCCCTCACCTCTTCCTCTGAACCCGCTTCCCTCAGCGGCACTTGCAGGATTTGACGACCATGTTGGAGAGTTGCTCAACACGCGGTGTGCGGCCGATGAAGTACATGATGGTGAGGGGCTCCAGGTCCTGGGGGACACAGCAGGGCGAGGCGGAGGCTTCGGGGTTCAGCTTGTTGTACAGCGGCAGGATCTGAGCAGGGGATGAAACAGAGGAAAGCTAAACTGAAAACATATTTTCAGTGTCTTGAGATGAATAATGAACACAGTTTTTCCAAAGTTACAGCTTTGGTATTTCACATGACAGACTTTCTGGATTTGTGTTTTGTCTTTGTGCTAAACTAAACAAACCAGCTGCTGCTGCGTCAGCTTCATATTTACCATACAGATGTGAGGGCGGTTTATCTTGTTACTTCAGACTCCATCAAACCAAACAGATCAAACTGTGTAAAAGCCACAGAGGCATTTCTGACGCAGCACAAAGTCTGCAGCAAAACGAAATGTGAAAATCCTACAGAGATATGTAAGAAAGCAGGAGAAGGTGGGGGTCGACCCGTCTCAGCGACCGAGGCGTTTCCCTGAGGAACCACGCTCATCAAGCTCCTTTCAGTTTCTATACATCGAAGTCTGGAGTTTTCACTGGAGACTGGAGTTTGGTCCAGGCCACGACTTTTCACTGCAGAGACTTTCTAACATTTCAGAAGCTGTTTTTGTTTGGACTGGAGCAGCTGTTTGTAACTGATCAGAAACAGATGATCTCTGTTCATATAATTGGCCGTGTCTCACGTTCAGAGGTCTGTCACTGTTTCCATTCACATTATTATTCATTAGCTCATGAATCTGCAGATTGGAGCAAAAAAAAAAAAATGCACATTAGTTTATGCTCGACTGTCTTACAGAGCCTGATCTGATGAGTCCGTCTCAGCGGATTTTTGTGGTGCCGTGTTTTGTGGGCAGCCAGACACAAAATGAGTTGGGTGAGAAATCAAACAAGTGTTTTTCCAAAATGTCAAACAATTCCTTTTTTTAAATATATTTTTGTATAAAAGCCCTTTTTCCATTTAACAAAGGACGAGAAGATGTTTCCTAAACACAGTCAGTCATATGAAAACTTTGCTTTAATAAAATAAGTATAAGTGTCAGGAACCATCTGATGGAAATGAGATAAACCAGATTATGAACCAGCACTGGGTACAACACACGTTTCAGTCTCCACCAATAAGACGTTCAGGTTTGATTTCCAGCCCTAATCATATATCAGGAGCCACTCACCATGTTGTAGTGGTTGTTGGCGCTCCAGAGGTAAGGACAGTTGCCAGCACAGAAGTTCGCTTTGTAGCCTTTGGGCTCATGGATCCACTTCCAGTTGAGGTCGCGCCTGAAGTCGATGTAGAGCGAGCGCAGGCAGCAGCCCTGGTCCGAGCCCCTGAGACACACAGGGAGACACACCACACACACTCAGCTGCCATCCTGCTCCTCAAGCTCTGGGGCAAGGGCCCAGATTTGGGTCATGAGAAAAAGACCACAGGTCACCATTGAAGCACCAGGCATCACGAGGTAATGAGCATGTGAGGCTGCCAGAGTTTCCCCGCAGCGCGAGGTAGTCTAAATAAAACACTGTATGCCTGTTGCCCTGCAGTCTAAACACTGGGGCAATACTGTTAGTTTTACCTCACAATAGTCTGCAAAGTGAGTTTTGGGTAAAAAAATAAATAAAATGAAATCCAACACCACAACTAGATTTCACAATTATGAAACTACAAATCCTGGAGCAGTGTCAGTGCAGTCAGCCACACAGAACCACACGTGTGGCCGGTGGGCGGCGTACCGGGAGCAGGTTGTGGCGTCTGTGGCAGCCGCCCTCTTCTTGCGGTTCTTCTTGGCCGGGTTGTCGACTCTGTCACTGGGCAGCAGGGTGAGGATGAGGTGCGGCGTCTTGGTGCTGAAATCCGCCTGACCTTTCACCTGACCGGGTTTTCTTATCTGACGGAGCTGCTCGTCGTCCACACCTGAGGAGAAGAGTGAGAAACGTTGCTGTTGTGTAACGAAGCTCATTAAACTTCACCAGCTGCAACATTAAAGTTCATACAGTCAATATTTATAATCCAGTAATTTCATTTGTGGTATAATATCCTGAAACAGGCCATTCTGCATAATGAGTACTATTATAACACTATCATACTTTTATAGTACTTGTTGAAAGTAGTAAAATTTTGAATGCAGTATTTCTACACTGTGGTTTTGTTACTTTTAATTAAACAGAAGATCTAAGTACAACCACAGCTCACGTAAAAGTTCTCACAGTGGCTTTCAACAGGATAAACCTGAGGGTCTCACAGTCATTACCAAGAAAGAAAAAACACACAAATTATGTTTATTTTTTCAGACTTTAATCTTTTTTTTATTGTGAAACACTGGAGTGTTGTCACTGCTCTGGAAAGTAACACTATCCAAATGAAAAACTATGAGAAAAGAACATGAATCATTAGTGGAACTGATATTTGTTTTGCTTTGTTTTCCGACCTTTGAATTCCAGCAGTTTGCACAACTTAAATGTCAGAGAAATGTTGTAGTTCATGCACGATAATAACCACATGTTCACAGATTCTGTTGATGAACTTTCTTTAGCCATGTTTTTTCTGGACTAATCTTTAAGTTCTTTCCACAACCAGGAATGATGTGTTTGTATCTGATTTTCTGTTTTTTTCCTGCATCTTTCTGAGCTACACGAGCACAAGAGCTCAAAACAAGCGCTGGCTTGTCCCTCAGTGGTATCAAAAGTTCATTTTCTTTCCAAGTGTGGAAAAAAAACCTGACTGTGCTCAGCTGAGTGTAAATCCTGAGGACGGTGCCATAATTTGGGGCCTAAATGAAGCAACACAGACAGTCTGGTATTCAGTAGTATCGCAGTGTGTGGAAGAACAGTTCCTCCTGTGTGATAGTCTGCAACTGGCTCATGAATCATTCTGCAGGCGCCTCACAGAAGAGGCTCCACCTCGTCTCCACATCAGCGACCTGCAGGATCACTGCTGCACCCATTAATCCTCCACAAGGGCTTTTAATGTCCTGACAGAGACATTTACAACCAACCTGATGAAGCTACATGTCTCCTCCGTTTGTCCGCTGGGACGAAACTGTTCAACTCCACTTAATGTGTGATTAACTTTAATGTGTCATCATGACTCACCTTTTAATAACTGCTTTTAATGTGTGATTCACGATTAATGTTGTGTCTCATGTTTTATTGTGTTGTTTTCTTTGTTAATTTTAAACTCATGTGAAGCATCTTTGAGTAATAAAATGTTTTATTATTATTAATATTATTATATCTGAGCCTCGTCCACTACACATGTACAGAAACAGGACCAGGACCTGAGGAACATGAGAAAACAGAAAGTGAGCAACACACCTGCAAACAGAGCCTCCAGCTCCTCGCTCTTGTTGGGAACAATGTTGTTGGTGGACGGGACAAAGGTGCAGCAGGGACAGTGGACGCCCAGCTTCAGGCCCAGATTATTCTCTGAAGGAGGAAGATAAAAAAAAGGACGCACATGAAGATGAACTCTACAGACACGGTCGTATGGATCATCCTGGGAGCTGTGTGTCTGGTGCTGCAGCCGACCTGGATCCGACACCCAGTCCTTAACGGTTTCCGTGACGTCCACAGAGATCCAGGACCCCTTCGCCCTCGGCTGAACGGTGCGGGAGTCGACGTAACGCTGGGTGGAGGTGCTGTCCTCGTCTGGCTTCAGCAGCTGAAACAGACACACAGAGCCGCTGACTCCAGCACCATGTTGTGATTATAAATTATAGATTAAAGATTATAATTTCCAGTTATAGAGCATCACTCTGTGTCACTGTAGGTTCCAATAATAACCTGCACAGCTTTAATCAGACGTGTAAATCATGTTACCGCACTGACATTTCTCTGTTAGAGGTATAAAATGTCTCCCCCAGGCCAACATAGAAATTCAGCTCAGGTGAAGATTTAGTGTCGTAATAGTCTCGTTGGCCTGATGCCCGAAAATCCTGAAAGAAGAAATTTACACAAAGGACAAACTGGTTTCCCTGATCACATCATTTTTCATGCAGATTTTTCTGTGGTTCTGATGGTTCCCAGGCCACTTTGTTCAAATAAAACAGGACAAATGGAGCCTGATGTGATTTTAAAGAACCTGGATTTAGTGTTTACTGTGTAATTGCTGGAAAAAAGGGTTTTATTTGGATGTAAAAGCAGTAAAGTAAAGCAGTATCCCCCTGCTGTCTCACCTGGTAGATCTCCACTCTCTGCTCTGAGGCCCGGGCCTGCGGGTTGGGAGCTCTGAAGATCCTGAACTCGGCCTTGACCAGGGTACTGTTGGTCAGGTCGACTCCACTGACGTCGAAGTGCACGACTCTGTAGTGGGGGTTGGGTGCTACCGGCTGCACTGCGTCTAGAAGGGGAGTAAACACGGAGGATGACTAATCCGACAACATCTCAACAACGCTGTGGTTAAAGCAGCACTGTGGGACTGATGCATTGTCTCGGACATAATTACTGCTGATGAGCGTCTCCAGGCTAAATGACAGGTTTGGTTATAGTGAGTAAATGTGTCTCATGTTTAATATATGGGCAGTTTTACTGTCGCCTGCAGCTGTGGAGCTGCTGTGAAGGCGTCAGAGAGCTGAGCACCTTGCTCAGGTGAACGTCTGCAGGGGGGGGCGCAGGATCAGTCTCCACCCCTCCCTCATTTTGCTTCTGTTTTTAGGGGCAGTAGAACTGCAGTTCCCAGCAGCACTCCTGGTTTAAACAGGCAGTGTTTCTGTTGATGTGCTGTAAATATTATAATTAAGTTAAATTCTAAAGTACTGGTACTTTATTTCAGAAATTGCATCTCAGAGGAAATATTCTACTTTTTACTGATATTAGTAACTTTACATAGAAAACATATTATTTATTTAGCCTTCATAAGCAGCACATAAAGATTTAATACAAAGCTTCATGTGTTAATTCATGTCCGTCGACAGCTGCAGCTCATGACCGGAGGCTGGTGAACAAACAAGTGACAACATTGTAAAATACTGTCATCATATAAAACATGTCTATATAGAAGTTATGATTATTGACATTAATAAAGACTTAAAAGCTTATTCCTACACTATGATGTAGTTATAACCACTGCCTATAAACACTAAACTAGGGACTTAAAGTGTTAACAAATGTATTAACCCTGTAAAACACAGTGTGAACAACCAAACACATGAAGTGAACAGAACCAGAAACATTAACTTTGGCGCGTATGCATCAGAACATCAGAAACTGGACCAGGTTTCATTTTCCCATCAGATTTACATCAGTTTTGCTGTTAACACTGCGTCGTTGCTTCAGTCAGATCTTCCACCTGCAAACTGCTGTTTTTATATGTGGATACGATGTGAACACCTGGAACAGTGTGGGAGGGGGAACCCGGGGGGGCCAAGTCTGTGCCCATTACTATTATTATTGTTATTATTATTATTATTGTTATTATTATAACTACTACTCACAGTGCTCTTGAGCGTGTGGCCCCTTGAGCTGAGAAGGAAACTGATTAAACATAAAGCTGTAAAAACAGACGGTCAGTGGTTCCCAACATGAGGCTCGGGACACCAGTGGGGTCCCCGGGTGTATCTGAGGGGTCCCCGGGAGGAAAAAGAAGAAAGGAAAATATAAAAATCTGAGTCTTTCTGAACTTTTTTGTTTGCTTGAGAAACCCTGGATACTTTCACCCCCTGGAGCCTTTTACACTCGTTACAATAAAACCTGAGAGACGTCAAGAAGGTTTGTTCTGATCTGCTTCAACCTCCAGGAGCCAGAGGGTTAAATCAGCTGATGTCCTACCACTTCCAACAGGTTCACTTTGGGCCCCTGAGGCCCCCGGGCCACACATTGAGACCCGGGGCCACACATTGAGACCCGGGGCCACACATTGAGACCCCGGGCCACACATTGAGACCCGGGGCCACACATTGAGACCCGGGGCCACACATTGAGACCCCGGGCCACACATTGAGACCCCGGGCCACACATTGAGACCCCGGGCCACACATTGAGACCCGGGGCCACACATCGAGACCCGGGGCCAAACACAGAGGCCCCCCCGCCCCCCCCCAGGACTCACTGCTGTGGGGCCGGGGGGGCCTCATGTCGATCCTCTGAACCTCCTTCGCGTAATAATCCTCCTCGCTGCTCTCGCGCTCGCACGCGGACTCGGTCAGACGCGCGCGCTCCTTCAGCAGCTCCCGCGTGCTATTGTAGAGCAGCAGCACCTCCGCGGGGACCGGCGGGGGCGGGGGGGCCCCCTCCTCCGGGGGGGGGCTCCGGATGCGCAGCTTGCTGAGGATCTGCCCGCGAACCGCCTCGATGCGCCGGGACTTCTGCGCGTGCAGGTCGATGGACTGGCACGTGTTGAGCGCGTGCACGAGCAGCACACCGGAGAACCGGAGCAGCAGCAGGAGCGCGAGGCGGGGGGGCCACATGGTCCGGTGAGGGGGGGGGGCGGGGTCCACCGGGACAAGGAGGTCACTGAAGCTCCGCCTCCAACCGGAGCGGGACCGAGACTGAGAATTCAACCCGGGCCTCAGAGTCCAGAACCGGCCTCAGAACCACAGACCGGGTCCGGAACCACAGACCGGGTCCGGAAGCAGCCTCAGACCGGGTTCAGAATCAGGTCCAGAACCGGCCTCAGAACCACAGACCGGGTCCAGAACCACAGACCGGGTTCAGACCGGGTCCGGAACCACAGACCGGGTTCAGACCGGGTCCGGAAGCAGCCTCAGGGCCGGGCCTCAGAGTCCAGAACCGGCCTCAGAACCACAGACCGGGTCCGGAACCACAGACCGGGTTCAGACCGGGTCCGGAAGCAGCCTCAGGGCCGGGCCTCAGAGTCCAGAACCGGCCTCAGAACCACAGACCGGGTCCGGAACCACAGACCGGGTTCAGACCGGGTCCGGAAGCAGCCTCAGGGCCGGGCCTCAGGTGGAACAGGTTTCCTCTCAGGTGACCCGATCAGCAGCAGGCTCCGCCCACCTCCACCATCAGTCCGGAGCTTCTGAGGCGACCGCAGCTGCAGGACTCGGTCCGACCCGGCTCCCCGGGTTTAGAGCCTGGGGTTCGGGGACCCGGGGTTCGGTTCCCGCCTCGGCCCCGGTGGCGCGCTGTCGGCGTGTACAGGTGAAGCTCTCAGTGGCCGTTTCTCCGCGGGGGGGTCGGAGGTTTTATCCGTCTCCGTCGTCCATCCTCCGATGTGCAACAGCCTCAGCGGCAGAGACCCAGCGGCTCAGCCCCCGTCTCAGAGGGCGCAGACCGGGGCTCCTCACCGGCAGCAGCGGGGCTCCGGGGCTGGCCCATTCCCGCCTCCGTCCACCGACAGCCTCCACGGACCAGTGCGGTCCCCCGCGCCCTGTGGTGGGTGAACAGAAAGCCGCCTGCACAGAACCGTAGGAAAGAAGCTGCTGATTTATGCTGGAAAGACCAGGGGCCTGCCCCCCCTCACACACACATCACTGCGCGGAAAAGGTCAGAAGACGTAAAAAGACGTGACGCAGAGAATCATGAGAAAGAAGAAGAAGAGAGCAGACGGCAGGTCCTCGGTTTGCTGCAGCTGGTGCGACTCCTCCCGCAGAGCCTCTGAGAGAGGAGGCTCCGGGGCCCGGGAGGAGCCGGGGGGGAGGGGCTGAGGGGGAGGGAGGAGGAGGAGGGGCGGGGCGCACACACACACACACACACACACAGAATACACACACACATTATAACACACACACACACACACACATTATAACACACACATTATAACACACACACACACACATTATAACACACACACACACATTATAACACACACACACATTATAACACACACACACACAGAATACACACACACATTATAACACACACACACACATTATAACACACACATTATAACACACACACACACACATTATAACACACACACACACATTATAACACACACACACACACAGAATACACACACACATTATAACACACACACACACACACACACACACAGAATACACACACACACATTATAACACACACACACACAGAATACACACACACATTATAACACACACACACACACTATAACACACACACACACCCAGTGTCTGCAGGTGAACAGGTTTAAAGACTAAAGCTGCAGTTTGGAAACAAAGCGTCTTCACTTAATTACAGAGGATTAGATGAGAGGATGAATAACTTTCCACTCCGATGTCTGCATGAAGCTTCCTCAGTGAAAACGTTTCAGCCACAACATCATGAAGCTAAAAACATATTTACACTCACATTTCTCTCTTGTTGCTGTGGAAACGTGAGATTTAACATCAGTCGGGCTTTAAAATGGGTTCAAGGCCTGAGACGGTGGGTTGAGTCTCTGCTGGACTGTGTCCGACACTGGGAGCTTCACTCTGCTGTGCATCAGTCTTAAACACAGGTGAGCGACAGGTGAGGGACGGGTGAGAGTTCAGGTCATTTTCTGACACACGACTCTGTGACTGGAAATTCAGCAACATGCTGCATCTCAGCATCGTCAGCTACTTGGTTGTTGTTTGATCCATTTTAAAGACGGATCAATGTTAATTCCTACAAACTAACATCCAATCAACATGCTGCGTTCATGACAAATAGGAGTTATCGTAATCGCTCTGATGTGTTCACTGACACAGAAGTGACCGAAAACAAAAATATTAACGACTAAAAACTGTGGATAAGTTTCATCAAAATAAATTGCACATTAACACTAATACAGTGAATTCAGCTGCAGATGTTTTATCTGGTTTCAGCTTTGTGTGAATTCAACATTGTCGACCCACAATATTTTCAACCCTCACAAAAACCTCTGTGATCACAACAGATGTCTGGAGTTGTCGGGACAAGTCGTAACAGTCACATGACGCGGCTGCACAGACGACAGTGGTTTGGTCTTTGGCAGAAATCCAGGAAACATTTTCCCCAAAATGTCAAAGTGAATCTTTAAGCGTCAAAATGTTAAAGTCAGATTAGTCCAGTGACTTCGAAACAGATGTGCTCAGGATCTCAGGGTGATTTCCAGCTGAGACTCACACATGCAGACAATTAAAGGCTCATCCTAATTGTATTAAATGACTCCACAGAGAGCCCATCCCTTTTTATCTTTATCTTCTCAAGCTTTCAGCCCAGCTCCTTTCTTTCCTCTCTGTTCCTCTTCGCTCTCATTGTTAATTACAGTTCAGAGCTCGGAGAGGACTGTTAATCTGTCAGGGGCGGCTTTTATTGCTGCTCTGCTGCCATCCCATTATACCGTTATTATAGTTGCGGGTGGAGGCCTGTAATTGCTGTAAGTAGAAGGGAAAGGTAGGAGAGACTCGGGCTGCCTTGAGGATTCTGGGCAGGACAAACCCCCCCTTCGTCGTCTGTCCTGGCAAGGTTTCTAAAAATGATAACACGGCCTGCAAACAAACAGGCTCCTGCTCCAACTTGACTTCTGCTGCTGAACCGTCTCACACAACCAGAGACGCTTCGCTTGTCTTTCAACAAAGTTCTTAAAGAGATCAGGTTCATGGTGGAGCATCTCGGAACAAGGAGCCCGCCCAGGTGGAGAGAGAGAGAGAGAGAGAGTGTGTGTGTGTGTGTGTTGTAATGTGTGGCTTAAAAGAAAAAAAGAGAGACTTCCTCAAAAACAACCTCCAGCCTGCCTGCTCTTTATGCCTCTTTTCCTCAAAGCCAAATATAGACAGGCCACTGCCACGTCATCTTCTTTAAACCCTGACAGAGGGCGAGATGGGGTTCAGAGCCTCAGCTCACACAAGTGGGGCTGTATTTTAGCGTGTCTGTAATAAAACTGATGCCATATTTTCCACAAAAACCTAAAACGATTTTGGCTGTCATGGAAATCAGGACAGTTTTATTGAAAAAGAAAAGGAAAAAGCTTGAACAGTTACAAAAATAAATACAGATAAAACCACTGGGGGTTTGTCTCGGGGAACTTTTCCATCCATTACTCTTCAAATCTTTTCCCTCCGTTGGCAGCATCAGCCACTTAAAATGTCATAACTACAATCAACCAAACAGTGTGGCCTATTTTCTCATGGCACCAACTCAAACCAGAGTCCAGCCCCCCCTCTGATACCCACAGTCCCATCTGACTGACAGTTTGGGGTGAGGTTGTGCAGCGGGAACAGTCCAGCTCGTGTTTACGCCTCGTCCTCGTTCAGCAGCATGTTGGGGATTCCTCTGGAGATGGGGAACTCTCGTCCTGACTCGGGACACTGCAGACAGCCCTCCACCACCTCCACCTGTAACACAGACAGGCAGGAGGTGTGAGACCTACACAGCTGGATGGAGGCTCCTGCTCACATACTTCGGGTTTGGGTCTGGTTTGTATGGTTTGGCCTCAGCTCCTTGGTTCCAGTGAAGGGAAACTTTAACGCTGCAGCTAACAGTGATATTTTCGAGCAGTGGTTCCCGCCCCCTGGGTCGTCGTTTAATGATCATTATTAATATAATTTTAAACAGCTTTTTTTCCAGTAACTTTCTTGAACTTGATGCAGTTTTTGCAGAATTGTTCCTCTTTTATCTCCACGCTGCCAAAAACAAGACACAGATTTTTATTTAAAATTCATCCTCAGTATCCAAGGTAACCGTGGACTGGTTACAGCATTATTCAGGACCACGTGATGTCTGTGTGACATCACTACCTGAATCTTGTAAAGAGTTTTATCTGTGTTCAGATTTTTCATCAGTACATAGCAAAGAACAAGTGAAGTTAAAGGTTCCCTGTAGAGTCGATGTTTATTCTTTTTAACCCTCTGTGGCCCACAGGAGCAGAGGGGCTCTAATGTCTTCAGAGTCTCATCACTCGATGAGACTTTAACAAATGACAACTGTATAAGACAAAGGTTCACAAACACAGAAAAGTCTTCATGTGGGGGAGGGTTAACAGGGGACTCTTATTTTGAAAAACAGTCCAATTGCTTTACATTATTCCAGTGATGCACAGAGGGCAGTAATGTGCTGGAAAAGTAGTGTAATATGTAAAGACCGATGTAAACAATACAGGACTGGAAACAATTAAATGTTTTGTGAGCAGTAAATGTGTTAAACGAGACAAACACAATGTTTTAGTGAGTTTACAAGAAAACTCCACACATCACTTTTAAATGTAGTTTTCTGATTTACACTCTCACCCACTGTCTCTCTGTGTATCAACCAGTCTGCGATGACACTATAATATAAAAACAGAGGGTTGGGAACAGAGTTTGGTGCCCAGAGAATAAAGCCAGCTCCATCAAGCAAATGTTTTCTGAGTTTGGTGTGGACCAGCGGAACTGGCCTGAACAGAGCTTGACCTCAACCTCATCCAGCTCCTCTGAGATGAGCTCATGATCAGAGTCGGACCTCACTGAGGCTCCTGTGACTGAATGGAAGCAAATCTCTGCAGCCAGGCTCCAGAACATTGTGTAAAACCTTCCTGGAAGAGCAGAGGCTGTAAAAGCAGCAGATTAATGCCCACGGGTTCGGAATGATGTGTTCAATAATCACATGTGTAATGTTTGGGAATCGACACACTTTTGGCCACGCAGTGAACAAACTGTCCCTGTTTCTAATCATGACAAAAATGTCCTTTTCCTCCACTGAATGTTGCGGTAATGAAAACAGGACAGTGAGCAGGAGACGACCACATGAAAGCGCCGCTGCCAGTAACAGAAACAGGATGTCGACTACACGCTGTAACTCTGTACGCTGCCCTGTGAGAGTGGATATTATATGTGTGCTACACAAAGACATCCCATAATTATCTGAGTGAAACATCTTTGTAAAGCAGAGCTACAAATTTAAAAGTTATCTGCATCTATTTTGATAATGTTTAAGTAATTTTTACCAAACTGTCCCTGGTTCCAGCTTCTCCGCTGCACAGACGCCCTGATTTCTGTTTTATGTCACTGTGACCTGAATGTCTCCGGGTTCAGACTGTTTTCACGATGCCACCAAGGCTCCTGGGAAACCGTGACAGATGCTTTTCACTATTTTCAGACATTTAAAAGACCAAAAGATCAATCAGTGAATCGAGAAAATAATAGTTGCAGCCTTAAAAAAAATAAACACGTTCACATGTCAGAAATAAAACTAAATAAAACTACATGGTATTTTAGTCCAAACACAAACCCACCAGCACTGACAGGAGCGACTGAGCTTTTACCTCTAACAGAACTCTGTGGACTTTCTTCAGGAAGTCTTCGTTTGTCTCGTAGTTTGGCACCAGCTCCCCCGGCAGGTCTTCCCGATGACCAAGCTAAACAGAGAAAATGGTCAAAAGAAAGAATTCAAACTGCACCGCTGTACATTCAGATATAAATATGAGCCTCTCAAATGGACGTTACTGAGTGAAATCCTTAAACTGAACTGGAAAACTGCGAATGAATCTCTTTAATGGGAAGAAATGTGAGCTGAAACCCAGCATCTAGTGGCTGCTTGTGCTGGGCTCTTTAAAGGAGCTGCCTTTACTGGCTGTTTTCACAAACACTGAAAAGGTTGAGTTCGGCTTTTGTCCATTACTGAGTAGTTTTATTACTGAGTCAACTCAAGAACTGAATTCATAAAGCATGTGTGGTCGTGGATAAACAACTTGTTCAAACACTCCTGCGAGTAAGTGCTAAATTCAGAGTAGCTTCATATCCCACGGCTGCACAGCCTCAGTCAGACTCACCCCATCTGCAGCCTGGACCAGAGCAGCCCACTCCAGTTTGGGAATCATCCTGCTCACAAACTGAGGGTTGAACTCCACCTCGTTCACCTTCACCTCAGTCGCCTGCACAAACACAAAAAGACAGAAAAACACAACTTTGTAGAGTTAACATTCAGAGTCCTACAACAGCAGCTTGTCCCCTCTCTTTCAGACATTGATATATCCAGGTTTAAAAAAAAAACATATGAAAACACAACATGAGAATGGGGCTTGGAGATAATAGAGAGAATGGAATGACATATGGATGAGTCTGAAATTTTGTGACTTCAAAGTAGAAATTCAAGCAAAGAGTTGGTCTCACAGATCTATGTTGCAGGTGATGTGGTTAAAAAAAGCTTTACTGCTGTTCTACAGGCAAGAGACAACAGAACAGATAGTAAATATATGTGGAGTAAAGGTCACTTCCTCTGTTGTCACATTATATCAGCATAAAACACTTCAGGATACTTTGGCTGCTGGCGAAGGAGCCATCACAGAAATTCTGTTTTCATGTTCTTATAATGTTCAGTTGCTGTTGACTCTGACTTTGAGGGTTTGATCTAATTGCTTGTTTCAGTACTGAGGCCACAGGAAGTGATGCTGTGCTGGACTGGATCATATTCAGGGGTTTTTCTAATACTCTGCTCCTCCCTTTTGTTTATGACGAACAACTGAAACACTCCTCAGTATAATGTCACCAGAACAAACCACCTTCACCTGTGGCCGCAGCAACGAACATATGATTCAATCTACACGTTTCCGACAATGTCAACAACATGACGGTGGATTTCATGACGTAGTGTTGGACTGGTGGAGTCCACCTGGTCCTGTACAATCACTGTCAACACGACAAGGATCAATACAAACACGTCAAGTCTTATTTAAGATCAGTTCATCCACGTCCGTGTCCCACCGAGACACAACACGCAGTTTAACACTACGACATGTTATGCTAGCGTTAGCAGTGATGCTAGCCAGGTGTGCTCGGTTTACCTTGATGAGCAGCGGGTAACCTTTGGTGACCCCCTTCACATGAGACGTCAACATGTTGTGTGTCAGCAGCTTCATGTTAACAGACAGAGGCCGAACACCTGCGGGTAAAAGCACAGAGACAATCACAGTTTATCGGAATCTACATGTAAGTCACGCCGCTGCGTTTACATGTGGACCGGAAGAGCTGCTGTTCCGTCGCTAAAAGGTTCCCCCGATGCTTCAGCCTCACCCCCGTTGGTTCCTAGGTTTAATTTAAATACCCATGTCACATTATAGGATTCTCTTTAGTCTCCTCAAAAACAGATGAATCCAGTCCTGGTTATTACGTGAAGCATTTAGTGTCTTGACATTTACTGATTTATCTAAAAACATCACAGAAACACTAAAGTAAAGAACAAGGGTCATAAAACTGTAGTTAATGTTCTTACATTCCACTATTTACAGTAACAGAATATGATGATTTGTGTTGATCGTGTTGATTAACAAAAATGTCAGGCAAAGACCGTGTTCAGTTTTTGTACTCAAATTTTTTATTTTTTGTATTAATTTTGTATACTCCTCATCTTTGTATTATACAGGTCATTCATACAGTTTATGATATAGTAAATAGTAATTACACACAAGAGGTGTAACAAGCAACAGCCTGTCACCCTCACACACATGCATCATGCGCGCACACAAACATACACTCTCATTCACACACACACACACACACACACACACACACACACACACACACACACACACAGGGACACACATCCCTTACACTTATTAAACAAAAAAGATAAAAATGTAAAACTTTTTTAAAATCACAAAAACCCTAATTATTCTTCCTCCATTATCACCACATTTCCATCCTCTCAACTCTTGTTTTGAAAATGAGATAATACTTATGTTTCAACAAAATAAAAAAAACAAACAAATAAAGAAACATTTAAAAATGCAGGAAGGCAACTAAAGAAGAGGGCAAAGCTATTCTGAGGACAGAGTCGGTTATTTCAGATCGCAGGCCCTGGTCCTAAACTCCACATGGACACAGAAGCACAAATGAGCTGTGGTGCAGACAGGAGACCCATAGACTGACCTCAATTTGTAAAACAATTAACAATTTAAATCCAACTTGACTTTGTGAAGCTTTAACACAATCCAATGTGCTACAGAATTTAGAGGCTTCATGTGATCCTGTGTTTTATTCATTCAGGTATGAATCAATATGAGCCAGCGTGTGTTAGTAGAGAGGGTACAGGATTGAGGAAGGCAACAAACCAACCAGTCAAAAAGGGCACTCTGCAAGGATTATGGCACAAATAACAGCACTGAGAGTAGTGGGCGCATAGTGGGGCTAAAACTTACCCAGTCACACAAAGTGAGTTTGTGAAGTCAAGGTGAAAACCCAAAGGACGTATCCTCCCCATCTCCACTATGAGCATCACATGACGATGAGTAGACCAAAGCTCAGGTCACCTTACTGTTAATTCATCACACGCTGAAGCCAAAAAGATGAACTGATATTGAAATGTATGTGAGATTTGTGTCATAAGTTCACCTATTTCTAAGGTTCATGAAATGATCTGACGAAGGCCAGAAGCTGAAACTTGTTGGTCGTACAACACAATTGCTCTTTATACTGTTGCTAAGTGCTGCTGGAGTTGTGACGCCCTAAGACCGCTTTGCCTCCACATGAAGTAGGTAAACTTGCACCAAAAATCCCAACTTTAAATTAGAATACAAACAGGTTAAAGTAGCACAGTTCAGAGTAAATGAAGTGCCCACAATCTGCATCTTTCTTACAAACAATGAAAACCTTGAGAGTGATCATCCTTCCTGCCCTTGGTTGGGTTGAAAATGAAGCCAGTTGAGAGTGATGGTGATATGTTTGCACAGACAGAACAGAGAATCTGCAGACGAGCATATTACTGAGAGGAGGACTATGAGGAGAGCTTCTGCTGAATGTAGAACAGAAGAGTTAGATCTGGTATGTCCATGTATGATGGAGCCGCATAAAACACTGGGTGTCAGTAACTGCAGTAGTTAGTCGTTGCTTTGTTTTTGCATTGGAGCACAAGCTGACTCTCATTAATCATACACACATGCAAATACACATTCAAACCCTGGATTCACTCCAGACTTTCCCAAATCATAATCTCACTAATCTCTCACACACACACACAGACACACACACACACTCTCTCTTTCACACAGACACATAAAGCCATCATCATTCTTGGCCATCCTCTGTGCGCCACTTCAGGAAATCCTCCTTCCGGGCGTCTGGTTTGATCTGGTTCCTCATGCCCCCGAGCAGATTGGAGGTGGCTTCAGACGCCACGATCAAGGGTCGAACTACTGTGGGTGGGATCTGCCGCAGGACGCCGCCCACAGCACCAGGCAGACCCTTCTGTTCGTGGCCGCGAGATGCTACATCGCATAGAGTCTGAGCCGTGTCAATCACCCCCTGGAGGAGCAGAGATTAGAAACCTGGTTATGTGCTTCTTCAGGAGAAATCTGGTTCCTCTGAATCCTCATCCTGACTATGTAAACTGTGTTTCACATATAATGACATCACTGCAGGAAGTCGACAGCACATGTGAAAAAGTGACAGCTTATTTTTTTTGTATTCTCTGTTCTCTGAGGATCCATCACCAGTTCTGAGAAGTTAAGTTTGGGGACGCACCTCTCTGACGGTGTCGTAGGCCTTGGCCACACCTTCTCGGAGGTCTGCAGGCTGGGCGGCTCTGCGGGGCCGGCTGGAGGGGGCCCGGCCCTCGGTGATGGCGTAGCGATTCAGGGGAGGCGTTGGGGAAAGGATGTCATACACTGTCTCTGCTGTGGCCTGTAAAAAGCACACACACCACAGGTTAGTTTTCCTTATTGGAATCAAGAGTTTAAGGAAACAGTGTGTTGTGCAGATTGTAAAAAGGTTTGAGGTTAATTTGTTATTTTGGGTCATTTAAATAAAACTGACCTGACAAACACCTGAGGCCATGTTTATTCTGAAATCCTTCAACAACAGGTGTCCACACAGGTGGACACAAAAAATTCACAAGCATCTTAATCTTCTCCGAGTTAAATTGCTTTGTAACAGGCTGTTTTATTCTAAACTACCTGAAAACAGCTTTTACAGAGAAAAGTGATTTCCCAAATGGCCCATGTTGTATCCAGCTTTAATTCACAGTCACTGAACAACCTCCAGACTCAGTACCTGTATGGCCTGAACCAGCCTGTTGCTGAGCTCCAGAGCAGCTGAAGCTGTCGAGGTGCCGAAGGACGCTGCCCCCCTCTGGAGACCTCGAATAATGCGTCCGTCTTTCCTGTACTGCTCAATTGGCAACCAGAACAGATCCCTCACTCCGTGGACTGGAGAAACAGAGAGAGATGAGAAAGAGGAGATAAACAAAGAGATAAAGACCATGCATGTACTAATATGACAGTGTTTTTGAAGCAGTTTCAACTCACACAGCTGGACGACTGAGTGCATGGGGCCAACACCTCCCAGAATGCCCGGCAGCTGATTCTTCCTGATGTCGGTCAGCCACTCGGTGACAGCGTACTGGATGACTTTGTCTACACCAAGGAGACTAGGAAGTGTTGCAGAAGAAAGAGTGAGACTCTAACAACTGAAAACTCTACTGGTGCACTTTTCTCAAACATAACGATCTGGTCTCAAAAGGTCACAAACTGCTGAGCAGTGATTTGGGCAGAGAGTGTGTGTTTCTACCCGTGTCTGCAGCAGAGCCTCTTCAGCTTCAGCTCAGAGCAGTTTAACTGGGCCAGGCCGATCAGGATCCCTGCAAACGTCCCCTGTCAAACACAGAGCAGGATGGAAGGAAGGTGTGGACAGTTACCTCCTGATCAAACACACATCAGTCCTCGAGATTTATTTATGATAAACTCGTGGTCAGGACAGGTGAACCAACTCACCTGTTCAATGACAACATGTTTGCCATGGTAGTCCAGCCAGATAGGCACTTCAGAGGTGAAACGAAACTCCCTAAAAAGTAAGAAGTAGAGACATGATCAATTAATAACTTTAACCTTTATTGATCTTAGATTGGCTGACACAGGTTACAGTGTTTACACCTGTTGAACACAAGTGTCTTTACAACACAGAGAAACCTCCTTCTCCTTTAACTGCAGCAGCCTTGATGCCTCCTGGTGAATTAGTGCCAACATACAGGAATAATAACCTAAAAATAACCTAAAAAACATACCGGAAGTAGATTGGCTGTTCAGAGGAGGAGGTGGAGCCGGCAGAGGAGGAGCTCTGCTCGCTGTAGGTGGTTTCCACAGAAGCTGAGAGGTCAGGTCCCAGACCAGCAGCTGCCTCCATCTCCTCAGACACCTTCTGGGAGGGGTCTGCCTTCACTGAGAAATATAGAAAATACACATTTACTACTGTGGGTGTAAAATAAATATATAATAAATGTTAAACATCAGCTTATCTCCACAAAAAGTAACGAATGAGAGAAGCCGATCACTTGGATCTTGTTTAAAATCAGAATATTTCTGTCAAACCTCTTCACATTAAGTATAAAAGTATATCTCACCTTCAGTTGCAGGGTCCACAGGCAGGTAAGGGTTAACAGAGGAAGCTAGATTACTGAAGAAGTCCTTCAGGAAGAAAAGTGCGTCCTGGGCAGGAGATGTGGAAAAAACAGGCTGGTTAGATGTGGAGCTTTTACAGAATCAGCTCAAACTCCAGTCCCCTGTTAGAGTAAACGGAGCCAACTGATCAATGTGCCACAAAAATGTCTGTGAGGTACTGAAGAGCTTTTCTAGGCACAACACAAGTTAAACTACTCAAGGCTCCGACTAGACTGTTGCTGGTATTAATACCAGAGCCACACTCCTGTAGTTCAACTGGTTTTTCAATTGCAATCAATTACAACTGAAAATCAAGAATAATTATTGGAAGTAGCTTCATGTTTTCTTTCATCTGATCAAGTTTTAGTGCTGGCAGACACCGTTTCTCTCTGGGCTTCATCTCCTACACGCTGCAGATTTGACAGTAGCTGTTAGTGAACAGCAGCTGGACGTACCTGGTCGATGTTCAGCCGCAGCGGCAGCAGGCTGACACGAAGGCAGCACTCAGGACCACCGAGGCCAGACTCCGGACACACCTGCAGGGCCTTCACTGTCAGCTATAGACAGAAAACACACGATCAGTATCATAAATAATCCCATTATCCATATAAGAACGCATCATCACATCTGTCATTTCAGTAGCTTCTGAATCAAAGACTCCCTCTGCCTGTGCACCCCGCCCCCCCACCTCCCTGCTGCCTCACCATGTTGGAGTGGGCTCGGCGGGGCATGCTCTCGCTGGTGTAGAGGTAGAGGAATTTGTTGATTTGTGAGGAGGCCAGTCGATCTCGAACCTCCAACTCCTGGACGATGAACACCTGCCTGGAGAGGGGCTGCTCGCCACTGGGACCGACTCCGACCACAGCTGCTATTGACCCCTCCCCGTCCTGCCCTGCTACTGCCACTTGGTAGGACTCATGCTGGAAGGACACCTGCAGGATGAAACAGAGGGAATGTGTTGGGGAAGAGGTCGTTTACTGTAAGATCAGGAGGTGTGATGGTGTTTGGTTGCAGGTCAGTAGCTGTGCAGAAGCATCGGTACAGCTGCAGACCTTTAGGGAACATTACAAACATCTTTAACTAATGAGTAAGTGTTGAACTATAAGCATGATTAAATTACTAATGTTCTGCTTCATCTTCTTTGAAAATCTCATAACCACGAGTCAGTCTCATCTGAATTTACAGACACAGCAGAGTAAAAATATTCTACTACAAGTAAATGTCCTGCATTCATACTTTAAACCAAAAATGATCAAAAATAAATCTTAAAGTAACTACAAACTGCTGTCGAATAAATGTAGACAAGTAAACAGGACAATATTTATTATCATATTTATATTATATTAGTGGAAATGGTTAAGTGAAGGACACTTGACAAGTTTGCTTATTTTGATTCCACCACTGTACCTTGGTGAGCTGGATCTCCATCAGCAGCGTGTGCTGACGGCCGCTGCCTCCTGCCCACCGCCAGGAGTTCTGGGGACGAGAGGAAGTGACGGAGCGAGACGGGGACCCACGAACACCAGCAGGGACGGAGCGACCTCTGCAAGGAGAGGGGGACAGAGGAAATAAAGGAGTGATAGAAAAACACTGAACAAACACTGCATGCACTTTGAGGACCTTTAATGGGTTAATTGTATGAAGATAATTCAACCTTCTTGTGGCCCTGTGTGTGTGTGTGTGTTACCTGTTTGCCTGCTGGGCATGTATAGACATGGGTTTGCCGCCAAAATCCTTGCCCCCGTACAGATGCCAGACCACAGAGATCTCCCGCAGGACCACCCTGCTCTGGGGCACCGGGAAGCGGCTCGGGGCTCGGAGCAGGTCTGAGCTGCCTCGAGGCCTCGAGAAGTGACTGTCCTTCACCCTGATGGGCCCCTGGGACAGCACCGTCACCACAGGCTCCCCGTCCCTGGGCTGTAACAAAGCCCATGTACAGAGATAGTGTAAAAAACCTGAGGAGGAGTTGTGCTCTGTGGCTGATTTGGAAGAAAAAGGTGATAAAAAGAGAAGAGACTCACAGGGATACCCATGCCAGGAGCCTCCAGGATGCAGAAGTCATCGTTGTCGGTGGAGCCCTCTGAGCCTTCCTCTGACATCATATCTGCCTGAGCCTCTGTTGCTGTGGCAACCAGTCCATCAAGCTCAGAGTCCTCCCCCTGCAAAGCGGAGGAGCCGTGCTTTGGCGCTTCACCAGGGAACAGGTAGACTGAGACAGGTGAGCCTCTCGGCATGGAGGGTGAACCTGGAGAATCCAACAGAGTCCAGTGTTGTGAGTTAGTCAAGCTGGTCCAGTTAACACAAGCACATCTGTGTGACCCCCCCACACCATCCATCACTTGACTTTCATCACATCACTTTATTAACATAACATTTTGTTCCTAAGAACTTCATCAGGTAAAATCCATACAGACAGCAGCTTTCATAAAGAGACTATACAGGGTGAAAAAAAGAATAGAAATAATAAAGAAATGAAGTGAATATACTGAGTAACATGGGAGTGATTTGTAAAAAGTCTTCTTTCATTGAATGGGCTGTACTGGTAGATTTATATTTAAGATTATATTATGAATGTGTGTGTGTAGTGGGAGGTGTTGCTCTGATGGGCAGCTGATGAAGGTCTGAGGACTGAGACACTGTGTTACTGAAGGAGGTGAAGTAATGAACACTGTGCAGGATTCTTTGCCACAATTACAACCAACTTTGTTTTGTTAGCAAAACCAGTGGCTGAGTTTCATGTTTTTCTGGATCAAGATGAGACAATAAACTCCTCTATCTGAAATCTGAGATTTATAGCACTGATGGAACTAATGGAAGTTTAAATGAACCAGCCCACAGTCATCGACACAGAGTTTTACTGGACCGTGTCCTGTTCCCATCATCAGATGTGTAAGAAAAGAGACAAACTCAGCCGTACCTGGTTCTAAACTCTCCTCCCTTTGGCTCTTTTCTGTGTCAATTAAGGCATCAGCCAGATCGTACTGGTTGATCTCAGCGGTTTCAGCCGGAGGGCAGAGCAGCACGGAGGCAGGACTTTCTGACAACTAAAAAGACAGAACATCACACCAGCATTAGACAGTTTTATCTCAGTTTCATCTGAGATTGATCATCCATTCACTTTTCATTATCTAGGAAGTTATGTTCAGGAGGCTGTAAAACTCTTCAGGCAGATTAAAACAGTGTCTTATCTCTGACTGTCTGTGATGTCTGTCATCTACCAAATATCATTATTAGTCATCTTGACTTAAACTTTACTTTATACCATTATCTAATTCTTATCCATCCATTATCTTTACTTTCCAGTGAATACACATTCCTTACTGGTAATTTCTGGCCAGCAATCTCAGTGGGGGAGGTGTGTCGTGGCGGGGGGTGTAGGTCGCCCTGGGAGACCAGGTACTGCAGCAGATTGACGAGGGCAGCGCAGGAATCAGCACAGGTGTGGAGGTGGACCACATTGTTGGAGCAGCGGAGCTCAAAGAGAGGCTGAGACTGGAGGAGACACCGAGGTCAGAAAGAGTTAAAGACGAGGGAAGGAGGAAAGGTGGTGACACAGAGCGAGGAGGTAAGAGAAGGAAGAATGAAATAAACAGAAATCAGCTGGTGCACTTCTGTCTCATGATGCGACTCCCAAGTCAGAATAAGCTTAAACAAATATGATGAAAGTTAACAATTTATTAACTCTGAAACCAGATTCACGTTGTTCAAGAATAATTAATTAAATTATGAAATAATGTCAAGAAAGAACTAAAAATAAAGTAAAAATAAAAATACACCTGAATGCTACAAACATAAAATTGACTCGACGATGCAAATGGACCTAAAATATGTGAACAAATCTCTTCTACACTTGTTCACCTTGATACTGATTGGCTGAAAGGATGACAGTGTCATCGCTGAGGGACGTCACGTTTACTGTCGCCTTGTTGGATTTGGTTCAAACTGAAAAATGATCCTGGTCTTAAATTAAAAGTCTCAGGTCTGAAGTTATTACTTTACTGAAACTTCATCAAGGTAAAACACAAACTAACAAACAGGGTCTGTGCTTGTTCCTGAAGGAAATTAAACTAAATTATAATATTATTGACATTCACATGTTCTCTGGCAGAGGTAGCCATTTTAATTCCTGCAGAGTGTAAGTGAAGGGAACAGATATGTAAACAGATATGTGAGCACTCACAAGTTTGCCCGTATCGCTGCCTTTCCACGTGGTGATGGCGAGCTCCAGCAGGTCGATGTCCAGAACACACACATAATCTGTGAGACACAGTAATCAGTGTGTAAAACACTCATTTAGGCTTGAAACACTGGAACAACTATTGTTGTTACTATTGTACAACTATTCTGTGAGCGTACACAACAGACATGTGTGTGTATTATTTGTGTTACCTCTCCTCAGGTCGATGATGTCAGTCTCACATTTGTCAGAGAGGTAGAGAGCAGAGTCATCCAGGATGAATCTGACCACAGCGGAACAAAAACACAACTTACACACAGATCTCAGTGCAAGGCGACAGTTCATGTGACACAAACTCACAGCAACATTTCAGAACCTTAACTGTGCTGATTATCACTCCAACATGTTTTCAGTGAGAGTTTTATTTGCATGAAGCCTCTTGACGCTCGGCTGGTGGTGAACTGTACCTGAGGTGGAAGGTGGCAGTGTCTACAATGATGTTACTGGACAGAGAGAAGGACTCTGCTGTGAACAACACTCGCAGGGGCAGATACAGAGGTCTGGAGAGGAGCGGAGGACGACAGTGAAAGAAGAGAATTTACACTCACATTTTAAACGTAAGTCATTTCTTGGTGCGTACCTGTAGTCGACGGCACAGGTAACCAGGTGTGTATGGAGGACAGTGATGACGGCAGGTGCTGTGTATCCCAGAATCGGATCATCAATAACATCCAGGAAGTCGACCAGCTGTGACAAAAACACACAAACAGACTCACTAAGCAGCAGAGAGAGCAAGTGAGGAAACATTTTAAATTCAACCACCTAATTTGATTTCAACACAGACTGGTTCACATTTTTCTGCATAACCCAACTGAAATAACTGGAAAATAAAACAGAACAAATTACGTTTGATGTAATAACAGCACAAGTCTGTAGGTCTGTTTGGTTTTACTCATATTAAATCATACTTTCCTAACTACATATAATAGCATATACTTATTATCTTTGGGAACAGGAGTTGTCGGGCTGGTGATTTACTACTGGTGGCTCCCGTGAGGGAAAACAGGCTGATAACAGCCCCCAGCACAGGCAGGATAATGATCCTGGTCAAGTCACCTGTGTCTTTTTTCTTTAATGATTTTTATTGTCTGGATGGAAAGATCCTCAGACATTATTCTGTTCTATTTAATCAGTCTGTGATTTTTGTGTCCACACTTCCTCTAAAGCTGCCACATCTACAACTCCTCCCAAATCACCTTCAGCTCCCCTGAACCACTGAACGACGCCTGAATGACATAGTTCATGTAGTTGGAGAAAATGATAGAATATCATATAACAATGGCACAATAAAGATTTTATAGTTTTCTAGAAATTGGTATGTCCCTCTCTCTTTTTCTGTGCTCCACATTTTTCCACATTCTCCAAATGTCTATTTCTGTATGAATGTGGAATGTAAAAAATGTTGGTCCAGAGCGAGTAAAGGCCATTTTCTACCACTAACGCGAGATCCTTCGATCTGTCATTTCTCTGTAAGACAGTTGAGGCTCAGCTGTTTCCTCTACTGTAGCTGTTCAATAGGCAAATAAAGTAAGTACAAACAACTCAAATGCCTAGAAATTAAATGATAAAATAAAACAGTTTTTAGTGTTTGAGGATGACTTTTGAGATGAAGATAAAACTTTATTGTCCTTTTGTCAATATACAATACTCAGTACACAGGGAAACCAAACTGCGTTCTCTTAGTGACACGGTGCACAAGGTGCACACAATCAGAACAGATCAAATAAAAATGGAAACCCAAGTGCAGTTCATATGAAATGAATGCACTTTTTAAAAAGAGCATTTCAGAAGAAGAAAACACCAAGAAAAACTCTATGATCTGTAACACGACTTGTTTTTAGCTTCCTTGCGCTGCCTCTCACCTGCTCATGCCAGCTCTGATTGGTCTGCGTCATGTAATGTCGCATGGTAGCACCTTGAAGTCGAAGGGCAACTAGGAACTCCTGCCAGAGGCACAGAAACAACAGTTAATTAATTTCAAACTTGCACCAACGACAGAGGCGGGCGCACGATGAGGACGCACCTTGACATTTCTCTGGAGGTCCAGTGTGATTTTGATGGCTGTAGATAACATCTGCAGCTCCCCCTCCCTGCCGCTCACGCTGCTCACACCCAGCTCTGTGGGGTAGATGGTAGGGTCCAAGTGCTTTGGAGGAGTGAAGCTGGGCATCTCCAACCGCTGCGGGATCGGGGTGTCTTTCACCACCGCTGCAGGGGTGTGGAGATGAACATTAACATTTTCTACTTCAGTATAATTTTAGGAGGAAAATATGAATTATGTTGCTATTAAATATTTGCCAACAACCTCGGTGGTAGAGCTCCACTCGTCTGCTCTCCAGACACAGGAAATTGAGATTGGGGTCGTTCTGGTGCTGCGCCACACTGAATATCTTCCCTCCTTCCAAGTCGAGCACAATCTCCCCATGACTCTCGTCCTCCTGAATCAATGAAATGCAGCGAAGACGGTTAAGAAACACACTTATAATCTGATAAACATGGATACAGGTACAATAACTTCAGATTTGACTGAACAACCCAATAAAATAAACAACATATTCAAGACCTGATGCAGTTAAACTCATCAGAACCTTCTTTAAACTCTGTGACCTCCTAACATTACGGTCAGCCAGCACCTGACTCACCTTCCTGTCTGTTCTGGCTTGGAGGCGTCCTTTGCCGATAATCACAGTGAGGGAGAGGAGGCTCAGGTTGTGGTTGGGATGAAGAGCTGACTGTTGTGTCTTTCCAGCTGAATCATTGGCCAAATAGAACTGAGGCTCATCCTCCTCTGAATCAGAGTCTGTGGCACAGATTCAGAGAAAACAGAGGAAAACATACTTAATCTGTTTCACGTTGTCCATCAACGGAGGAACCAAGTGAAATCACATCCAAATATAATATAACACCTGCCTGATTAATAACAGATGTTCGGAGAGACGAGTTATCAAACTCACCCAGTCTAAAGGCCGACTTGCAGAGCTGGAACTCGTCATGACGCCGGCGGCTGTGGTCAGGGCTGTGGGCCGAGGGGGGAGGAGGGGGAGGCGGCTCCCACATCAGAAGATCATTGTTGATCCTTTAGGAGAAACAGGTGGGTGAAGAAAATCAAACATTACTTTTGATGCGGTGTTTAAGACCAAGATAATAACAAGGACAGCAGCAATGGAAGTGAGCGAACTTACAGAACAATAAAATCTTATAAAGTGAAAAAGATCTTTTGTATTTAAGACATTCTGCTGAAGATGATTGATCCCTGGATAACTCTACTCGACATACCTGTTGTAGATGCTCTGGAAGGCCTGTTTGCTGGGCAGGAGGATGTAGGCCAGAGGGAGGCTGATGTCCACAGCACACTGAGACTGAGCGACACACTGCGCCTGGAACTGACGCATCTCCTCTGCGTCGGCTGGAATCACCATCTACAACAAGAAAGGAGGAGAGAGGAGGAGGAGGAGGAGGAGGAGGAATGAGTCAGCTGGAGAGGGTTGATCAGATAGCTGTTAATGAGATGTGTGTTTTGTCTGTCAGCACACCTCCTCAGTCTCAAACATGGTGCGGTTGGAGGAGAACGGCGAGCTGGTTTTGTCGTTGAGTTCACAGTGACTTTCAAAGAAGGCAGAGCCCAGGTCGCCGATGAGGCCCAGGTTCATCCCACTCAGACCTGCTGCTGGGCCCTGAGCCTCACCTCCACGCACATGCACTGATACCCTGCAAAAACATGAAGACAGACTGGGTTTGAAAGGTGATACTGGTTTGCGGTAGCGTATGTTATAAACATTATTTGTGTGATTTGATGAGAAAGAATGATTCAGCTCTTGGAGAGTTTCAGATCACAGCACACAGTCCAACACCTGAAAATGTTTTTGTGAAACCACCACCACTGACCTGGGCAGAGAGTCACAGTTCCTCTTCACTCTGATACAGGGGAATGAGCTGCCCTCCCAGCCCTCATACGACCCTGGGGAGACAGCACACCTCAGTTTCTACTCTGCATCTCACATTTCACTTTAAGTCCTGTGATGTTTCATTTGACAGACAGATTAACACTTTGGATTATCTATGTGGGCACTGGTCAGTAAACTGTGCGTTTCTGGTTGCTGTTTTCATGGATCATCAGTCAGTCAGAACAAACACAGTGATGTATGAGAGCGTGTTCCCACCGTGCAGGTCGGTGAAGGAGGCCTCCAGCAGCTGGGTGAGGCAGGGAGCCCACGGCTGTCCAGGGGCGCTCTGGCCGCCCTGGAGGTCTGGGGCCTCCTGGTGCTTCAGTTCCAGCTCCATCAGCTCCAGCACCAAGGTCTCCTGCCGCACTGCCCTCTGAGTTGGAGGCCGGCGCTTAGGGAGGGGCCGCAGGTCAGGTATGGGGAAACGAAGCTTGAGGATAGCGTGAGGGGAGAGGAGGGTGAAGGAGGAGCACAGTTCACTGCTCTGGGTCTGAGAGGAAAGACAGTGAGAAATCTGTTAGTATTTAATTATCAGAAGACAGTGGTCTGAACATGGATTACACACAGTCACAGCTGCATTAGAGCTGACCACCGAGGAGCTTTACTGAGAGACTGAGGCCAGTTTGAAGACGACTGAGAAAGTGATTATCTACCTAAGTACCTGCAGTTTTCTTCGTGGTTGTCAGCACAAATATGATCAGTCAGACAGGTAACAATTACCTTCTCAAGCTTTTTCCAAAAACCTGTGTCTGTGTTTGGTTTCCTATTGTTATGCTGATGTAAAAATCCATGACTCTGCACAACAGAACTGGATTACTTCAACATTTTGCTGCTGAACTGTTAAAAACCACAATTAACTCTCATCAGTGAACAGTGTATAAAACACAACCTGGTCACATTTTTGTGGTCAGACAAATAAACTCAGCAGGTCACTGCTCAGTTTGGTTTTCTTTGTGTATATACTGTTAGGAGGCTATGTTTGTATGTACATGATTAATCAGGTCTAATAACATGTCTGATGAGTGTCTGTGGGGCTGCACCTGTGTGAGTCCGGGTCCAGCCGTCTGTGTGGGGCAGTGGCTGAAGGCTTTGCTCAGGTTCCCCAGGCGACTGAGGATGTCCAGGTCCAGCTCTGCACTCAGCTCTGCCAGCTCCACCCGCACCACGCTGTCCCGCCGCACCACGCGCTGTTTACCCTGGCAACACACAAACATGCACAGAGGACGTGTCTGAAAGACTGCAGGACTGCTGTGTCCACGCTCGGATAAATTATCATCATGTCGTCATCCAGTGCCTCAATGTTCATGACACAGAATCACACAGTTCGTTACACTGAGGGAAACATTTCACTGATGAATCTTTCTAACACATTTTATCAGACAAATTAAAGTAGGCAGGAATATGTTTATAATGTTATGTTATAAATCGACACCGTCATAGTTCAGATTTTCAATGTGCAGGATAGAATAGAATAGAATAGAATAAATCTTTAATGTCCACCAGAGTAGAGATTTGTCTTTGGTTCACCAACACGCAAGACAGATATATAAGCACACAACATTTCAAAAAACACAATAAGGATAAACTAAAAACAAGTGAGTTAAAAATGTATAAGTTAAAGTAGATAAATAAATAGCAGTTCAGATTGTCTCTGTGGATTGGTCACTTTGAAAAGTTAGGAATGAAGATGAAGGACTTTTTGAATACACAGAGACGGAGGGGCTCTGTAGCGCCCCCCAGACTTAAGAAGCTGGAGCCGTCTGCAGTGATATCCATTAATGATGTCAAAGCTGTTTTCCTCTACAATAAAAGTCTGACAGTAAACACATTTAAGGTTTTAAATGCTGGAAAATGAATAAGATTTTGGAAACAAAAAGTTTAGCACTTGTCTTTAATATGAGGGTGTCACACGTACCTGTTTGGACAATAAACATGAAGTATCATCGTGTAACTTTCTGACTATAAAACAACCCTCACAGCCCGACCTCCAACACCAGTCTGTGTCAGAGCCTGGTTTAACACTGGAACATTGAATACTTTACTCATCAATATTATTTCTGCAGCTCAGTTTGTACATTTACACACAAGGTGATTCAAACTAAAACTGAAAATGAAGTAAAAACAGATACTTTATGTTTCTGTTTCCTCTCAGGGTGTGTGTGTGTGTGTGTGTGTGTGTGTACCTTCCGCAGGTGTTTTTCACTGAGGCTGTAGTGTAGCTGGGCACATGGTCTGGCTGCAGCTCCAATTGTGAACAGACCAGATTTCTGGAACTGAAGCAACTGAAAAGAGACAAAGACACAAACTACTGTCGACTGTGACAACGTCGCTCAGACCCCTTATGTGATCTAACGCTGTTCAATATTGGCCCCATTGAAAATACACTGACCTAATGTGAACAGCCAGTCAGATTAAAAGCTACACAGACAGACAGAGATTTCCTACCTCGCTGTACTGAGGCTTTCCGTCCTCCCAGAGGCACTCTAACAGCTCCAGCCTGCTGAAGGAGAGGTCAGAGGTCACAGCTCGACTGTGGCGTGTCCCGCTCCGCGTCTCACAAGCAACCTGCACTGCTGCTCCCGTCAGTCTGAGAGAGAGGACGACACAGAGGATGAGATTTGGACACAAATTAGTCGTTTTCACTCTCTGGGAGACAAAGCCAGAACAACAGTGTTTGGAATATTACAATGAACATAATGTAAAGTGAAGTTAACTTTTCTCACTATTTCACTTCTCCTAGTCATTTGTTTCCTGAGAAGCACCTCGAACATTTTCAACTTCCAGAAGCCCCTTTATATATTTCTGAAGTAAAACAAGTCCTAAATACGAACCTTTAAATCTGCAAAAAGGAATTTAGATGGGAAAACTATGAATTAAAACTCATTAGGAACAAAACCTGAGATGGGAGCGTGGGCAGGCCTTCGCAAAGCCGCCTCTCAGATGGTGGAAGTCTCTCTCGCTGAACATGCTGTCCTTGAAAAAGGCCAGCTCGCGGAAGAACACCTGAGACACCTGAGCCAATGACGCCGCCCCGTCGAGGCTAGCGGGCAGGTCCTCCTGCAGCAGGGTTAAGGTGAGTCCGCCCAGCGTCAGACGCAACAAAGCATCAGGCTTCAGCTGCTCCGCCTGGCCGCTGTGTGAGCGTCCTGCAGGGAAGAGTTCAGATCTGCTCAGCCTCGCTCTGAGTATAATTCTGAGAAGAGTTCAGTACTTTGCTGGTTTTACCTCTGGTGCGGCCGCTGGCCTGCGGTAGACTCGACAGGCAGCCCGCCACAGGATATCGTCTGGGACAGTTCACCAGGCCCTGACAGGGAGGCAAAGTGGGATTAGACTGAAAAGCACAAGTTCAGGGTCTGTGTTTGTTGTTGTTCTGTTTGTAAGTGAAGAAAAAGTAACTTTAACATTAAAAACATTAATACTGGGTTAGGTTTAGGGTTAGGGTTACTAGTACTAGATACCAATACCAATACTAATATTGATTATCGGGTGATGTAAGATTATTGTGTTAATCAAGCAAAAAATATTGAGAATATCATCTTCCATTTTCTGATGGTTTTTCAACCTTAACAATACACACACACACACACACACACACACACACACACACACACACACACACACACACACACACACACACACACACACACACACACAGAGGCTGTACCTGTGTGGTCAGCGCTGCAGGCTGTGTGAGGCTGGACAGACTGTGTGTAGAAGACTCCATATCACTGTCTGACATCTCGCTGCCGGAGCGCACAGACGTCACACTGCCGGTCATCCCACCAGGACCCATAGAGAAAAACATTTCTGCAGACACACACATTGATTCTTTAACGTCATTATTACCGCACTTTGAAAGGAAACTCTTCATATGCACATTACACAGAGGAGGAAAATGATTCAGAACTACACACCTTCAGGTATCTAAGACAGACAAACTATAAATGAATGTTTGCAGCTCTGTATACCTCCGTTCTCCAGGCCGGTCACATAGGGCTCCAGGTCAGACTCTATGTCCCACTCCCTGTCTCTGGGACTGGACCCCAGCTGCTTACTGAGGTCCTCCTCAATCATACGCAGGTCGTCTGAGTCTAACGGGCGGCTGAGGACTCCACCACACTTGGTCTCTGGCTCTGGGGGAGAAATGGATTCATACATGAGTGAAGAGAACCAGGCAGAGAGCAGGTGAGTGACCTCATGTTTATGAGGTGTTTACAGGTGTCTGTGACCCGAGTGTCTCACTCTGAACTACACTATTATTTTTTATTATTATCAGTCTGCGTTTCAGTGCATCTGTATCTGTGTATCTAAAACTCATGGACACACAATTACCTCGTAGCTTCAAGACACATAAAAGGTAATGAATCAGTAGTGAATTGAGGTCTGATTTTGTGAGTGCATGTATGAATGGAAGCATTAGAATATTTTACTCATCATAAGCACCAAGGATGGTGAAATGTGTATTTGTCTTTGTTCTGTCAAGCAATTTTATCTGTGGATCGAAAACTACTCTGAAGGCTAATGTCATGTTATCTTGACAGGCCTCACTATGACCTGACTATACTGTGACTGGTTTCTGCTTTCAGCTGGCAAATCACCATCTTTAAAATCACAGACACACATGACATAATCACTGTGATATATCAAACACATGCTGATAATCTAATCTAATCTAATCCAATCTAAGAATCAGAGAAGCAATTCACATCACAGATTCAGACTTTAAATGTTCTTGAAAATGTCTTTAAAAGTGTGACCAAGACTGTTCAGTCACAAAACTTTAAACTGATGTAAAGCTGCCTCAGCTCATCAGCAGTGTGTTGTACCAGTGTCTATGCAGAGAGCTGCCAGCAGGTCTGTCAGGTGGGTTATTTGATCTGGAGACAGCAGCATGTGGACACAGCCCACCTTCCCATCCAGCTCCAACTGATGAAGAGACAGGAAACACAAGTCAACAGGAGAGAAGAGTTTCTGAACCTGCAGTGTGTTACAGTACACACAGACACACACACACACACCTTTGGTCCAGGCAGCATGTCGTTCTGTTTGATCTTGACAATGGTCTCGATGAAACCGGAGCAGCTTCCTATCAGCAGTGGCTGAGATGGAGGACAGGGAGGGGCTGCTGGGGGCTTTGCCTCCTTCTCCTCCTCCTCATTTTCTTCTTCCTCCTCCTCCTCCTCCTCCTCTCCTTCACTTGCTGTGGCTGAACCTGGGTGCTCCTCCTCAGGAGGAGTCTGAAAATTGAAGTCAAAAATTTGAACATATTGGTTATAGATCTATAGAACTATAGTACTTAAAAGTTTACACAGGGGTTTTTGTAAGGATTGTTAGAGACACTGAAGAACATTTCCTTCTTCACAAAAGACCATTTGTTTCCATTTATCCATGAACAAAATGAAAGTTGGTTTTGAAGCGAAAGAACGTCCACACCACTATGTTGACAAATGAACTCAAGCATGTGTTCCCATGTTGCCACTGACAACAAACAGACTGGTAGTTTCTGTTTGTTTTCTGCTACTGAACACATGTGACCTACTGGTAATTTAATCTATACTTTGCAACGATAGTTTTACTGACACTAATAAGCATAAGAGAAAACAAATGACCCGTTTGCCCGTCACTGCAGGATTACTGAAGTCTGAAAGAGACTGAGATCATCACCTCTTTAAACCCCCACACACACACCTCCTCCACTGCTCAGGCTGTGATGCAGAATATTGTTTAAGCCCTTTGAGTTTTTATCCATTTCATAATTTTTTTAATTTGTTTTTGCTTCCTTTACAATCATTCGCAACACTGTTAGTAAGTGGGAAGTAAACTGAACATCATATTATTATTCATGATAGATAAATGTGACGGAAAAAAAACCTAAAAGGAAACAAAATCAGACAGAAAGATGAGATAAAGGATCCATCACCTGTACGGTGCCGGTGCTGTCATAAAACAGCTGAACGGCGCTCAGCTGGAGGATCTTGTGCAGGAAGGCAGGAGGCTGGTGGATGTCGACAGGCACGGCAGTCTGGCTGGCTGGATCTCGCACCGCCTCATCAAAGTACTCCAGCCTGGAGCGACAGCGTGCAAACACACACACACATTATTGAAATCAGATCAGTACGTGTGGGAAAAAATGTAGATCTTAAGAACTGAGAAGAAAAGAGCTAGAAGCCAGATCTACATTGTGAAGTGATTTCCATTTTAAATGAGAAAAAAAATCTCACACTGATACACAACAGAGAAGTGTTCATGGAAATCATATCACAGTTTTTAAATCAACATACTGATCAGTACAAGCAGCACTTTATATTCTGTCTGTTTACTGACTCAAGGTCTCACTGAAGTACAATTATACTGCGAGTACCCTGATCTTGTACTTCACAAAAGATCAGAGAGTCAACAGGAGCAGAAGCTTCCTGTTTAATAAACACTACGACTGTAACAGGCCACGTGTTCTGTTAAACATGATGTTAGGAGACGACGGGGCCTTCTGGTCACTGACCCCAGACCAGCACAGCCATCCTGAGAAGCTTTGTCAATAAGCCGGGAAAACAAAAAGGGTTCAACAGTGTCACAGTAAAATGCCAACAAGACTCATGTGAGATGTACAAGGACGTAGGTTTGGTTTCAGGCGAGAGGGCTTTGTGTTGTGATCCTTCCTGACATGATTTTAGTTTCCTCTAGAGTTTATTGAGCATGTTTACAACAAAGAGACTATGTGTCACAGTCTGTTTCTGTGATGCTGAATTCCAGTGTATTTTCAGGAAAAAATTTGTTGCAAATTCTAAAAAAATTAATTTAATAATTCTTTAAAAAAAAACAACAACCTAGGACTAAAACCTATTTTTAACCGTGACTGTTATGGACAGGTTTTCCTTTCAGGCAACATAAACTTCCAACAACCCAAACCAATAAGGTGAGGCCTGGATGTAGCCTGAGAGCTAAAACACAGGGGAAAAAACAGTATGAAAAAAACAGTAATTAAAAAAACTTTTCAGGTGTAGGGTTTAAACTACATAAATACATTATATACATAACAGACATAAAAAAGATTTTTTTTCCCACATTCAAAATTGAAATTCCAACACATGCCAGTAATTATTAATATTTATCATTTTATAAAGATTATGCAAATTTCTCCACTGTGGGACTAATAAAGATAATCTAATTTATCTAATTGAACAACAGTTAATTAATTCCCCAGTCAAATGTCCTGCCTGCCGTCACAGGGCGCAGCTGTAAACACCACTTGAATCGGGTCGTGGTAACAGATGGGATGATTTTGTGTGTATGTGTCTGGATTGTGTGTCAAGCTTGTATTTCATACACAATCTGACAACTTGGATAAAATCAGACAAACATACAACACGTATGGATCATTGTACGACAGCTACTCATAATAAAGTCGGGGGTCATGTGAATTAAGAGTTTTCTGGGAGAATCAAGAAAACAGGAGAGTTCCAGGTGAGGACCTTGAAGTTTGGGAGACTCCCGGGAAACAGGGCTGTTGGCAGGTACGCAAATGTAGGACTTATAATAATTCTCACATGAACACTATCAATACATCATCTGATTATTACTGAGCTCTGCAGTTGAGAATCGTGAGGATATTATATCAACAACACAGTACAAGCATATTCAATGATTCAGAAGAATGATCTCGTTCAATAAATGATGTTTGCACACATCATGATTATTATTTTATCTACTGTCATACAACCAGTTAAGTCTGGGACTGACCACAGCAACAGCAGCTGTGTTTACATTTCACTTCCCCATCAGTGTCAGCCTCCCTGACGTCCCACACTGAGGACACCTTCAGTGCATGAATGACCTCGTCAATACTGACCCTGTTTAAAATGAGCTTCACTCTGAGGCTGTCTGACAACACAAGACCACAGAGTTCAAGTTCCCTTTATCTGCTGATGAGCAGAGAGAAGACGGAAACTAAGTCTTGGCTTCCATTTTGCTTTCACTCTCCTGTAACAGTAATAAAAGTGCTGGTGTGGGAGAGTCGCAGTGCTGCTGATCACAGGCGTTTAAACAGCCTGGTGTCAGCGATAAATGGTGAAAAATATCAAATAAGAAGCTGTGGGAATAAAACTGGATGATTGTATTAATACAACAGGAGAACAATGTGTCTCAGCTCATTCTCTGTAGTTTGTTCTTTGCTGTTGTTGCCTGACGTGCTTCAGTCTCTATCCCCCCAACAACAAGGGCTCCAGAGCATTTTTATGTCTTTATGACCACGGCCCATTTATCAGAACACTTGTTCACACGTGTACTTGGACAATGGAGAACCACATTACTGTGTTAGCCTCTGTCTGTAACTGTGAAATGAGGAAGGGATCAACTGGGCCTCAACACACTCAGAGGAGAGAATCAAATACGCACAAAAATCAGCACTATGAGTTTCCAGAAAAGGGTCATGTAAATGTCTGCAAAATGCTTAGTAATTTAAAGGATTTGCTAAATGATACGCTGATTTCATTACAATGTTCAGGGTATAATTTAAGCCTCTGAGTTGAAACCACAACCAACTTATATGTTTTTGTTTTGATCAGGCCCAAAAAAGACAAAAGAAATACTCTGTTCATTTGAGGAATATGCCATAATTAAAGAAAACAAACCAGAAATTAGAATGAAAGATGCAGATTTTTTAGTTTTACAATTATACCAGGAAGCCCAGAAGGTTAAAGCTATAGTTGGCGTAAAAATGAGAGTGAAAATGACATGTTTGTTAGCTTTGCGTGGACTATGTTCTTATGTAGAATAAATCAACCCTGAGTCGTCTGTGCTGATCCCCTTGATATTTCTGGGGCAGTGTAGTTCAGGTAGGATTTTCTATAAATATATTATTGCCAAATTACCTGTAAAAGTGACCTTTCAAGTTTCACTTCTAAAAGCCCCATGAGCTGCTTTTCATTCACCATGTTTCAATAACAATAGTAGCAACAATAACATTATATATTTCTGTTTTTGAGGATGTTTGTGATGAATATGAATTAGCTACAGTGCATATAAATCCTACATTTACTGTGGTATTAAGGAAGAGAACACATCTTGAAATGTTGACTCCAACCTACCGTTTGATGTGCACCTCTAAGGCAACGCCTGTGTCCAGGTCCAGGGGCTGGTGCTCGATGCGGACAATAGTGTCTAGAAAGGTGACTTTGATACGACGAAGGACTGCACACACAGGTGAGAGGACAAACATGCAAAGTTTCATTAGCACTTATCTTTCAAATCATCTCTAGTTATCCCTGAGTGTGTGTTCAGACTGGGCTGGAGAAATAATCCCACTAATGTAATGTACATAAGAGTGTGTATTATTACTGTGGGAAAATGTTAATGTCCACACGTTGACACTGTCACTTGTTCCCAAAGTGAGGACACACAGCTGTCACTCACCCGTCTCAATGGTTTGTGCAAACATCTCAAGCCCCTCCAAAGGGGCAGGCGGCTCCTCGGACGCCTCCGGGGGGTCCTTCAGGCACTCCTGAGCCAGCTGCATGCTGGAGGTCATGCTGGATGACCAGCCCTGGGAGTCCCAACCCCCACCTGAGTGCCAACAACAGCACATGAGATTCAGTGATTTCTGTACTTCAGGGCTGATGTGTCAAAGCTGATTCAGAATCAGCCTTGCACTGGCCATTCACGCCCTTTTACCCATTTCCTCTCTGTGCTCTGACAGAGATGTGAGTGACATGTATGCACCACCTTTGTTACTATTGCACTTACTTACAGGCATGTGACATACACTGAACAAGTTACATGTGGAGATTTATGTTGAACCACCTGTTCTCTGCAGAGCTGAGGATTAACTGAGTCTGTCAGGAAATGAATTTATTTGTTGACATTTTTAAGCAAATATGCAGAACATTACCTGGGGCCAGTTTCTCAAATGTAATGATTTTCTGTGGCTCTTCCTCACATGTGACAGCTGACTGATTATTTTGGGGATGTTGAACTGCTGCTCTGACAAAACACATTTGACTATGTCAGTTTGGGCTGTTGAAAAACTCAACACTCGGTGAGTAGCTGAGAAGAGTTGAGGCGCTGCAGCTGCACAGAGGAGGTTTGAAAGCACTCGAATGTCTGTGCTGACGATGAGCGGCCTGTGGTGAAATGATCCTGCCTGATGTGTGGAGTCACTCACGCTCATTCTTATATTGATGTGTCCAGCTTTATTTATTGCACTTCAATATTAAATCTTAAAGAGACAAAACAAGAAATCTGCAGCAGGAATAATGTAGGTAAGACAGTAATGAAAACAGGGACAAATTAGTCTCTACAATAATCATGATTTTGGACCACAGGCGTCAAATTGTGACGGCATGAGTCTGATAAACCCTCGGAGATGATCACTTACTCAACCTGTGGGTGGCTGATGTGTTTGGTGGACGACCCACAGGGGAAATCCCACAGTTTAACTCAAGAAGTTGTTCTTTAGTGAACTTACTGGTCCGGTACTTGGGGCGACATGTTATCTGAAGACCAGAAACTTCTAAGGTGCAGTGGTCGGTCAGGAGAGCTTGCCAAGGGATGGTCACTGCTATGCTGCTCACAAAGCCGTCCACTATCTCCAGAGGAGCTCCCAGAGACTCCAGCAGCTCATTGACCGCCTGGAGTGAAGAGGGAGCAGGGAGAGAAACACAAGTAAAAGAAATGAGAACAGCTGGTTTCATATCTGTCTGCATGGAGCTCTATCAGGCAAAGGAGGCGCACAGTTAGCATAGCAGGAGGAAATATGTCTGTTCAGGGTGTTTGGACACTAATGAGAGACGCAGCTCATCTGGTGGCTGCTGGAGTGTTTTCCTGGAGTGTGTTTCCTCGAAGAAACGCGAGCCAGGCTCCGAGCATGACGCCGGAGATGTTGTTGAACTCAAGTGCAGTTGCGAAACAGTCAAGGCTGCACGACTCCGCCAGAAACACGGGACGGCGGCTGCCGTGGAAAGTTCACGACACTCAGCCCCCCCCCCCGAACTCACCCACACATCGAGGTTGATCTCCTTGATGACACCGCTGCCGTTGTACAGGTCCAAGCCCAGCTGGTCCAGGCTCAGTCGCTCCTGCAGAAAGTGACCGAGGTAGTGCTGCAAGAGGTATCGACAGGCCCGCTTCTTGATTGAGCCCGACCAGGGGAAGAGCCAGCGAGACATAGGGCCAGAGAGAGCGGGGAGAGGGAGCGAAGAGGCGGCGGAGGAGAACGAGTGCGACTACAGTCCTCTGGCAACTGCATAACAGACCGACACCGAGCGAGCAGAGCAAGGAATGAGCCGCCGCTAGCTACAAGGGGCTAAGGAAGGGGCAAACCGTAACTCTAGTCCTTCCCTAAAATCCTTTGTGTCAGGACCGACGAGGCTCCCACGATACTTGACGAGACGTTACTCCGAATGTGTGAAGCGGTCTCGGCTCATGTTTTCTGTTCGTTTCGGTGGAATCGGAGCGACAGGTCCTGTTGGTGCGTATCTGCTGTTTCGGGGTTGTTTATTGTTATCATTCGCCAACTGATGGTATGGTGGACGTACGTGCGTCGTGCGTGTGACGACAGACAAAACCCGGAAGGGATATGACTCGCTCCAGGCGCCATCTTTGTAAGGTCAATCGGGTTTTTCCCCCTCTCTTTCAGGTATCTGCGGGACAGGACACCACCTTAACCTGTTCTTGTGATAACAAGATCTTTTCTCCTTCTTTGAGATAGCACATGATCACAGGATAAAGTCTCCATAGAAAAAAACCAGGGGAGGAAGGAGGAGGAGGAACTTGCACATATTTGCTCATAACAGTGGATGAAAAGGGAACAACTTCTACACAGGGAACTACAGACTTTTTTTAACTATCCTGAGGCTATAAATTATCTCTGTAATCTTCAATTTAGAGGAAAGTTCTCTGATGATTTACAACTAGTTATTAAATACTTATGAAAAAATGATTAATTAATGCACATTAAGTCTAAAATTAATTGTATTTGTAAAATCCCAGAACTGGCACAATGTGAAGATGTAAAAGTTAAGACAATAGCAGAAACTTTGGGAGTGGCCAAATTAGTTTGGTACATTTTTAAGAAGGAGCTCAGCAACATGAAAGACAAGTGGATGAGTCACTCCTCAGTGAAAGAACTAGGCATGAATGGCTGCTGATGGAAGTGGGTCACTGGTGGTTATTAATGATGTGACTGCTGATAGAAGCAGCAGGATGAATTATGAAGTGTATGTGGCTCTGATTCTGCCAAATGCTGCAAAACTGATAGGATGGTTCTTCACGGTGCAGATGGATAATGGAATATTCTTTAGTGGCCAAGTCAGTCACTTGACCTCAACCCAAAGAGCATGCCTTTCACATACTGAAGGCAAAAAGCCCCACAAACAAGCAGCTACTAAAGGCAGCCGCAGTAAAGACCTGGCAAAGTACCTCAAGAGAGGAAACTCGGCATTTGGTGAAGTCCATGGGTTCCAGACTACAGGTATTCATCGGCTGCAAAGAATTTTCATCAAAGTATTAAACATAATCTGTATATCTGCTTGTTCAATTACTTTAAGCCTCTAAAAATGGGGGAATTATGTATAAAAAGTTGTAATCCCTACAGTTACTGCAATATTTTTGTTAAACTTCTTTAAAGTCTACACTTGAGTCATATCTTAATGCCTTTGTTTCAAATCTATTGTGGTGTTGTACAGAGGCAAAATGACAAAAACTGTGAGAAGTAGTCGAGAGCTCCAGAACGAGCCAGTAGACTGGAGTTTGAGTCAGGATTTTTTCAAAGTATATAGAATAAATTTTCACTCATTTTGTTCCTATTGTGGCAGAAATGTATCAGTTGTGTGACAAAGTACTTTATTGTTAAACACAATATAACAAATTAAGATGAACAAAATTAGCCATCTGTCTTTATTCCTATGAAAACATGTAGTGATATCTATACAAATGATCAAAAACAGATTATGATGACAACCAAAGATTGTATCATAAAATCAGTCTTTCGATCAAACTGTTGACATTTGGCTGCTAAAACAAAACAGTAATTAAAGTAATCAGATCAAGGCAACTTGATCTACATTATTTTTAATAAAACAAAAGTCAACAGTGAAGGATAAAACAAAAAGGATAAATAAAATTACTGAGGATTTTATTTCACATATGATTCATTTCTTCATTTTATGAATGCAACATCAGGGATCTGGCCTTCCGTCTGGAGAGAGAGAGAGAGAGAGAGGGGGAGAGAAAACATTTTAGGGCCTTGCTATAAAAATCATCACACCTGTATGAAAATTAAAATGATCAGTATAAGTCATATCACCTTTAACTGAGTGAAGATTTGTGCCGCCCTGTTGAAATCCCACTCATTGTCTTGCAGACACCTATGACAGAGAACAAGTGTTTAGATACTTTAAAGAAGAATAAATGATGTCATGCAACACGGCATGCACAAAAATAAGACTTACTTTTGAGACCATTCCAGGTTCATGCCAGACTTCTGAGAGAAGGCTGCAAGCATCTCCTGCTGCGGTGCAGTGAGGGTGGGGACGGGGCTGGAAGATGGAGTCGGGGCGGGAGCCACAAAGGCGCGGCGGATCTCCTCTGTTGTGGCCATTCGGATGAAAAGCTGGTCATTCACGATGCACAAACTGTCAGAGGAGAAACACAGTCTCAGGGTTTCAATTATTTCAGGAGGAAGACTTCATCCTCTTCACTTATGTGACCCTGCCACACATTCCATCGCCAGGTTATTAGATTCGCTTCACAAACACCAATGAAATCCACAACAAAGCCACAATATTCAGTTAACAACAAGTTCACATTAACAAAGTGTTGGTATCAGATTTTATTAGCTAAAAAACTGGCAACTTGAGAGAACTTTTGGTTAATCAAATACCAGAAATACCAGAAAATCATTTACGACCAGAAACTGAATTTAGGGCCAATTGTAGAACAAAGTATCAGCACAATGACAGTTATGAAACCCCCTCCCCGGCTTTCCCTGTTTATATTTTCATTGTCAACTGTCCAATAAAAAAGCAAAAAAAAAATTAACTTATTAAATCAGTGATTTTAGCACAAAGGGCTTTTTATTTATGGCTGTTAAAGGACAAGGATGTTTGTCATTTTCTCGATCTTCAGCTGTTGTTACTATATTTGTACAATAAAAACAGGCACTTCCACAGGGAAAAACAAGATGGACAACAGGAAGATGATAGAAACCACTGGGAGCTCACTAAACTTACCCAGAACCCCCTGCTGGGACTGTGATGAAAACTCGAGAGAAGGCCATGGTGGAGTCTCGGGATTTACCATCAACAGCAACTGAAAAACAGACACAACGCAAATTAGTAACAAAATCAACACCACTTATCTTTGCACTGAATGAGAACCAGATTTAAAATCATGATGAGCAGACGTCTCACCTTCTTTGAAGACGCCGCTCACTGTGAATGACAGTAGTGTGTTCTGTAAACGGAAAACATTTTGGAGGATTAATAACAGAAAACTGATTCACAGTGAGAGGAAGAGGCTGATGACAGAGCAAACAGGAACTCACTGTGTAGGTGTTTACGTCGACAGTAAAGGAGGCGATGTCGTGCTGAGTTTTTGGCAACTCGTTGAGGAAAGCCACTACGTTCAGTCGTGTGTGCTTCAGAAGTCGAAATCTTATCGCTAAAGGAGGCGAGATTCAGAGAGGGAAAACATCCAGTCACACAAATACTCAGTCTCAACAACTCAGACACTGTGACATGGCAAAAGCCTGTCAATTAAAATGAGACTGTCACTGCTGCCAGGTGATTGCTGGGATACAGCTCCTGGGGACCTGAATAAGTGAAATTTCTACATCTATAAATATATGTCTTGCTTGATCTTAATTGTAAACAGTAATTGAGGATTAATTAAGTGATGCCCTGCAGCGGGTAAACTTTCCCCCCATGAAAGGTAAAACTCACTGGAGTCTTTGAGCCTCTTCAGGTTTCGACTGTCTTTGTGATACTCTCCCAGACTGCTCCTAAACAAAGAGGAGAGCGACAGATCAAATCACTGTCAGTACACATGGTGTCAGGAGTGGGATCAGGAATCAGGAAGAGCAGCCAGCGACGGGTGAAGCTGCACAACAATCTCGTAAATGAGTTAATTAAATTCTACCAGTGAACAAACTGAAAAAACTGTGCATCCCATTCCTTCATGTGTCAATTAATGCTGTTTCATGTATAGAGAAGTGTGTGTCTTTTACTGTGTCCTTACCTGGAGGGATTCTGGGTGGAGTAAGGTGTTGTGAGGGATAACGATGCTCCATCATGGTAAGCATCCAGAAGCGGCTGTCTGTCCCCAGAGTCGTATATACTGTAGTACCTGCAACACAGTCACATGTGACACAAGTTAGCTTTCTTGTGATTCTTTCTCGTTCACACTGATTTTTCTGAACTAGCTGAGTCACACAGTCATTTCATTCATCCTGAAAAAACAGGCACCAATCGACTGACTATTAATAAAAACATAGAAACTCACTGTTGCAAGAAGCGAAGGATGAGAGCCTTGATTTCATCGGAGCCAAAACAGCTGCCCTGGATTGTCAAAGAGTAAAACATAGTCTTATTGTCCTTATGTACCTGACAAACTATTGACAGCATTGACACCTTGGAGAGTTTCTACTGAACGTCCTGTTTACCAGAAGACGTCATCGTGAACACATCCATCTGAGTAAAAATATACTATATTAATCACATGAGCTAAATCAAATAACCTTGCACGGAGGGATTGTGGTGGGTGTTTCCACATCAAATCCAATGGGTGGGGGGAGGTCATTGCCATCCTAAAAAGGAAAGCACACATGAGGGAAGATGAGACATGAGAGATATTAGCACTGCTGGATGGCTTAACCAGTTGAGGCTAAAAATAGACACTGATTAGAACAATATCAAAGTGGAAGTAATATCTCTCCTTAGATGTCAGAACAGGGTTTTGTCCCAGAGAGGATCTGATGCCTGTTTGCATCCAGCTTGTAATTTACTGCCCTCTTGTGGTCGCAGTAGGCTATTGTCTCTGGAAGCTAACTTCATTACCACCACCTCTGTATCTGTCGTTTTGTCTTTTTTTCCTGCAGATTTGGCCTTGTCCTGGAAAAAGTTCTGAACCCTTTGGAATCACCTGTTTCCTGCATTAACTTGTCATAAAATGTGATCTGATTTTCAACTAGGTCACAAGTCTAGACAAACACAATGTGCCAAAGCTAATACCACACAAACAATTACAATCCTTTGGGTCTTTGTTTAATGTACCATTAAATATTCAGTGCTAGAGGAAAAAGTCAGTGGACTTGAATAACTGGTCGAACCTCCTTTGGCAGAAATAACCTCAAACCAGCTCTTCCAGCAGCTGCAGATCTGCACAGTGTTCAGGAGGAGTTTCAGACCATTCTTCCTACAGAACTGTGTCAGCTCAGACATTCTTAGGATGTTTGGTGTGAGCCACTCTCTTCTGGTATTGTTCAGCCCTATCCCACATCTCTACTGGGTTAATGTCTGGGCTCTGACTGGGCCACTCCAAAAGGAGTGCCACTGTGTATTCAATTCTTTCTAGATGTCTCAGCATCAAGATTCTGCAAAAACTCAACAAAATTTATAAAATTGTAAATTAAATTAAATCAAATATGAATGAAAATATAACAATAAGGACATACAGAGATGGAAAGAAAGGCAGTAAAAAAAACATTAGGTGTGACATTGTAAGTATATGATTGCACCTATTAGGCCACAAAACCTACAGCTCATATGACTTTTGCAACACTGGCTAAACACAAAGACGGTGAATGTGAACTAATCTTTAAAAATACCTTCAACACAGTTTTTCATAACACACTTGTGAGTGCTGTTGTGAGTGTGGTTCGACTGAAACCAACGTGTCATACTGCTGATCGGAAAAGAAGTAGTGAGAAAAACATGTGGACTTACCAGTTTGAGAAGCCGGGGAAACCTCTGCCGCACAGCACTGGTATGGAACAAAAATCAAGCGCAGGAAAGTTACAAACACAAACCACTACACACACACAGATAAATCACCTCCAATAAACTGATACCACTGTCAGTCACACCCGCTGACCCTCTTATGTCATTCTGTGCCTTTCAGCTGCTGTAATTTTAAGCCGTTACACTGTCAAGAACATTTGGGAGAATGCAGTCATGTACAGATACATAGAAATAGTTTAATTCCAACCAGTGTCTCAAGGGATTTATTCTTCTTTGTATGCAAGTAAATCAACAAATGGACTATCATACACACTCTCATCCTCCCTTAAGTTTCATGTTGTGGTCTTTGACAGTCCTCCCACCCCGAAGTGTACTTACCAGCAGGTATACTCACCCTCTCCCCCAATATGGAGATATACACAGATCTGACATGGGGAGGCAACACAAGCACTCACATACAAACATGCAGAGACCCACCCTCTACCGGACCGCGCTGGAAACCAGCAAACACATTCAATTTTCATTAGTAAGATAAACAGGCTATGTACTGCTGGGAGAGAGGCGGCCGCCAGTCTCATCTTAACTGCCCCCCCCCTCAGACTCTGGCCAAGATGTTGGGGGGTAGATGAATCTAACAAAACAGGGTCTGAGTAAAAATAAATAAATAAATAAAATAAAATAGAAGAAAAAAAAGTAAAATGAACACAGACACAGGCACAAGTAGTCTGACATTCAGGAGAGGTGCCAACCGCTATCTGAGTTTGTCGGTGTCTGCGCCCATGTTTATCAGCAAAGAAAGACGACCTGAGAAAAGAGCTGAACAAAAAGGACAGCAGGCCTCAAACTGAGCTGGACCCAGCAGTCTCACAAATCATCCTATAGCCTTCCCCTGCTGCACAAGAATGCAATTATCAGGATCTCACAGCCGCCATCAGCTCAGAAGAGATGGGTCTTCTTGTACTAGTGGTCATAGGCATTTAATTTTCTAGCTTAATTTGGGCCCCAAACCTCTGGTTACAGAGGGGCTGGGATATCATTAAGCTTGTGACTACATTAGTCACGTTTTACTCTGCTCTCTCTGCTTAATATTTGAGCTTTTCGTACTGGTCACAGCCATCAGAAACTGGAAGAGGAGGTGTTTTCACGTTTTTCATTTGACTTATTTCAGGCAAAACTGAACTTCAATTTTCAGTTCAGATCATATTTCCCTCAGAAGTTAGTTAAGGGTATTTGGTCTCCACTTCATTCACTGAACAGCAGACGCCTGTTTAGGCCAAGGAGAACCAAGAGAAGAGAGAGACCGCCTTTGATCTTTGGCTCATCATTGGTCATTGATAATGACACGTGTACCCCTCTGTCTCAGCCCAACGGCATTTCCTGTGGAGTCCCCACTTCTCAATTTCTTCTTGTCACGTTCTCAGTGAGTCGGAGCTCACAGGGACTGAGGCCGAGTAATCGTGACTGTGCCTGCCTTAGGTTGTCCCAGGGTTTCGAGGTGGGATCTTACCCGTCATAGGCTATCCAGCCTTCCATACTCGCCTGAAACAGGGAGCCGAGTGGGCAAGGGTGCTACGAGGGGATGGGAGTCAGTGGCTGGGGATTTTCTTTGTTTCATCCAAAACATTTGTCAACACAACTGTGGATTGCCCTCTCTCCAATAAACAACCTACACTGTTATACAGTACTGCTCAAAAGATTGTTTTGGATTTGTATTGTTGAAAGCAGTTCACAGTAGATTGTGTTAGAAGTCATGCTGAATGTCTTCTTACAATAAAGTGCTTCTTCTCAGAGTCATACATCAGCAGCAGTGTGATGGTGTTTTACAGCAGCTCATGGGATAACTAACCAGGACGTCTGCAGGAGTGCTGGGTGCAGCATCACTGAGTACCATAAAAGAGACCAAAGCGTGAAAGGATGTCCCACAGAAAGGTGAAGAACTGGCAGAGAGAGCTGTTCAGACTGTGGAGAATTTAAGCAAGCTGAAAGGAAAACGATGCATTGTGGTTACATGGTCCTCTCAGCAACTTTTAGAATGAAGAAATGTTTAGCTTGCAGTGTGAAAAGTAAATATTAATCATCAAGTGGGAGGAAATATGTGAAACCAAACCTTTTTTTAAATACAAATTGCATATGAATTTATGCTTTTCTTATCTCTCCCTTTCCTTCTCGATATACACAAATACAGGGAGTTAATGATGAATGTCAGTTGACTCGGCTTGGTCCTACAGTTCATCCTTGACTGTTGGGGAAACGGTTTCAGTTATCATGCAGGAATCTCAGTAGAGATGAAACGGTATAAAACTTTTAAATCATGATTATAGTGACCAAAATGATCACGGTTATCAGTACCACTACAGTATAGTTCAAATGTGCTGAAAACCATTCAAAGTAATGACACAAAGTGTAATCATTTCACCAAGTGAATATTTGCATTTAAACATTACAATAACAACATGTCCAACACATCTGTGTCACAGATGAGGACAAGGAACCAGTAGCAGTACTGGGTTTGCCTGCTGCCTGCCCTAAACAAGGGAACAGCAAATGTGTTATTATTATTATTATTATTATCATCATTATTATTATCATCATCATCGCTGTTCTTAGTGTTTTCCAATCTGAAACATCTTTCAGAGCACGCACGCGCACGCACACACTCACACACTAGACAGTCCTGTCACATGCCCAGCACAGAGCTGTTAAACCAGAAACACCCCCTCAGGGATGAGCAGCACTGAAATAATTTTCAGAAACAGACAACCACCGATATAAGCGTCTCACATGGAGGCACCAACAGAGACGCAACGGGTCCATTTTATCCAGTTTACATGGCGGCTAGCAGCTCATTCCTGTGTCTGTGTGTGTGCTCTGTAACTGTAGTTGTCTGGACTGTAAAAGGAGTCAGTTTATCCGCATTTTAAAAACCTGCCTATTCTTGCTACTTCTGGTGTAAAAATTGTATTAGAAGGCTGGAAAATCTCCAGAGAAGCACTGTCACTGCCTTCTCCATGTTTTAACTGACACAAAACAAACCCACATTGCTTGCTGCACATGCGTGTGGGAAACTGTTGCTGGTTGATGCCGTACAGTAATGAGAGATAAATCAACCACAGTAATTAACCATGGTTATGGTGATAATTAAAATTTAAACGTCTGGAATTTCTACCGTGATTTAGCATGAAACCTGTAACCGCTTCACCTCTATCTCTCTCACACACACACACACACACAAAAATGCTTGCTTGGGCTTCTTTGTAGCAACTGCTGCTTACTCCTGTTATACAGGGAGACCTGTGGACATCCCTAGTCGCACACAAACACTCACACCACTGTGTCCCCTCCATAAAGGCTTGTCCACTCACCCCCCAAAATCGCTGACTGACCTGATGTAAGACGCCTGATCCTTGAAGTAGAGACACAGAGGGTTCCTGTTCAGCCACAGCTCCACCAGCTTCAGGCCCTTCACCTTGTCCAGCTCCCGGTCTGACTTCAGCTGGAGGACGCCACAGTAACACAACAAGATGGTGTGAGAGGTGGATTTGAAAAAAAAAAAATGTCTGCTTATTATACAAGATCAACTGTGCAGCCAGTCTCACCTCATTGTGGGAAAGGTTGAGGGTCTTCAGATTAGGCACCTTGGTGACCAGTTCAGTGAGTTCATCCAGTTTGTGAATACGGTTATTGCTCAGGTTCAAGCACGACAACTGGCAACAGTCAGAGGAGATACGTGGAAGCACATTCAGTTGGACACATCAATTAGAAAGCAGTTTTGGTGTGCACCTACATCATTACAACAGCAAACATTAGAAACATCCACGGTATTAATGTTACCTCTGGAATGTTTTCTTCAATGATCCTGATGACAGCTTCCATGTGTGTCTTTCGATTCAATGTGACTTCAATTTTGTGGGACACCAGGTCTGTGACATAGAATAAAATTAGCAATGAAAACACTCAAATACTCCAACCTGGAAAATGATTTAATATAATTTTAGCGACCGCATAGTAATAAACTACAACAACAACATACAAGTATGAAATACAAACAGTTTAGATGCTTGAGAGAGGCGTGAGAGAAAATATAACTACCTGGGTCTGTTCGGATGTTGTTCAAGTCAAGTGCTTGCTGGGAACCATCGAAACGTTTTGCCATGCATTGCTGTGAAAGATAACAACGGTGAACATGAGAAGCCAGATCTGAACAGCAAAAAAAAAACCAAAAAAAAAAAAAACACACATCCCCTTTCCATGGCTGTCAAGTCAAGTGCAAAGCTCTAGTTTAATCACGTAAATATAAATAAACTTGAACGACCTCACAGCAAGAAAAAAAAGATCATATATCACTTTTCAGTCAGTTTATTTTTCTTAGTGATGTTGATCTACCTTTTAGTTAAAGTATTCCTCACTGTCATCAGAGAGATTTTTTTTACATCCATGTATCTGTCAGACTAAAAATCAGTCTAACCCTCAAAATGTTATTACTGTCACAGCCACATTCAGAGGCTTCACATTTTAGAGTTTATTTCCTCCTCTAGCTCACCTTCAGGTGCTCCAAATGTTCAGGCTTCAGGTCCGAGAGGAGGAAGGATGGTGGAGCGCTGTTGTTGACGTGCACCTCCACCTTCAAACATCAGGTGGAATAAGAGAGATCAGTAAATAGTGATGCATCATACACATGTAGAGTTTTAGATTTAGCGTTATTTACAGTTGTGTCAAAGTAGACAGGATAAGAACTTCATTACAGCATAGCCATGCTCTGCAAGCTGCAGGTAACAGTTTAGGATGTCAACATAACCCGATGACACATATGACAAAATCATTAAGGATATTGAATTTAGAAGATTTTCAGTTGCAAAGAGTGAGATTTCCACTGTTACCCAAACATTACCTTATAACCATCTGTGTCTGTGATCTTGTGAGAACATTTGCGTAAAGCGTTGGCAGCAGGGGAATCGTCCACGTAGAAATGGGCCCTGTCATGGTCAACATGGTACTGAGTAAACGGGGGAGAGAGAGTAATAATGAAGATCCATCTATACAAAGACACTGTTCAAAAAACAGCCTTCCTTAAAACCTTCAACTTAGCAATTTGTCTTAGTTATCTTTCTTACAAGCTGGCAATAATAAAAAATAATAAAAAGAGGAAGCTCAATAACTCCCATCATTTCTTTCATCAGAACTCATAGCGCCTTTTATACACGTTTACTGATAGCACATCTTTTCATTTGTACTAAAGTGAGAACTACACAAACTCTATAACTTTGGTAATTAGTAAACATTGATAAGACAGTACTGAACCTCACCTGTACAGGTGTGAAGGGAATTGAACAGATGTTCTGAAGAGCTGTCAATAACCATTTTTTGTCGTATTTTCTTCCATGTGGAATCTGTCAGACAGACAATAAAGAAAAACATGATCTCTGGTTACAGATTACCAGGTAACCTGGTTGTTTTGTGCCTATTGTTAATAATACGCACCGTTACTTTGGACCAGCCAGACTGGTTTTTCCCTCCTCCGCTGCCACTTCCTCCACCTCGGTCTCCTCCTCTGAAGCCGCCGCCTCCTCTACCACCTCCTCCCCCTTTGCCTTGTCGCCTGTCTCGGTCAAACCGTCCATCTCCTTTGCGAAAAGGTCTTCCATATGGGTTGCTAATCATGACAAAACAAGACATACAGTGGGCTCTAAAAGTCTGAGACCACTCTCCCGTTCACTTGAACCCACAGTACGCTGAAACAGTCCTGCTTCAACCAGTTTCTACTGTAGGAACTTTTCCAGGAACCTTTCAGTGAACTCTGAAATTTCCCTGTGTTTTGGCCAGAGGAACCAGGGTCTGAATTAAGTTCCTCTGTCATTTTCCTGTCGTGTTTCTAAATTTCTCCGCAATTTAGAAAGTGCTTAGAGAAAACTTTTTTGTAATGTTGTGATTCATTATCCATCAAACACAGATCCCGGGACTCTGCATCACAGCAGCACTGTTAAAGTCTCAAAGGTGTATCAAGAAAAAAAATCCAGTTATAACACACCAAATGTTACCTGACCTTCAGGGTTAACAAATCCTTTAAATTTAATTCTACCTGATGACACATTAATCGTGGTTTTGCATTAATGCCACCAACTGTTACTGCTTCGGCAAATGACACGTGCACCATGTCACACACGGGCTTGCGGTGTGTCCTCGTGCACGTATTGGCTGAGCACCAGATAATTTTAATAAATTTACACACTGGTAGCTGATTAAATTTAAAATTTGCTAGCAAGGAATCCCTAGAAAGTAAAACTGTAATAGTGTAAGAGTCACTGGTTCAAATAAAACAGCATAGAGATAATAGTGGTAAAATACTCAAGTAAAATGACTGAATGACTGAAGGTCGACAGCTAACAGAGGTTTTTATCGGCATTGTGCAAGGAACGGTTAAAATGAAAACAGCCAGACTTGTTCTGCTTTCTCTTCCTGTGACTGACTTAAACACAGCAGAAACACTCTGTGTTTGTACAGCAACCTCCCAGCAGTTGAACATTTTATCTCAAACTTATTATTCTTGCACTTATATGAATTTGAAAATGTATTTTGGCTTCTACACAACACTATTCTCTAAGCTCATTTGAAAATTTATTTTGGCTTCTACACAGCACCATTCTCTAAGCTCCTCTCTAAGCTAATCCATGTGTCCCATCATAACAAACATGATGACAGAGTTTAATTATCAACAATGTGTTAAACAACACTCTGGCTTAGTCAGCCACACTTACAATCTGTGCTGGGAGCTGTTGTCCTGAGGACCATCACTCATTGTTACATCTCCATCAGTATCTTCAAGCCTAGACCGTGGTCCAGGACCACCAAAGCCACCTGGGTGGCTTCCCCGTTGGCGGTCTCTGCGGGACCTGTCATACGACCGACCTTTGTGGGAACCTCGGCCTTTGCGATTGCGAAACTGTGGTGCGGTTCTATCATCATGCTCTGAGAAAAGGGTTAGAAATAAAAGTTAGTCAGTTAGACATAAATGTCACATCACAAACATACATGATCAAATACAAAATATTAAGTCGAGCCAAAGTTCACAGCACATGAGACACAAGGTGAGAGTTAAATATATCACTGTTATAAGAGACTGACAATTAATAAATAGAGACACAAATAGAGACTTGTGTCATTTACTGCTTTCAGTGTATAAACTGGAAAAAACTTACACATCTTGTAAAACATTATGGTTTTATAAACAATCTTTAGATGATCTTACTGAAGCCTACTCCTATGTGTAAACATATTTAAAAATGTTATATTACATTTTTAAAAAGGTCCTCCACGTTAAGACTGGGATCAAACCATGCTGTATGACAGGTTGCTGCCTTATTGACATCTGCAGTACTTGTATTTATTCTACTATGTCTTAAGACTATAACCCATTGTCTCATATTGTTATAATAATAACATATTAGCAATAATAATGTACTGGGGAATTACTATTGTCTGTAAAGTGGCAAAATTAGACCTCCAGATTGCCTTATATTTACACTTTTACCTCCTGGGACCATGAAATCAGTGCTTCTGACCTCTCTCTTCGTCAAAAAGTCCTCATGGTCTAAAGAAAAGTGGTAAAAGTAGCAGAGAAGATGTTAGATTAATGCAGTAGTGAACATGTTTTCTTACCGTTGTAGTAATGCCCGCCATCCGCCATATTTCTTGGATTGTGTTAGACTGAAAAAGCACGAAAAACAAACACGAACAACCCTGGGTGGAAAAAATAAGATCTGCAGGGCCTCTTTTTCATTAAAGACAGCGGCAAAGATGTGGAAGAAACTCCGACATCCCGAGTGGGTCAGAGAGAAAGACAAAGACGAGCACGACCTGATGGCAGGGAGCGCTCTTTAATTAGCCTGGCTAGCTAGCTCCTCCGACTGCGCGTTGACGAGAAGACAAAGGAAGTGGTACTTTTACACTGTTTACACTTCCGGGTCGAGAAAAATGGCGCCGAGACTGAAAGAAAGTAAAAGCGGAGTCTGTGGTCAAAGAGTAAAACATTGTGAAAATAAAACACAACTCAATATAACTTAAGTATAACTTAACATATACTGAAGTTAGGATAAAGTACAGTTACAAACGATCATTTTTAACCCATAAAAAGGGTGTTAGACGTCCTTGTTCAGGCCTTAACGCTGTTTAAAACCCACTGTGAATTTAGTGAATCCTTTATTTTATCCGTGAAAGAAAAAAATGTCGAATGTATAATTTTTATAGTTTAAGTATATTTTACTTATAAGAATTACATGCTTTTACTTAAATAATGAATTGTGAATGCAGGACTTTTATTTGAAACTAATGCAATCTAATACAAGCATGCTGTAAGAATCCCTACATTCATGAAGGATATTTAATGTTCAGGTTTCTAACTGATTTAGAGAAATGTTGATTCAACTTTATGATCATTTTGGAGGATGTGGTTCTGACGGGTGTTTCTATTGTATTGTCCCCTCTATTTAGATCAGAAAACGGCTAATGATGGTGGCTCAATAACAGAAACACCTCTGTCTGTCTGTTCCTCAGCAGCACAGACTGTGGGACCCAGAAAAATTAAATATTCATGTTTGAATTTGTAATTAATATTTAGTCTGTATGAGTATTTATCAATAATAATAATACATATGTATATATACACAATTTATTTAAGTAAAGAATTATTCAAAAATATTCCATTAACATTCTTTTGCACTTGTGTTTTTATTTATGCTCTAATTTCTTTTTATTTTTCATGTACTGTAATATTACTTTGTAATTACTTCTACATCAGCAAAACAGCTATACATGCGGGGCTTTGTTGTCCTAATGTTTTCTAGTTTTAAACACCTTTACCTAAACTTTTCATTAATAAAGGAATCTAACAGGAAACACTGGTATTGGTTCAGTTGTCTGCTGTCATGCCAAAGTGTTGATAATCCTCTGATTACTGTTTGAAACAGTTCACACAGTTACAGAACATGCTGAGAGTCCATCCTTTGTACTATTGATGCAGAAATGGCAAATTATCTCAATATGATCGACCTCAATAGTGATAATATTATGATATTTTGGGAAAGTCCACTGGTGTCTAAAGAAAATTTTAACAAGTGAACATTAGTGTTGTTTGTCTCCAAGCATTTATTCTTCATAACAAGTAAAAACTGCATTTATAATTCAAATCTGATGCAATCTGGAGAAGACTATTTGAGAGTATTGTCAAACCCACGTGTTCTGCTGTCACTATAAAATCACAGTGTCACAGGATTCAGTTTCTCACCGATGGACGCAGAAGTTCTTCTCTGACGACAGTTGGGTGAAAACAAGCGAACAGAGTAAACCGGGCTCAGCGGTGTTTACTTTCAAATTTAAACTCTATCATCCCATCACACCCAAGCTACTTTAACACCAGCGCTTCAGTCACACCTGTGTGAATCAAACCTGCCTTACCTGCCCAGGGCCCCCTGCCTGCAGCGGGGAGACCCCGTGTGTTCACCCTAACTCACCTGTATCCACCACCCGCGTCACCACGAGGTTCGGGTAGCTCCTCCGGAGCAAGGTCGCTCGGTCCATCCGGAGAAACTCTAAAAACTCTGCTTCCTGGGGAGCTGTCATCAACTTGTCATTTGTAAAAATAAAGAAATAAATAAAACTGCCAGAAACTGAATCGTTTGTTGAACTTGTTTCCGTTTCGCGGCTTCACCTCCGTCAGGTAAGCAGTGACCGGGTTAGCTTAAGCTAACTGTTAGCATTACCACGGCGGAGCCTCCTGACGACTCACAGACACAATCCGACAATATTAACCGACTGATTTATTTTCCGTGGTAATGTTGAATGTTGTGGAGTGTGGAGCACCGGCCTGCCGCTCCGGCTGGACTGGTCAACTTTATCCCGCCGGCCTCGTCCTCAGCGCGAAGAAGAACGGCGCCTCCTGGTGGAGCAGCTCGGCCTGATGAAATGACCGGGCTCCTCACCTCCACCTGGGCTCCTCACCTCCACCTGGGCTCCTCACCTCCACCTGGGCGCCTCACCTCCACCTGGGCTCCTCACCTCCACCTGGGCGCCTCACCTTCACCTGGGCTCCTCACCTCCACCTGGGCGCCTCACCTCCACCTGGGCGCCTCACCTTCACCTGGGCGCCTCACCTCCACCTGGGCGCCTCACCTCCACCTGGGCGCCTCACCTCCACCTGGGCGCCTCACCTTCACCTGGGCTCCTCACCTCCACCTGGGCTCCTCACCTCCACCTGGGCGCCTCACCTTCACCTGGGCGCCTCACCTCCACCTGGGCGCCTCACCTCCACCTGGGCGCCTCACCTTCACCTGGGCTCCGACGCTCCGCTGAAACCGCTGCTGATCCGACTTCACGTCATCTGTAGTGTTGTTGAATCGTGCTTCATTACTGTACTGCAGTACATTACTGTACATTACTGTACTGCAGTACAGTAATGTACAGTAATGTACTGCAGTACATTACTGTACATTACTGTACTGCAGTACAGTTCTGAAGCACATGAAACTAGGGGTGATGTGGATGAATGAAGACTGAGAGGATCAAGGAATCCATTGTTTATTTCACTTATATACAACCTGTGAAACTAGGAACACAACATTTCAGCTGCATCATGTGTAAATAATTCAAATCTTCAATAATAATATCAACTTATTTTTTCTCCATGTGTGTTTTATCTCTTTTTTATAAGCATGGTTATTCTTTTTGAGATAGATTAACTTACAACAGGTACAAAATGAAGCTGTTCAACAATACAGGCTGTGTGTTTGTGTATATGATTCCTTCTGACTTTCCTTTGCTGCTATAAACAAACGAGCTTATGTGTTGCAACACAGGTTAGATATTAAAAAAAAAACCTATAACACATCAGCATTCTGGTAAGAAAGCATCAACAGGTAAAGAACGGACATCTCTGGATTTTTGCCCCTTTCCAAATGGTAAAAAAAAGGTTGGAAGGAAAAGGAGAAAAGTCCTGTAAAGCTTAGATTGTGCATCTGTAACATCAGCTGTCTCCACTGTGACAGCATGTACATGCCAGATGAACCACATCACATCTGTGGATTTTAATTGTGATCCCTTGTTCTTCCTCAGCCTGTGAAGACAGATTCACCATGAACAAATCCTCCTGTTCTCTCTTTCAGCGAATGAAACGATGCAGCAGTTCAGTGTGTAACAGCACCTGTTCCCTCCACCTGACCCTGAATTTGAGTGTCCAGCCCTCTGCTTCATGTACCACTCTTATTCTCTCCACCACTGTCCTCCTGCTGCCAGGAGACCACGCTGATGGCCTGGCTCAGAGAACTGATGAGGGAGGACAGGCCGATGAGGTAGCCGTCCTCCCTGCTGCCCTCGGCCCACGGGACGTTGTGCTGGAGCTTGCTCGTGTCAGGCACAGGGGTCGTCTTCCCAAAGTCTATCATCCACACACTGGCCTTGTTGCTGTGGTCGTGGACAAAGAGAAGCGAGCTGCCAATCACCTGATCAGGTCAAACATATGTTTATATGTAGATTCATTATGAAGCAAGGAGGAATTTGAGTGAGGTGAAAATAAATTCATCAGCAAAAAAATCTCTTGGTTCAATATATCGTCTAATGAATTCTCTACAGGTCAATTTTTTATTGCATCAAATCTACATTCTTCACTTCAGGAAGAGTTATTTAAACCAGAGTTTAACAAAAAATGAGGAAGATTAGTTTCTCTTGACCAACCTCATGGGTTCTGAAAAATGGTGAGTTTGTCAGCGCCTCACTCAGGGCCAGGAGTCTGGAGTGGTACGCCTTCTGAGGGCAGAGATTCAAAGACAGAAGAGACTCATAAACGTTTGGCATTACTTTAGTTCTCACTGCAGTAGTTACAGATGAAGTAAATTGCAGCACTTCCCCCACACGAGAGCAACTAGAGACACAACTGGACAAAAATCTGACTTTCATTTCTTGAAATCTTGAAAATCTTGAAATCATTTATTGAATCTTGTGTTTACTACTTACTTACTTACTTAATCAGTATATTATTGCTAAGATGGATGGAATTCTGTATTCATTCCAAAGTGAAAGTTTTAGCAGAAAGAACAGAGCAATCCTTTCTCTTTCAGGAATCCCTTCCACACACCATAGTAAGATTAAGGTCAGAGCAGTGTAATATAACTGCTGTTTGTAGGGTGGACAGAACTGACCAGGATGTCCAGCTGACTCCTGGTGAAGAAGAGCAACGCCTCTGTGACTTGAGCTAAAGTCTGAATTTTCCTGAAGTCCCGTTGGACACTGCCGTCCTCCATCTGACTCACACACACAGAGACAGGGACATGACACAGCTGAAGACTTCTGGGGAAATACTGTAGGTAACTGGGTAACATGATCGACCGGCCCGTAGTCCTACCATGATGCCTTCTATCCTGAAGCCCAGTGTGGCTGTAGAACTGGTCGTATCCCTCCACTGAAGGTAGCGCCACTTGGTCACAGCTTTCTGTGCGTGTTCCTCTGCTGACGGAGCTGAGGGGTCTGTTTTCACCATCTTCTGGTACATGTCGCTGCGCAGGGTGGCTTTGGTCCGAGCTTTGGCCAGTTCCTCCTCCTGGTATGTCCTAACAAAGAAACTCCCATATAATACACTGTGTAAAATGCACACCGATACCTGGATGGAAAAAGCAGTGTTTATAGTGTTAGTTTATTCCAGATCAATCAGGGATTGGTGGTAAAATTACCCACTGCTTTAGTTTTGACCAGCCACCCCAGAGCCATATTAGTTCTATAACACAACACCACACCAATCAACATTTGTCAAGCTCAAATAATAATCAGGGAGAAGTCAATTCTCATTAAAATTTGCTTTATAAGACCCATGTGAGTGATTTAGTAATCAGGGTTGAAAAGGTGAGATTGTTTTGACAACACCTGTGTCCAAGGCCAGTAATGAACTTTAAGGCTCAATGTCTGACAAAGATCATGTAATATGATCAAAAACTGCAGAAAAGCTAAATGAACCTTTAGGTGAGATTTTTGTTTTTAAATTCATTATCAAGGAACTGTGGACAAAAAGGTTTAAGGTCAATTAGAGCAACACAAAGTGGTGAGTTAATGAAAAACTGAGGTGATCAGAGAAGGTTCTGGATGCTCAAAGAGAATCTAAACCTTTCTCCCACAGTCAGAACTGGACTCATCATCTGTCAGGAGAAAAAAGGCTCTGAAACCCACCTGACTCCCATCTTGCAGTCCATGATAACTGGTCTCCTCAGGCCACTCAGCAGGTCCTCCAGGCGGATGTAGCACTGCTCCCCCCTGCTGACCATGCCGTGGTACTGCGGGACAAACGGTCTGAGCGGGTCCCTCATCAGACAGTCCAGGCAGTTCGCCTCCACTTCACTGTACAGTTTCAGCACCTCCCCTCCCTCGCTCAGCTGGAAGTTACCTGGTGACACCAGCGCGGGGACAAAGGTTCAGATGACTGTGGTTCCATATTGTAAATTAAACAGTATGATGTGATCTGGTTTCAGGTTCACTCTTCCGCTGTGAAACGTCTTGTAAAGTTACAGCATGAACACCAAACTCCTAATCAGTAAAATGATCTGTATGGAGTGATGATGTGTTTTCATGACTGCCTGAGAGAAATCAATACCAACTGTCAATTCAACCTTCTCTGAAGCTTTAATTCTAATGATAATAATTAGGTCAACATGTTATAGTCGTCTATGAGGTGACTGGCCCTCACTGAGAGACCTGTTCTAAAAGAGTCTGTTAGTGTGTGTTCTGGGTGAACTGTAACACACATGCCTTGATGTCCAGCCAGCTGGACCCAGGAGCTCTGCCGCCGCAGCGACCAGTGCATCATGGTCAGGTAGGTTTTCCAGGAGCGACACTGAGGCACAAAAGAAGAGCAGATTAAGGTTTCCGCAGCAGCTCCAGGCCACACATTCATCCTGTGGCTTGGTTTGTTCTCTGCACATTTCTTTGGACAAAAGCATTTACCTGATGAATGAAAACCTGGTAAAACATCGTAAAGACCCTTCATGTTCCGATAATACATCTGAGGTCGAGAGCCATATGTTGCAGCACATTACACAGTATTAACAGCTCCTAGGTTTTCAGTGAAGGTCAACAAACTGTTGCAAGTGTCGGTACATTTTGTGTTTACAAATGATGCATTCCTCGACAGTTATGAGCTGTTTTGTATATACACAAAACAGCCACCACGCTGGACACAGGCCTGGCATTGAAAAACCAGAAACACAGGGGAACACAGCTGGACTTAAGCATGCTCAGTGGAGACACTGTCACAATATGACAAGTTGCAGTTTGAATAAAATGTCTAGATCATAGATCTTCATCCTTCTAATCTCAGATGTTTGCATCCTAAATGTTTTCATTTCGGTCAGGTGATCTCTCATTCTTGTGAGATCTTTGATTCAGTCATTGTGGATTGCTGTTCAGTGTCTGACTCAAACAGACAGCATACACGGAGAAAATGAACATCTACACCCTGGTCCTCCTGCGACTGTCTGCTCTCTCTCCATATCTGCAGCAGCAGCAGTGGCCAGACATGCAAACACCATTCAAATCTGACCCGATCAAAGTCCCCTTTCACGCTAATGCAAATCACCAGGACCACAGGTGCAAAGAACAGTTGAGAAATACAGCTTTAAGCCTCCCACTGAAAACCAGAGCAACCAGTGCTTATACTGGGACAGCAAATGCCAAAACTGAAAATGTGGTTATAAACTGATTCCTTTATTGTCTCAGGCATTCTCACCTTCCTGAACGTCTTCCTCTTTTTCCCAGCATCCTCTCCTTCGCTGAAGACCTCATCACTCTCTGCTGAGGAGAGGTTGATGGAGGAGCAGGAGGAGGTGGAGGAGGAGGAGTGCAAAAGCTTGGAGAGGATTGGATGTGGGGAGGACCACTGACGGGTTGAGGAGGCCCCTCTCAGCTCCTCAGCATCTCCATCCTTCCCCTCAACGCTCTCCCCGCTCCCCTCGTTCTCTCCCTCTGCTGCTGAATTAGATCTCCTCCTCTCTTCACCCCCCTCTTCTTTTCCCTCTGTCTCAAAACTTGAGTTTGTACTTCTCCAGTGTTTCCACTGACTGCTTGTGTCCCCGACTCTTCCCGAATCATCATGTGTCGTTTCTCCTCCAGTCTCCTCCACTCTTCTCTTCCCACTCCACCTTCCTTTCTCCCATCTGTCTGTGTCAGCTTCACAGCTCCCTCCTAACCTCTCCCTCCTCCTCACCCTCCATTTTGCCCTCACTTCATCCCTTGCAGACCTTGTCGTCAGTTCGTTAACTTCTTTCTTTTCTGTGTCTTGAACAACCTCATTCCTGTCTTCCTGTATCACCTCATCATGTTGATGCTGCTGGTGAGGGATGCTCGTCACTGAATTGAGCTCATTGTTCTTCTCTTCATCGTCTCCGAGTCCACCTATACACTGACTGTAGGGAGGGAAGCTTTTTGCCAACTGGAGCTTGGGTCTGGATCTCACTCTGACCTTCCTGCAGCTGCTGGACGGCCCCTCACTGATCGTCAGGTGTTGGTGAGTCTCGTCCGATAGTTTGGCAGAAAAGTCATTATCCATTGTTTTCTTATGCTGTATCTCCATCTTCCTTTCTTCTATGTGGTTTTCACCTGCTGTGTCCGTCTTTGTGTCCATTGTGCAGCGTGGATGGTGAATCTACTCCATGAATCCAACATGTGCTTGTATGAAACAGACAGGAAAACAACAGATGCACAGTTTTGAATAAGTTTGAGGAAATGCATTAACAAGTCTAAACCTCCCTCTAACACAATCTCAGTAATATACTAAACTTTATTAAAGTGACATCTTATGGTCATATGTGTCCAATTTACCTTACCTGTGTCTTCCACCTGTAAGTTTTCAGTGACAGCGAGCTCTGTCCCGTCAGTGAGTTACGTCTCTCTCTTGTTGTCTCTGCTGGTGCCATATTTTGCATGAGGTGACGTCACTGAGTTTCCAAAGCTTCATCAAGAGCCGGCTGCCTCAGGCTGAGAGGACATCTAGGAATGACGCCCGCATGTGTCAGACAGCAGGATGGAAATAGAGTAAAGTGTCCTCCCACCAAATACCAGTGTGTACTTTGTGGGTTAACTGTTTTAGGGCAGTGTTTTCTGACTATACAAAGGATTAAACAAATATTCTGATGAACGTTTTAAATGTTTTATTGCAGCAACTGAACAGAGTATATTTGAGAATAAATTTGCAGATAAGTAAAACACATTTTGACTTAAAAGATTTCTTTAATCATAATTTTACATTTTGCTCAAGTAATAAAGTAATAAATGGGTTGATAATTTTAAAATGACATTTCAGCAGGCAGCATGACAGTTAGAAAATCTGTTCAACACAAAACACATAAATGTATCACTGTGAAATAAATATTCATGTGTAAATGCAGACAAAATATTTGATATATATATATATATAAATATACATGAAAATGTGATGTAATTGTAAACATTTTAAAAACTCAGCTCATTACCAATAAATGTTATTTCATCCTGCTTTTCTGAACAGTAACAGATTATTGGTCATTTTCATGTTATTCCTACAGCTTTTATTTCACAACACCAACAGTTTCACCAGAGAGTTTCAGTTCAGACCAAAGCAACAGCTGGTCACATGACTGACTCGGCCCTGTTTGTCTCGATTCACAGACAAAGACTGTGATGAGAGGTGGTGTCATGAATTAAATGGTTATTGGGAAAATGGGAATGTAAAATAAAAACTTTGGGACTTTGAAAAAAGTAATTGACTGAGTTTTAAAATGCATTGCATGTTTTCAAAATGTCATTGTCACATATTACATCTTTTTCTCTGTAGTTATTAATATGTCTGTTTATATCAGAATATATTTTGTATTTATTTAACATTGAACAATAAAATAGTAAACATCAGGTCAGGTGTCCGATGTGTCAATCCTCTAAAGGCGTCACCATTCAAGGCAAAATACCAGTGGGACCCATGAGATGAAAATGGCACAGCTCAAACAGAGCAGCTCAGGTCATCCATTGGTGTATCTGTCGCTGCTGCTCGGCCTCTTTCTGAGTCACTTTCAACCACATATGGCTCATAAATCATCATCACATCTCAGTGTCAGCGTCGCTCTGCACTTTTTCAGTTTCTTTTATTAGAGCCCTCAGGCGGCCTCTGTTTCATTTACTTCAGCCTGACTAAGTGTATGTCTGCTCTGCAGCTCTGTGCCGTGTGTCTCCTGGCTCAGATTTGTGGGGGTTGTCTGGATGGGACCCAGCAGCTCTGCAGTACCTGTCAGAGAATTTGTTTGTGCAGTCAAACACACTGTAACACACTCAGGTTGTCAGTCCCAGGTGACTGATGCTGACAGCTTGGATAACATTACATTTACTGTGTGCATTTGTGAGTGTGTCTGTGTTATTTCTTTGTACCTGCGGCAACATCTTTTTCATCCTCTCGCTCGTTGTTCATGTTCCCTTCCCGCTCTGACACCGGTCCATCTGTTCTCAGCTGTAAACAACAAGGAGAACGAGCACAGCTGAGTCTGGGCCATAACACCTGATGTGATAATTCACACTTGCGTGAACACAAAGTCATGAAATGCAGCTCAGACAGAAGTGCTGTCTGCAGTAATAAGCCTGTGGTCTCACCTGTTCTGGTTGCCACCTCACTCTCAACAGCAGCCTCATGTAGCTGAGGACGAAGAGGACACTGAGGAAGATGAAGTTACTGGAAACACCCACGAGGGCTGACAAGACAGGGAAGTAGAACAACAAGTATCTGGCAAGAAGACACAGAGAGACACAAAGAAAAATGTCACTAAGGCATCACAGGTGTTGTCGTATGATGATGCTTTGTCTCAGTCTCAGCTTCAGTCGATGATTTTCTGTTGTTATCTTCAGCAACACTCAGAGAGCACATCTGAACGTGAGCTGTGATTGTAGTTGGAGACACTTTTTGCCATTTAAGAAAAACTGAGAGTTTCTACCACTCAACACAGAAAATGTCTCTGTTGGTCTATTGAGGCAACTGCTCGTCCTCCACAACCAGATGCTTCTGTTTATCATTAACTGTTGAGTTGTTTCAAACTGAGTGTGACTGAAACCTGGTGTTCAATGAGACGGCTACAACATGTTCTCCATCATCATCACTATAGATGACGTGATGGCACATAATCAACATTTAACACAGGAAAAACACAAACACTCTATTGTGACTCCACTTTGAGCTGTAGGTGAATAGAACATGTGAATAAATATTCATCAATATAAATATCTATGTACTGCTTCAGTACAGTGTCTGGGAGATTCTCACCTTATGCCAGTGAAGTGAGCGTGAACGTACAGCTGAGATGAGTAGATCTGCACCTTGTTGGACAGGATCTCAATGACGGCTGTGACCGAGGGGGCGTACTGAACAGGAAGAAAGAATTTATTGGGTAGACTTCAACTAAAGATTTTGCTGTTTTGCTGTTCAAGCACACACACTCTCACAAAGCAGCGCAGTACTCACAGGGTCGTCGGTGTAGTCGGAGAAGAGCTCCACCTCCAGCACTTGTTTCTGCTCAGTGGCTCCGCTCAGAAAGGCTGGGAGGAAGAGCAGCGTTCCCAGGGTCCTCAGCAGGTCTGAGCGGTATCGCAACATGCTCTGACCACAACACAACAACACAGTCACATCACAGGGATTATTTCATTCAGTCCGCTGAGGATTCATTAATCCTCTCTTTCTTTACTAATGCATGATAACAAATCCCCAGAAGATGTTGTCAGAGATGGAATGATGAATATGCAGGAAAGGATGACTGAGTGACTGTGTTGTGTGCTAATGAACAGTAGCAGAAGCTGATCTCAGTGACTCTATTTTAACAAGTTCATTACTTCAGTGGGGTGGGGGTGTGTGTGCTTTGACTCTGTGCTTAGTGACAGTGGATTTGACTGAGAGGTGTTTCAAACAGGCCAATTTATGAAGCCGGAGCTGCAAAAATATTTTCAGAATATTATGTCTTGAAACAGTCCAATACAAAAACACCACCAGGAACCACATCAACAGCTCTGCAGTGTAGTTTTAATAAGGGACCACGTTGCATTATAATATAAATAAATATAATAAATATTTTTGTTTTCTGATCACTGTGAGTAATTGACCTCAATGACAGCATCCCCTCCACATCTGAATTCACTGTGCACCTGTATCAGTCATGATTTCACATATTCATCCCATCATCTCATTGCAGTGGAGCTCTGCAGCAAGCATAAGCAGCTGTAATCTGACTCTGACCAGGTTGTATGATTAAGAGGTTATTGTGCGTCAGCGCTGTACTCACAAAGCGAGAGCTGGAGGTGGACAGCTGTTGTCTTGCCTGAGAAACACACAGCAACGCAACAATGAATCAGTGGAGGTTGCAGGAGCTAGTAATGTAGCACGACTTGATTGTACGTGAAGCCTCCTTGGAGCTAAGACAATCTCAGTGCAACTCACAGAACGAGCAGAGGAAGCAGCATGGCCTCCGTCCCGAGAGAAACAGGTTGTCTTGATCATGAACATCCCCAGCTCCTGATTGGTTGGAGACTCTGGCATCTCCAGCTGCAGAGAGATCTGATAGGCCTGGCCAAATGTCAGCACCTGAACATACATTTTAAAAAGATGACACGCTTCTATGAACAGAACAGATGAACGATTGAAACACAGACAGAGGCAGCCACATAGACAGACACACATTCATACATACATGTTTCTTGTTCCTCATAAGAGAGACGTTTGCCACAGGATAAGAGCACAAAAAAGAGGCAGGAGACTCACAGTCTGTCCTGTACACAAAAATGGGAATGACTGAGTGTGAGTGAAAGCAAGGAATAGGAGATAAAACACACAGTAGCTTCAGTCCGTGTTTTCCTGACGCAGCTGGTCATCATTTCATATACACACCTGTAGTAATAGTGCACAGGTGTCGAGAAAGCCGCCTTGGGCATGTAGGAGTAGTAGAAGCTCCCGTATAAAAAGGCAGCGAGCCAGAGGAGCAGGAAGATAACAGAGAACACAACAAAGCCCTGTACGACTCTCTTACGGGCGTGTGACACCGCTGCAACAACAGCACCCTGCAGCCTCAGGAGTGCAGGTCCAGTGAGGGCCGACAGCTCTGCCTCACCTCCGGAACGTAAGGGACTGTCTCGATCCATAAAATCTGAAAATCCAACAGACAGTGAAGATAATGAGATTTTTTGAAAAACAGATAAGAACAGGGTTAACCAAGAATGGCTGCAAAATTAAGACAGATTAAGGCATAAAAAATATAAATACAATGTCATTACAAGCATTTTCTACAGGGTGATTGAACAGATGCAATTAAAAGGGCCAAACTGACTCAGTTTAGCTGAGTTACCAAAATGCGTTGACTTTTCTTCTGAAAAGTTATTTGGTCCACATTTTCCTCAGAAAAAGACACAGTGCACACTGGACACAGTCACATGAGGTTGAAGACACAAGCATCACATTCATAACACTGAGCTGAAAAACCACTGAGTCCAATCTCACATCAGATGACTCCAAACTGTGTCAACGGCCAACTACTGCTGACTGCGTTACATGTAAACTTATTACCTGTAAACTGTGGCTCAATACACTGTGAGAAACACTGGAGGAGTGAAGGTGTTTGTCAGTGCTCCTCACTAAACTAAAGCTAATTATCACAATTCATGAAGCTTGTTTCGCTCAGTAAGAGGAAGGGAGTTGTCACTTGCTCAACACATAAATGAACATTTCAATGCAGATTTTCAGATCAAGAGTTATGTTGGAGAGAATTACAGTGTAGAGACACTGCAGCATTTAGCTCAATATCCAATCAAAGCCTGAAGAAAACAGTTTGATTAAAATAACTGTGGAATCCAGCAGCAGCAGCATGTCTGCAACAGTTATCTGTCCCGATATAAAAAACTCACCTCTGGTTTCAGTTGGCCAGCTGTGCTGTTAGGAAATCACTTCTCCTTTCCTTCAAGTGTCTTGGTCCACAGCGTCTTCATGAAATGCTGTGAACAGAAAACAAAAAAAGCTGTTAAAAAGCTGCCATTGGACAGAGCCTGGTCCATCCCACATGAAGAGCGATGCTGCTGCCAACTGGAGCAGAGTTCCTGGTGGTGAACATGACACTGACAGCAGGGCCGAGGCTGCAGGACCTGATTCACACGTTAAAAAGACCACAACAGTATGACACCCTGACCTGCTGCGATGCCTCAGAAAACCAAACTCTCTCACATTTAGGGGAAAACAAACAAAAGCAACATTTCAGAAAATCAATGCTAATGATGGCATCATAATATAAACAGACTCACTTATATCTATATTATATTATATATATATTCATATTATATATAATATAATATATAATATTTGAAGAAAAGGAGAAAAAGTTAAATAAGTAAAATCATCTCCCGTCGAGAGGGGGCGCCGTCCTCTGACCGGGGAGGAAAAACCCGCCAAAACATCCTCCACCGTAGAAGAAGAAACTCCCGCTTTCGTCACACGGAGCGACTGTTGCTAACGGAAGGTAACGGCTCAGTTCTCTGTCTCTGATCGATTATTTATCGGTTTACAAGTAGTTGAATGATGTGTATCATTAACTGAGGAAACACGTGGATGTGTTAACCGCTGTGTACTGAGTTAGTTACCGGAGACAGATTCACACTCACTGTCCGAGAGAAACCAGCGCGGATCATGATTCCTGTCAACTCGCCTGACAAATATTCCCTCGATTAATCGTTTAGTCCATAAAATGTCAGAATACAGTGAAGTAAAAGTGAAAAAAGTTTCCAAGAGGTAAATCTTCAAATGTGTTTTTGTGTCTGATCAACGGCTCAAAGCAAAAATATTCTCACTTTAATATGAAACTAAGCAGAGAAAAGCAGGAAACCTTAATATCTGAGAGGCTTAGGATATTTGGTGATTATTTGTCTATTGATGGACTGAGTGATTAATCGACTAGTCGATGCAGCTCTACGGATCACGCCAGTGGACACAGTCGTGAATGGATCGATCAGACGGTTCGAACAGCAGTTTTCCTGATGCAGCTCAAAGCGCTTTGCTGCAGTCTGACAATCTGAGGAGAAGACAACAGAAATGTAAACAGTCAAACAACCAGAGACTGTTGCACACACGATATAAAAATGCTCATAATAAACCAGTTAAATAGATTAAAAAGCAGATAAGCTGAGCTGCTTCCTCACCTCATGCTTCTCATAGTTACAACTGGACATAACTGCAGAGACTGATGTGTAGTTTCCGTGTGTTCTGGTTGCAGGATGTCGTGTCACACCAGTGTTACTCATGTCCGTGTGTCATCGGCGGGCCAGGCACAGCGAGCTCCCGTCCACCTGATGCCCTGTGAGATTGAACACAATGGGCCTGCTGAGGTCTCACAGTACTTCACTGCTACCACCAAAGACCGTAAATATGGTACACTGAAAATATGTTTCATCTCTGTCACAGTTTTAGTTTTGCAAAGTCTCTCTCTGCACTGGGACACACTGACGAGTCTCAGTAACGGTGTTTGGTGCATTTCTCCCATGACAGAGAAGACAGTGTCATTCAGAGGCCGTGGGCTGAAGGGGCAGGAGCTCGGCTGCCCACAGGGCTACACTGGCCTGGTGCTGAAAGAGATCAACAAGCCGGGCTCCGACCAAGAGGTAACACCAGCGACCGCTCACAGCTGGTGGGGGTCACTCAAACATACGACAAAGCCCTGACTGCGGGGGACATGAACTCAGACATGAAGTTGTGTGGTTGAAGAGCGGGTGAAAAATCCCTGAAACAAGAATAAAAGACTCGGCTGTGTCTGGAGCTGTGATGTTTACTAAGAACTGACTTTCATGAGGTTCCTGAAATAACAGGAGCAGTGCATTAACACTGTGCATTAACATAAGAAATTCAACTCAAGTCAGTTTTTTTTTTTTTTTTTGCACCAAATCACAGCTGAAGTTAAGGCACTTTTCAAATAGATCAGGTCTAGACCGAACTCTTTATAGTGTTATTTACAGAGACACAACAATTACCACCGTGAAAATTTTAATTACTTTCAATTTCTGTTGTTTGCTGCAGGGGTCGACTTTCCTTCTTTTCACTTCAAAAATCAACAAAATATCCAATTTGTCCACAGTTACCCAAACTTTTTCATACAAATATATGCAGCATACCTTATGTTGATGTGCTTGTGTGTGTGTGTCCAGGACAGGACAGTGAGGGTGTCCTCTGTGTTCGACAAGCTGACGTACTGGAACCTGGAGACTCCTCCGAATTCTGACGACACGGTGGTGATGGCGATGGACTGGCCTGAGGTGGCTGAAGCGGTGAGTTGTTCTCTTTATGTAGACTGACAATAATTTTAGTCAAACCAGTAGTTTGTCCTGTTAAAATTCCTTATAGAGCATAAAACTTTTCTGATGTCTTTCACTGCAGATGCAAATCATCCGTATGAGCAATAGATATAATCTGGATCAATTAAAAACAGCAGCAGTTTGCTGTTTGAGCTGTATAGTGGCACCATCCTTTTTATTGTTTCCTCACAGTTTAACAAATATTTTATTAACACCAGTGTTTAATTATAATACTTGGATGGAAATACAGGGAATCAGAGGCAGACAGATTTGTAGGTGGATGCTGATATTTTGTCTCCTCTCAGATCCACGGACCTGTAGACGACTGAAGAGACAGTTTCCAGCTAAAGGACGACAGGCTGACGTCACCTCAGCGTGTTAGGATGAAATGTACAGTTTGCTGATTACTGGTCACAATGATCAGACCTCAGAGATGCTAACCTGTTCCATCAGGTGAAATGTTTATATTTTTGTAAATGTTCTTTTGTAGTGAAATAAAGAAAAATAAAAGCTAATGTTGACTGAACAACCTGTGCATTGTGTGAGTCGCTGAAACATTACAACATCTGCACATTGTTTAGTCTGAACAGTGTTTATTCACAAGGTAACATTTAGATTTTGCACACTTGCTACCATGAACCTAAACAACCAATGACTCAACTGCCTGATATGAGTCTCCACTCTCAAACTCTTAGGTTTGTATGGTAACAACCACACTAATCAATTTCCATTAGACCAGCTCCCAACACATGTAACATGGTGCAGAACAATAAATTCCAAAGTGTCAAAAAGTCATTGAGGCACATTTAAAGTTTAAATTTGAACATTGAAAGAGAAGGCAGAATTACTGCATCAGTTGACGTGTGTTCATCATGTATATTTAGTCTTCTACTACAGGAGAAACACTACAGAGTAAGCAAAGCTAAACACAGAAAGGGTTATTCACTCCTCTCTCACTTCCACTGCTTCCTACCAGGGAATGTAGGCTCAGTTCAACCCATTTATATTCCAAAAACTTTGACTTCATCCTGATGGGAAATGTCAAGTAACTTTGATGATTTCAGGAGAAATCTTCATGACAAGACAGGCACAGTGCTCAGAATCCAACTGTCGACTGTAGGCTACTGTATTTGTCATTTAAATACTGCTAGAGCAGATAAGTGGTGGAGCAGTTATCTTTATGATCAGTTTGTTCTTTCAATTAAATGAAGTACTTTTCCTCAGTATTTAGAGACGTTAGTTAGTTTGCTCAGCTGCCTCTGACTTTTCGGGTCAGTTGCCTCATTTTTCTTCCTTATCAAAGACTTTATACTACACTGCTAAAGGAGATGAAGGAACAAGAAAATAACAGACCATATAGCACCCATGATGTCCTACTTCATCAAATATACTGTACACATCTGCTACTGATGATGTGGCTTTTTGAGAAGCTCATACTTTAGGTTTTGTAAGTTAAAAAATGGCACATTATGATTCTATTTCTAGAACTCGTGTAGGTATTTGCTGCCATGTGAACAACTCATTTCATCCTGTAAATAAAATGCTAGACAATACAATGTTACTACATTTACAGCTGCTGGCACAGAGTCACACTGCAAAGGCAGTTATACAAATTTAGACTGATAAAATTCAAAACACAACAGTTTTCTCTTATTTGTGTTTGAAGTTGATATAGCAAACAGTAGGTGTAGGTATGTGTCACAGGAGTCATTCAAACATTTCCACACAGCTCCTGAATCAGCTCCTCTTTCTATAAAGTTTGTGATCATGTTTATACTCATACAAATGTATAAATAAAAGATCAAGATATTAAAACAGTACAAACAGAAATTTTACAAAGAGTAGCATAACAGCACAGGAATCAGTTTAGAGTTCTACAGGGACAACGGTCACACATCAACATTAAGTGTTTTAGTTTGAGGAATGAGGGTCAGTCTGACTGTTTACTGTGTGTGTGTGTGTGAGTTATTGTCATTCTGTACTTATAGGGTCCAAACATCTGCAAAATAAAAGACAGCCGGGACGTCTGGAAGTAAAAGTATGAGACAATATCTGGATAAACTGATCATGATAGTTTGATTCAAGAAGCAGTGAAACTAATGGCAACTGTGTGACTGTCTTTTTAAACAGGGGCCAACAGAGAGGCAACTTTTTCCTTATATAGAGTAATTTAGGTCATTTCATTACAGTTTTAATTTTCAAAAATCTTGTATGTGCCTTATCCTGTCAGGGAAGGTTCATGTGTAACCTGTCACATAAAGTTTAAATGGAAGTAAATTCTGCAACTATCAAAATAAACAGATTGTCTTGAGTAGATTTTAAGGTTTACTCCTGAAAAATAACATACATGAATAATTAAAATGTAATTTTATGTATGAATGTTTAGAAAAGCCTGAATTAAAGGCTTATGTTTCTAAAATCTAATTTCAGAAAATTTAAGACTTAATGTTGGTTTCACCACTTAAAAGATCCTCAGCTGACATAAATGAAACACCAATCACAAACTATTCATTAAAACTAACTGGCAACTATTTTCATAACCAATTCATCATTTTGAAAGAAAAAAAAAGATAGTCATACCAAAGATTATTTTAATATTATAATCGTATTTTTTTTATTTTAACTATTTTTTGGACAAAACAAGACATTTGAAGAAGCTTCTTTAGCTTTTGGAAATTATGGTGATCATTTTCCACCATTTTAATTTATACACAAAACAATAAATTATCCTCACCAAGGAGATTATGTTTTGACCTGTGTCTGTTGTTTTGTCAGCAGCATTTTGCAAAAAGCACTGACTGATGTGTGGAGGGATGGAGCAACCCATTCAATGTAGGTGTGGATCCAGTGAAAGTTCTGGATCCAGGAATTATTCTGTCACTTTCCTTGACATTTCGAGATCAAGGTCAATTCCTCAGGAATAATGTATAGATCTTGATATAAAACAATAAAGAACAATAAAGACGTACTTGGTGTTGACATGTATGACTTTGTACAATTGGTGTAGATCCAGATAATAATCTGGATCTGGTGGATTAAAATGCTGAATCTGCTTTACACACAGAGTTGTACTAGATTATTATTATTAGCTCTGCCAAGGACTTTATATTTTCACCTGTGTGTGTTTGGTTCATTTGTTTGCAGGATGTGTAGAACTGTTTGGTCTTAGCAGAGCTATGTGCTCTACTGAGTGCCACTGTAGTTGAGGAAATAATCGCTAATAGCAGCCTCACTTGTTTTAGGGTTAAAGGTCGGAGTAGGTCAGGAAACTAGGTAGAAGTTTAGGTGTGTTTAGGTGTAGAAATACAACAGTGAGCCAGTTTGTGCGTTAGCTGAGAGGTGGGGGTGGCTGTGGCGGCAGGGAGGGCTCCACGTCCGCCTTGCTGCGTTTGGCCGGCAGAGTGTGGTCATGAGCTTTGCGAATGTGCCGGTACAGGTCACCTGACTGTGTGTAGCTCCGATAGCAGTAGCGGCACTCATAAGGGCGCTCACGCGTGTGCACGATGGCGTGGCGCCTTAGTGTGTACGTGCATGAGAAAGTCTTCCCACAGACGCCACATGTGGGGACGTCCTCCACAAAGTTCCCCATAGAGTCCTGGAAGTCCTGGAAGTAGGCAGGAGGGTCTGAATGCTGCTGGGCTGTGGATGGAGGAATGAGGGAGACGGCAAAGGAGGAGGTTTCCTGGGAGGAAGGGGCCGCACTGGAGGAGGAGGAGGAGGGGGAGAGAGGGAAGGAGTAGTCGTGGGAGGTCATCTGTTGGAGACCCTGTGGGTGGGAATGGAGAAACTGAGGGCTGTTCAGCTCCTCCTCCTGGATGTCATCTTCAAATTCATCCTCCACCTCCATCACTGGTTCTCTCTCTCTGCTTTTCTCTTTCACCTCCTCCAGCTCTTCATCAGATATAACGATGGCCTCCACTTTGACTTTCACATTCTCTCTATCACTACCGTCTGTCCTCAGTCTGCTCATGTTTCTCGTGGTAGGTGAAGCTCCCGTAGCCCCTTCAGGTCCTCTAAGGGCTTGTGTCTGAGCAGCCGTGTGGAAGTCAGAGCTTTGGCGTTGGAGGGACACGGCGCTCTGGATCCGGATTTGGGGAGGTGCACGCTGAATCGGAGAGTGTGTCTGGTTGGTTTGTAAGTGTGAGGTGTGTGGTGATGTTTGGATTAACATGACCATCTGCTGTCCTCCGCCTAACGTACCTCTGTGGTCAGTCTCTGAGGGTCTCCTCACAGAGTCAGTGTCTCGGAGCAGCCGTGGCAGGTCCTGATGTGGGCCGGGGGAGAGGCTGGATTCTGAAAGAGCAGCCACTGACTGAGCTCCAGCCTGACTCACTGGGACCAGGGAGGAAGAGGATGAGGAAGAGGGCTGCTGGTTGCTGCTGTGGCTAATGAGAGAGAGAGAGAAAGGAAGGAAGAGAAAAACGACTTTTTTGTAACAGCAAACAGTAAGAATGCCCAACAGTACATGGAGGAACAATTTACTACGCATAGAGCAGAAAGGACTGAAAGGAATGTAACTAATTTTTTGTAATTTAAGGCCATAATTTTTTTTTTATGATGGAGGGAAGACATTTCATTTTACTGTACTTCTAATATCAGTATATCATGATATTTCTTAGGTATTGTAAATCACCTCCATCATGGTGAGTAGCTGTTTGCATGGTAACAGGTTGTCAAATTTCTCAAGTGTTTGGTTACATTTCTTTTTTTCTTTTTTTAAATTGAGGTAATAAGAATATTGATGATTCACAGAGTTAAAATAAACCCATGTTGACACGACTGCATCACATCCTTTCTGTAGATTTATCAGCTGCACATTCATGCTGCAAACCTCCTGTTTCACCAAAGCCCAAAGGTTCTGCTGGATTCAGAGCAGTTGACTGGGGAGGTCACTGAAGTGCAGTGAACTCACCATCATGCTCATGAAACCAGTTTGAGACGACTTCTGATTTGTCACATGGTGCATTATCCATTAACCTTTGGAAGATGGTACATTGTGGCCATAAAGGGATGTTTATGTGGTGTTTAAGGTATAAACCCTTTATGTCCACCTTGTATGTTTTCTTGGCCAAAGGTGTGACATGAAAACATTCCCCACATTATTACACCACCACCAGCCTATGACTGACACAACAGAGGTTGGGTCCATGGATTCATGCTGCTGAGGCCAAAAACTGACGCTACCATCTGCACCTGAGCAGAAATCCACACTTATGTGTTTTTGCAGTCTTCAGCTGTCCAGGTTTGGTCAGCCTGTGTCCACTGCTGCCTCAGATAATCTGGTCCTGGCTGACGGGAGTGGAACCCAACATGGTCTTCTGCTGTTGTAGCTCATCCACTTCTAGATTCAACATGTTGAAATGCTTTTCTGCTCACCACAGCTGGTTATCTGAGGAACAACAGCCTCCAGCCAGTCTGGCCGTTATCCTCTGATCGCTCCCATCAACAAGGTGTTTCCTTCTGCAGAACTGCAGAACTGTTTTTTGTTTTTATTCATCGTTCTGAGTAAAAACTCTAGAGACTGTTGTGTGTGAAAATCCCAGGAGATCAGGAGGTTTCAGAAACACTCGAACCAGCCCGTCTGTCATCAACAATCCAGCCACAGTCAGAGTCACTGAGGTCACATTTTTCCCTATTCTGAGATTAACATTGAACATGTATCTGCAGCACTGCACTGCTGCCACAGGATTGGCTTATTGGATTATTGCATGAATATCCAGGTGTACAGGTGTTCCTAATAAAGTGCTTGGTTAATTTATTACCTGAGTTGCGTGTTATGAGGATTTAACATAACTGTACTTGCCCATAAATTCAGTTATGTATATTGTTTTGTTTTGTGTTTTTGTATATTTCCTCAATTGTGACCTCATTGACCTTTACTCTGTTTTTTATTAATGTATTGTCAGCATTTCATTCTATTCTACTTTGAGCTCAAATAAAGTTCTTTTTATGTTGGGACAAGGATCAATCAGGAAGATTTCAGGCTGCCGTCAGCCTCAAGATAAAAACCACTGGCCACAAGTCTCATATTTAGTGTACAGTGTAAAGTTATTGTATTGTGATTCCATTGTTAATGTTTTTATACTTCCCTGTTTAAAACAGACTAGAAACTTACAGCAGACCCATACCTGTATGTCTCTGTGGTGCTGCAAGGGCTGCAGAGTGCCGAACCCTCCCCCTGACCTCCACTCCCCAGCCTGGTGTGACCCCCAGATGCAGGGACAGACTGGCCAGCAATGAGGCCCTGCACCAGTTCTCCACCTGGGGGCGGAGGAGGGGCGTCCATGCCTGGCTGGGTGGTATCAGCGAGGTTAGGGCTCAGGGGAGTGTGAACTCGTGCCTCTGACGACCCCCCACCAGTCCTCCGCTCAGACTTCACAGGCTCCAACTGCCTCCTCTCAGCCACTACAGACACTGGTGAGAGTGGCACTGCCATGGCAACTGGATTCATGTGATCTCCTGCCACAGCCACCACAGGCTCAGCTCCACCGTCACCGCCACCTTCTTTTCTCGTTTCTACTGCCTTCCTGACACCTGCGCTCTCCTCAGAGCGGGTGCTGTCTGCCTCAGCCAGAGGCCCCCGTCTCTGCAGGCGTCTCTTGCACACTCTCACCACCTCGTTCATGTGCAGAAAGCTCGCAGCTGCTAATATGTCCTCCACTGGTGGAGACTCCTCCAGCTGCAGCACACCTTCATACACAAAGTCCAGGAGCAAGCCAAACGCAGCAGCTGTGACAATGTCGCTGTCAAGTGTGACAGAGCTGTTGGTGCCATTTCCACCACTGCCCCCGGGGGAATCTGAGTAAAACATGTGGAAGAAAGGCGAGCAGGAGGCCAAAACAGCCCGGTGAGCCAGGAAACGGGACGAGCCCACCAGGACGGTGCAGTCACAGAGGAAGCCCCGCTGGCGCTGGGAACGCAGAGCTGACAGTAGCTGCTGGGAATGCAGGGGGAACTCCATCACCTGAGAAACAGAGAGGATAAAAACCAGTAGTTCTCTTAGGATTTCTTCAGATAAATAAAGGCTGTCACAAATTTCATATTCAGTCATCTCTTTTGGGGAAATATCAATAAAAGGCCAGTTCCCCCAAATTACAAAAAACATCCCACTTACCACTAAAGGCACATAACTGTGTAGATAGATCTGTTTTATTTCTTAGAAGAAAAGAAAAATTACATGAGGAGTGTGGATTATGCTCAGTAAACAGGACAGAGTTTAGAGAGAGGCACATTGCTAGTGAGTTTTCCTAATGTTGATTTCAAACCCCACAAACCAAATTCTTTGCACCTTCATGCTGTTTAGTTTATGAAAGCACCTCAAAACCTCACCTCACCTCAAGACCTCAGAACTCTGGCATGTAAAACCAAAGCTGTGCATGACTGGGTATAAAAACAGCAACACCACAGTGTAAATACAAATAAATGGCCTGCATCCATAGTTTTATTTACATACAATTACATAGTACTAGTACTAGCATCAAAATATACTCACAGTACCAAAAGTACTGACTCCTTATGTGGAATGGCTCATTTCAAGATAATATACATTATATTATTGGATTGTGACCACAGATGTATTCATGTGTAAGCATTATTTTAACAGTATTTGTCACCAGTTCTAATTCCTCCTATGAAGACATAATCTATATTATTACAACTGTGTTTTACTGTGTTGTATTCATTGTCAATTATCACCAACACCCAGTTATAGTTAGACGATATAAGTGTTTGTTAATGCATTTGTCAACAACTATAATTCCTCCTGTGGACACTTATAAGTAGATCCTGGTGTAGGTCTATAAACAGATAACGATCATAATAATATTGAATGTGTCTTCATAGGAGAAATGATGAAATTACTCAAGTACAAGTACCTTGAATAACCTCTTTACTTAGGTACAGTAAGTAAAGAATTTGAGTAAAGTTACTTTCCACAAGAGGAAAGAGGTAAAACTGTGAAATGCTTCTCTGCTTTTGGTGAATTAGCCCTTTAGTGTTAGTTTAGCACAAATAAACAGCGTTATCCCGGAAAACTGGAATAACCTCAACAACAAGAGAAAACACGTCAGACACAAGTTGTAAAATCCCTGAACATCAATGCACCTTCATGTACACTCCAGCTTTATTTGCCACCTGATGAGTCTGAAGGCAGCATGAACTCACCGCTGGCAGAGAGCTTATTTATGACCCACATTTAATTAATGATGTGACAGAATCTACTTATTGTTTTTATTGCTATTTATTTCTTTCTGACTTGCTATGGACCCTTTTGTGTGTCTTTAATAAAGTCTGAATATGAAGGCAGGACACTCACGGACAGCGGGTCTGTTTGTCTCTTCTGTTTATTGACGGTTCAGTTTCCGGGTAACTTCCGTCCTCTCACGTCTAAATGTGCGTTTCCATGGTGACCCGCCGGGATTCCTCCGTCTCCGTCTCCGTCTCCGTGTCTGTCTCTGTCTCTGTCTCTGTCTCTGTCTCCGTCTCTAGGACCTGCTCATGTCTTCTCGCCGCACACAGACAAGCAGCCGGCGGCGGGACGAGAAGGAGAAACACAGAGAAGAAGAAGAAATGTTCCAAATACCACCGAGAAAAACAGGCGGCTCCAGGTCGACTATGCTAACAGTAGTTAGCCGAGTTAGCTCAGCCTGAGATCGCAGCCCCGGGGCTCCGGAGCCCGCGTCCGTCTGAGCTGTGAGTCACCCTGAAACAGAAACCACTGCTCTGGGCTGAGGCGCCTCACACTTTGGTGGAAGTGATGGATGTTTTCTTACCAGCAGCAGCAGCAGCAGCAGCAGCAGCTGTGTGACTGTTTTCCTCCCTGAAAACACACAGCTTTTCCTCTGTGGTGGCTGGTTACCGCAGCTCCTCCACCCGCCACACCGCCACCTACAAGCGGGGACCGAGAACAGACAGGAAGTGGGAGCACACGGAGCGGCTGTCGACGGTTTGTTGACCACAGGTGTGATCCTGTGTAAGTCTCCACACTGTTTGGTACAATATCCGACAGCTTCACAGCATGAACGACTGAGCTGCCTGTGTTTAAATGGACGGGGACAGAAGAGGAAGAGGAGGCAGAGGAAGGAGAAGGGATCGTGGTGGAGAGGTGAGAGACTGCAGCCCTGTAAACTGGGATCAAGCCTCTTTTCTTTGATTTGTGACACATGACATATCAGTGATTCAAGGCAAACAGTATGATGTGTTTGCCATGATAAAGTCCAGGTCCTATTTTTAAACTGTGGCCATAATTAGAGCTGAACTTGAGGGTGTGTGTCTGTCATCCCCCACCAGGACACGGATGTCCGCCTGTCTAAATCCATCTCTTATGCTCTTCGCCATGGAGCCGACCAGATGAGCCTCCAGATGGGCACAGGTGAACTGCTCACAGTCTGGTCTGGGAAACACAAGTGTCCCTTTACTGATACTGTCACAGCTTCACACAGATCCTTGATAGCAAGTATTGACATTTTACTGTTTTTCACAATCACTGAAACACATTTCTTGAAACCTTCAATGCATTTCTCAAAACCTTAAACACAACACCTGTTTGTTAAACTACACTCACAAAAATCACATTCTTGAAAATCAAAAAATCACCTCACAGCAGTAATAGTTGTGTTCAGGGCATGTAGCCTAGACATACCGTTAAATAACACAACTCACTAACAGTTACGGTATTGATCACTGTAAGTTCTGCAAACAGTTCAGTATTGAATGTCTGGATTCAGCTCTCGCCTAAAATAAAATTTCAGTACAGCAAAAGGCAAAAAGAACAACGACAAAAAGCACATTACACTCTAAACATACCTGCAAAACCAAACTCAAAAAGTGATTTATTCAGCTGCAGCATCATGCTCCTGCACTGGGTCAGACCAGAGGACTTCAGCTACATCACAGGCTGTATAAGGTCCAGAAAAGCAGCTAAAGGACACTCAGACTGTGGTGAAACCAAGACTGAACTGTTTGGAGCCATGTCTGGAGAAAACCCGACGTGTTACTTAGAATTTGTTTTCCTTCTGGACGTTTCTCCCGTCTCCAGAACACGCCTGATGAAATCAGGGTGATAATGTGGTACCTTTTTGGCCTCCAACAAAACTTATATTGACCAAGGGACATTATTTTTGATTATCGTTAACACAGGTCTAGAAATAACAGGAGATTCTTTCTACATCATTCAGAACATAAACATCTGTATGTATTCTCAGTTTCACAAAAGGCTTGCAGCCTGTAAATTTATTCCACTGCAGCGGCCAGAGTTGGAACTGTGACCATAACAGCTCTCATCCTCACAGATGGCTTTGTGTTTGTGGACGAACTCCTGGCTCACCCACAGTTCCGCTCATATTCATTGGAAGACATCGAGAGAGTTGTGGACACAAATGACAAGCAGCGCTTTAAGCTCCGCCCCCACCCAGAGGATGGACGCCTGCAGATTCGAGCCAATCAGGGCCACACTGTGCAGGTATACAGCCTACATGTGGATGCCTGCGGATGGCACTGAGACGGGGATATTTGGTTTCATCAGGACGCCAGAATCACTGTTGCATTTGTACTGAATATTTAATTCACACCAAATTTGCTTTTCCCCTCTGTGGACTTAGTACCATGATAAATCTACGAGGTCTGAGCAAAGGAAAAGTCATGTCATTTCTGCAGTCACTCAGACAGCAACATGGAGTATACAGAGATTTCAGAGGCCCAGTCTGTGCACAGTATGTGTGCAGATGTGTTAATGAAAGTATGCTCCATCCTGTCCCACTGAGTGCTATGAAATAAAACCAAAATCTGATTTTTAGAAATGTCTGTAGTCCTCTGAAAGAGGTGTGATCAGTGTTAGGTGAAGGGACAAAAAGACATTGGGGAATAGCAGCACCAACTCTGGAGCTAAAGTGGATCTTCAAGTTTGATTTGATGTTTACTTTCCTCGGTTATGTGATTTTCTCTGCTTGAATTATTGACGGAGGCATCTTTTGTAAAGGCTTACATATCAGCCAAGGGTAAAAACACTCACTGGCATTGGATTTCCATCATTCCTCAGTTTTTGTTCTTATCATTCCCTAATAACTGTAGCAACATAACTGTAGGTTTAACAAAAGTCTCCATATGAATACTAATCTAATACAAAAAAGTCCAGTATACCCTCATCCAAAATCCTGTTAATACTGGTTCCATTGCTGTGGTCAGGTGAGGGATTTGGAGCTGAAACCGGTCCTGGCTGGTTCTCCAGACTGCCCTGCTGAGGCTGTTCATGGCTCCTACCTGAGCAAATGGAGCTCCATCCAGCAGCAGGGCCTGAGCCGCATGAAGAGGACACACATCCACCTGGCATCAGGCCTCCCAGGGGAGGATGGCGTCATCAGTGGTAAGCTGTGTGTGTGTGAGACAGAGAAACAGAAGCATGTCTGCTGAACACTGAGGTGAACTGGTCCTACAGTTATTTCATTTTCCCATCAGGCATGAGGAAAGACTGTGATCTAGCCGTGTTTATCGATGTGCCCAAAGCTCTGGCTGGTAATCCACTATCGACTGTTGCCCAAATGCTCAATTCAGTCTATATGTTTAGACAAGAATCTGTCTCACATGTTTTATGTGTATATTTTACAGACGGTATTGAGTTCTTCTGGTCAGAGAACGGTGTGCTGCTGACTGCAGGCAACGCAGAAGGAAAACTTCTTCCAAAATACTTCTGCCGAGCCTTAAGACTGAGACCTACAAGTAAGAAAAACAATCAGACGGATTAATTCTGTATGGATTTTGTTTTAGAACAAGGATTGAGGTTCAAAATGAACTTGTTCACTGAGGTCAGTGTTGTCCTGTGTTTCAGGGAGCATCCTGCCCCTGCAGTAGCAGCAGGGGATTCTGACTAGTCATTGGTCGCAGGAAGCCTCACCTGACTGTGCTAACATCCCATGGTTGGTTGATGCTTACCCTAGTTGCCTTGGTAACATTTGGTGTTTGGCAGGAACATCCTTGTGAGGTGATGCTGGTCATGAATAGAATGAGAATTCATCCTAAATGTGACTAATTTGGAAAACTGTTCATTTTTGTGTCATTATTGAGAGGATCAGGATGGCTGCAGGGAAACATCCTTTATTTTTATATGAGAATTTGACCAGTTTATGCCAAACTTTATGTCACTTTTTATTTATAAGAATAACCCTCTTTTGATTTGTTAATAAATAATAATAAAGTAATAAATAAACTTGAATGACTACAAGACAATTTTCACCAAGCAGCTGTAAAATATATAATTATGTTTACACACTGTGGAAACAACCAGCCAGGACTTTAAATAAAGGAACATTTGAAGACATGTTGCATTTGTGGTTAGACGCATGACTAAATATGGGAAAGCAGAGGATGCAGACACTGTGGTTTTCGTTAACGGACTGCCTTCACAGTTTCTTATGAAGACATGGACGCGCACGCAGCATGTGAGAGGAGATAATTGGTTTGAAGCTTCCTGTGTAAGAAGCAACAGAAGTTGTCACCATATGTCACCACCGCAAGGAGTGAAGACAACAGAGAATTAATAATTACTGTATTTATTTTAATAAATGTTTATTTATTCAGAAGTTTATGGCAAATAGCTCATATTGGCATGAATTTTATCCTCACTGTCTTAAATTCTTGGCTCTAATAATAATGTGGCTGCTGTAATGTGTCGTTCATTTCTATCAGAGTGTCAGTAAGACTGCAGCTCTGGACAAAGTGAGGCTTTGCATCCTGAACAATACTGATTACAGGTTTGGCTACAAACTGGTGAAAAGAAAAGTAGCTGCTGGCTTCTCCAAGTGTTTTTACATTTCCACGAGTTTGATTTAGTCCTGCTGATGCTGAACCAGATGACCAGCAGTTTGGCCCAGCAGCAGTCCGTCCTGGAGGAAAGTGAAAGTCAGCATGAACACCACTGGAGTCTTCAACTGTCTGAACATGTAAAGTCTTCCAACCTCTGATGTCTCTCACAAATAACAGTGTGTGTGTGGAACAAACTACATAAGAACTTAAGTGGACTGACAAGGTGAGTTTACACATGTACACATGAACAGAATATCTTATCTAATCCTTAATACAGTTCTGATCTTTTGTGGTCGCCTGAAGGCAACGTAACTTCCTGTTCCACGTGGTTCTCCATTGTTGAGACAGAAGATCTGGTGACATCTGTCTTAGAGAGCCTCATGGCCGCCGGTCAGCTTGTGGAAAAGTTCCTCATTGAGCGTGTCACTCTTCTCACGACTGCGCGTCGACATGAAAATGTAGCCTCCAATAAACTCGTGAACGATTTTGCAGTCAGCCGTCACACAGCTAAAAGCAATATTGACATTGCCTTCAAATTCAATGGCCATCTGGAGGGGTCAGAAACACACGCACAAAGAAAAAGAAGTACATGTTAAGATAAATACATAATATTAGGAATGAACAAAAATATGTCCTAGTGATTTGCACACAGCAACAAAATACAATGTTTACAATGTTTATGATGCAACAGGTTTTGGTTGTAGACTCTGAACTTAGGCTGTGCACCTTCCACCTTCTCTTCCTCTCTTTGTCCTACACACTGAAGGGTGCAGCTCCTCTTGTGTCCTGGCTGTCAATAATCTGCATGACAGAACTATAAAGTAACCTGTATTTATCTAGACTATCGTTACCCCTGTTAAGGAGGTTATGTTTTCATTCATGTTTGTTGATTTGTCAGCAGAATTATGAAAAAAGCCTCAATTTATACAGAACTCGGTGGAGGGAAGGGTCATGGGTCAGGGGTGAACCTGTTGCATTTTGGGGCAGATCCAGATCATTTACTATGAATTTGAATTTTTGTTCTCTGAAGCCTGGTGTATGTTGTTTGACACTTGTATTATAGTTTATAGTTTGTGGGTCAGGTCGGCTTTGGGTGGTTGATTAACACATTTTTTTTGTGGGTGGGTTTACAGATTGGTTCTCATCATGGGTCTGCTGGCTGTGAGTGTTAAAAAACCCCGACTTGCATTGACTGCTTCATTTTTGGAACATGGCAACATGTGCACTGATGATGAAAGTGCAGGTGGGGGGAGTGTAGAAGAAGAAAAACTTCGCTGAAGCTGCACCAAGACAAGCTAATGATCATCATGCACTCGCACTAACTCGACCATGTGAACTTTTAACTTGAACACACTGGTCACAGTCTGGAGCTCTGACACTGTCACCATGGTTTGAGGGGTTTTCTGTGTGAAGCTAAAGTCATACCTGGATTCCAGTTTTGACCTTGAGTTAACACAACAGTGTAGTGACATGAGATTTTGTGTATCCCATGAAAACTTCTCTTGGGCTAATTTAGCAACTCATGTATCCTGAACCCTCCCTGACAGAAGCCTGATTACAGAATGAGTCTGACCTGTCGTATGTCCCAGTTGACGTTCCACTGCTTCATGTTGTTGTAGCGCCAGGTCTTGACCACATCACCCACCCCCAGGTCGATGCGGATCAGGCGGTTTGGAGCGATGCCCAGCACCTCATCTTTTCGGCTACCCTTGAACCTGTTGGACAAAACTGTCTCTCAGCTTCTTATATTTCCAAGTCCTGACAGAAGTCACTCTTTTTGGATTGGAACCCAATTGTCTCCTGTGTTTTCCACTCTTATCAACACTCATATTTACAGCACTGCTCCTTCAGGAGCAGGGACACTCACATCACACAGCAGGTTTCCCAAAGGAGCCCTGTGTCAGGAACTCATCCACAGAAATGTGTCTAGCAGAGAGCGACTAAGGGCTAGAGACTAACATTACAACAATTTGTTTCTTTTTTTTTTATTCCAAATTTTAGCTTGAAACGATTTTAGATTAGATTTGTTTTTTGGTCTTAAAAATAATGTTTTCTAAAGTACAGCTGCAAGTGAAAACTGTTCTTTTTTTTAAAAGATTCACAACTTTAGTTATGTCAATATTCATGATGTATATGAGGAAATGTTCACTTACATAATATTTACTGTATATATTAACCCATTTACACCATATGTGAATTTGATAGATTGTTTTCCCACTTTTCATGTAACAAACTTGGCTTAAATTGATGCTCACTGGAACTCAATGAATTCTTTCAATTAAGTTTGAAACTTAACCTGACAACGACGTATGAGAGGCCAAAGTCAGGCAGGGCCTGCCAGATCTGCAGGAAGCGTGTCACTGCATCAGTCAGCGAGAGCTGAGCCACGTTCTGGTAGGCGTCCAGGATACGAGGGGTCAGCTGGAGGAGCAGGAACAAGGTAAAGATCAGACGTGATTATATATTTGTTTCCTTGAGCACAAACTGGTGAAGGGTTTCAGCTGCAGAGCTCTACAGTCAGATCAGTAGTTTTGACCATTGTTAAATGTCACACACAGGATAGAGGCTCAGTAAAGGAGAGACTGGTGTGATCCAGCAGGTCTGTAGATGTCTCCTGAGACATCACATGTACTATTTTGATCTTTTCTGTGTGTCTGTGTAGAAATTCCACTTCCTCCATGGCTCCTGTACCTGTTTGGCTTTGTACTTTTTGTGGTAGCGTGGCGATACCAGACTGTGGGTATTAATGCTTTCATCACTGGCAGGTGCGTTGCCATGGGAACTGGAGTTGGTCTTTTGCATTGCCAGGAAGGAGTGGATGCTCTGTATTTCACTCTGGTAACTGCTGTCTGCGAGGCTCTTGCCTTTGGAGGCCAGCCGACACGCCGCCATCCACTGAGCATACTGCTGCTCCTGGAGGGCGAGAGACAAAGACACAGTGCAGGTAGAAAGAGAGAGAGAGCGAGCGTGAGAGAGTGATGGGACTGTGGTCAGAGATGTGAGATAGTGGGACAGAGGTGCTGAGAGCGAGGTGGTGGAAATGACAGGATGTCACATACAGGAGAGACAGGTGTGTGTGTGTGTGTGTGTGTGTGTGTGTGTGTGTGTGTGTGTGTGTGTGTGTGTGTGTGTGTGTGTGTGTGTGAGTGTGAGTGTGTGTGGCCTCACGTTCTCACAGCGCAGATAGAGCTCGTTCATGCCCTCAGGTGCTGGTATCAGGAGTCTGATAAGGAACTTCTGTGCAGCCATGTTAACGTCTGGAGCCACTTCACATCCTGTAGAGTCAGACACAGATGAAATACAGCGGGAACAGACAGAGGAGCGACGTGAACACTGAATCAGTGACATCTTGAGTTCATGGGCCACGCCTGAGTCCACTGAGTCACACTTACAGTCTGTCCTCTGTGTCACTGTTGTGTCAGCATTAGTGTTGATTTTCCTCTTTTTATTATTAATGTTTAATCATAGAAAATGAGTTTTTAGAACAAAGAAGATCAAAAAGATGGCAGACTGACTCTATGACATACAGTAACTCTCTCTCTCTACATCATGTTGTATTGATAACTGAGTAATTTATTGGTGACACAGCGGGAAAACATCAAAGTGATGGAAAGCACAATGATATATTCAGTACCTTTGAGGTTGATCTGCTGAATGGGCTCTCCGATGCTCTCCTCTTTGCTCTTGAAATAAGAGATGGAGGTATCCTGGAATTTAAACCAGTACTGTTTGTATCCCTTCAGTGTCAATCTCTTTGGCCTGAAACATACAGTCACATGGCTCAGTTTCACCAAAACACTTTGATCTTTTAGGTCAACATGTCTCCTCCTCATATAAGCTAGAAAACAGATAAATTACAAAAAGCTACAGTTTATGTTCTTGTTCTTCAGAAAACTGGTGTTTTCCTAGTCAATGAATTAAATCTGAAATATCTGTCATAAAGCAGATGTTTATCTATGTTTATATGGTTATAAAGAAATTGTTTCATTTGTACCTGAGCGAACCGAGTGATTGGAAAATGAATCTCACCTGAATATCTTCAGATAGTCGTTGAGTTCTGGTGCAGTCATGTTTTCCTGGATGAAAGACAGATTTTTTTCAGTTGATAAATGAATTCCTCTTAAAATTAATTCTTGTTTCAGGGAAACCGTTACAGAAAATTCTAGTTTTCTTAAATATTTTTTTATTCTTTCTGTGTAAAATGTTTTTTAGTTTCAGTTCTAGTTCTTGTTCATGTGAAATAAAAGTGAAATGCATGATTATAACTGAAGTAATTACTAATCATGGAGCCTCTGATAGAAGAATAATAACATTAAATGATGTAATTGCAGCTGAGGTTTTTATACAAATACATAAATAGCTGTAAAAGGCCCTCATGTGCTGTAACATGTCACGAAACCTTGATGATCTGAAGCTCGTGTCTAACGTCACTACTTCAGCCACGATACAGTTAAACAGCTGAGACAAGCCTAACAGCAGATGACATAAATTAATCCAATATTTCTGACCAGCATCTCGGATGCAGAGCTGCTCTCTCCCTCCATCTTGACTTCCAGGGACTGCAGGGCTGACTCCAGGTCATCCATGGCTGCACTGGAGCTCATCATCTGGGGCTCCGACTGAGACACCTTACTGATATGGTACTAGTTGGAATATAAGAGAGGAGAGGGACCAACTTGTAACCATGTACGAGATGTTACAGGAGAAAATAACTCAAACTGTGCATTGTTGCTTCCTGTTTCATCTGGATACTAAAGCTTGTGAATTCTCTGTAACTGTAAATTAGGACTATAACTGTCTCTGTGATATTTAAGAGTGTCATGAGGTCATCGTCCACTTCCTATAGAGTATTTTTAACATGATGTCTCCATTTCTGTTGATATACCTATTTCCCTGCAACTGTAGTGTTTTGTACCTGCAGAGCTCCAAACAGCATCATCTCCTCCTCAGTGCAGTCGATGTCCTCCAGCAGGATGGCCCAGCGAGCCTGTTCATACAGCTGGGTCAGACGCACAACATCGTACTGCACAGTCAGAGAGGAAGAGGGGAGAGGAGGTGGAGGTCAAAGAGGGGAAGTACTACCAAACACAAAAACATACATAAACTCTATCTATTACCACACACACACACACACACACACACACCTTGGGGTCCATGTCATAGAAGGCAGAGTATTTGAAGCGAAGCCAGAGTCGATCATTTTCTTGGATCCCCTGCTGCATAAGACAACGGGACGAGTCCAACCACCTACAGAGAAGAGAGAACAAGCACATGTTCATAATTTTATATATACGTGTGTGTGTGTGTGTGTGTGTGTGTGGTTTTAGTATACATGTATGTGTATAGGCATACCTGCCATTGATGTGGGCCTTGTCCACCACACTGGCTGGGCGGTACTGCTTGGCTATGACTTCGGGGGCGGGGGGAGGCTGAGTAACAGACAGCATCTTGTAGATGGCCTCCATCTGAGGTGAATCAGCGAAGTGAGCTGGCATGCCGTTATACAGACAGGGCCGGGACACTGTAAAGGAAGAGGGAGTGAGAGGGTTACGTTCACATTTTCCAGGGAGTTAACCTCACAGCCTTCAGAATAAAAGTCTGACCTCTGCTTTAGAAAACAGTCATGGCTGTGAGTTAAAACTGCTGTTAGCTGTATTATAGACTCTGTGATTAATCTCCTCCACTGTGCCTCAGGTTTACCTCTGGATCATTTACAGATAGATCATGTGAGACTCTCTGTGTATATAAGGCCTTTTGAAGACCACAGATCAAACCATATCAAACTCTTTCAGAAAGTTTTGAAATTTCAAGCCTTTAAATATTTTTGCTAAGACCCATGACTTATAATATATGTGAATGTTGGTCCTGGAGAGTGAATGCAGTGTGATGAGTGTACCCGAGGAGAGGGGCACCTCGGTCAGGTCGTAGATCTCCTCTGTCAAGTCTTTATCTTTCTTCTTCTTTTTCTCCTCTAAAGGCCGAAGGAGGGAGAGCTCCTCAGGGTGACGGATGTCTGCAGAGGAAGAAGAGAGGACATGGAGGGCTGTTAAATGGACAGAAATATATATATACACACACATTGGATTTTATTTTACAAGCCTGATAAGATCAATGTATGGTGATAACACAAGATTTATGATACATAAAGTTTTTTTGCTAAATGTTTGCGCCGAGCTGGATCAAGGACCCGTGAAAGGACTTTTTCAGACTCTGTGGTGCAACGGTAGCATGTCTGACTCCAGATCAGAAGGTTGCATGTTCAAATTATACAATACAAATTACAAAAAGCACAAATGTTATCAATTTAAACCCCCCCACCGCTGTTTGGTTTATCATTAGTCTAGTGGACCACTGGAAAGCCCTGAGGATACTCTGTTGTCAGTCAGCTGAGTGTTGACCCCCCCCCCCCCCTTCACAGCAGACTCTGTGGCGCAACGGTAGCGCGTCTGACTCCAGATCAGAAGGTTGCGTGTTCAAATCACGTCAGGGTCAATTCTTCTGTTTGACTTTAGTGTATATTGTGTGCTTTGTGGATAAAGGTCATCAAAGAGTAACCTTCCTAGTGACAGAAAACACAAATGTGATCAATTAACCCCCCTCCACCAGTGATTGGTTTTATAGACCATTGAAAAAGCCCTGAAGATACTCTGTGGTGCAATATAACTCCTGTTTGGTTCATCAGCCAAGTGTTGACCAGTTTGCATCTTGAAACAGACTCTGTGGCGCAATGGTAGCGCATCTGACTCCAGATCAGAAGGTTGTGTGTTCAAATCACGTCAGGGTCAGTCTTTCTACCTCAGGTTTACATGGAGGGTGACTGAACATGTTGTTTCTTTGCAGATGAGGTTCATCAGATTTTAATCTCCTACTTTCCAACAGGACAAAACATCAGTTTAACTCCTCCCACCAGTGGTTGCTGTGTCAGTGGTTTAGTGGACTATTGGTAACACATCTGACTCCAGAGCAGAAGAAACACTAATCCAGGTCTGGAGCCCTGGTTCCTCCCTTCACAACATGTATTATACAACCATACATATTACATGTTAATCAGTTTGTTGAAAGCACAACAGCAACAATGTGGGTGATTATTATTATATATTGACTTTAATCCAGATGGTTATTAACAGTGCTGACAAGGAATATGTTCCAGTCCTTTATTTTATCTGCAGACCAAACGGATTTGGATTTATGACTTCATTATAAGTGATGTTAGGTAGTACTGTTAGACGTTACACTGAAGGATGCACTGATGTCAGTCTCCTCCTTCTGTTTGCTGTATTTACTGTATCTCAGTAAGTACTCTGCCTGTATCAGAGAGGCACATAATCACCTGTGGGAACAGTCTCTGCTCTGTAAAGCTGCCACTGCCAGTAATGAGCTTCCTGTTAGACTGAAAACCCTGGAACACACAGTTTATAAATCCACTGTGAATAACAGGCTAATGGAATTATTCACTTGCTAAAGGAAACAACCGTTTTTTGTTTTTAAATAGGAGGTATTGTGAAGAGTTTCTATTGTAATCTGCTTCAGTAGAAGTGTTTCCTTTGTTTTTATCCATGATGGGATTTAACAGGTTTATCTGTGTGTCTGTGCCTCCTCTTCTCATTTGATCTACCTGCTTCAGAGCAAATTTGATACAAATCAGAGCTTCTTAATCTGTATCTCTGCTCCCTCTAAACTGCTTTTCTACTGGCAGATTTTATTATTTCCCCTCAGCCTGCTGCTTTTCAAAACCTTTCCAGTCTGCTGTCACCTCCTGGGGATTTCTGGTGAGGAATTGAGACCAAGAAGTGCCAAAATTAGACTAAATGAAAGCATGAAGCAGATGGCGAAGGTCTTATTTTCTGGCAGTGGGGTGTGTGTGTTTGTGTGTGTGTGTGTGTGTGTGTGTGTGTTAGTGTTAGTGTTAGTGTGTGTCGGTTCGTCCAATTAGACTGAAACATATTAATGAGACACTTTCACACATCTTGAAGAATAATTAGTTTGTGAACAGTCATTACAGTGTGAGTTCTGACAATCAACAAGATGAGGTAAGAAAAGGAACTGAAAGAATTCATACTGTGAAAGGAAAAGTCATTTAACCCAGAGTTTGATTTGAAAAATGGAGTTAAAGCATTTCTTTAAAAACAATTCCTCACAGTTTTAAGCAATGATAGTGAAGTCTTTTTGTCAGTTCTTATGCCTTAAGGCAGAAAGAAAGAAAGAAAGAAATTAAGAAAGAAAGAGAGAAAGACAGACAGAAAGACTGGCTGAAATAAATAAATTGAGAAAGAAAGAAAGAGAGAAAGAAGGAAAAAGACAGAAAGGCTTACTGAGCATTCTGCAGATGCCCATCACGGTCTGGAAGACGGGGCTGGAGAAGCAGGCCTGGAGCCTCAGGGTCATGCCGTTGGGCAGACCCAGCTTCAGCGGCTTGTGCTGGGGCATGAAGAGCAGCCGGGCATCGGCGTGGATGCCATATTTCTCCAGGCTCCAGGCTGGCCGCAGCAGCCACCGCTGCTTCTGCTCCCACCACAGAGCATGATCCGACCAGTCCCGCCGGATCTCTGCAGAGGAGGGACACAGAGCAGAGATGTGTGGAACCTGTGGCTGATTTCTTTAACCACAGAAGAAAAACCATGTGGTGAATTTTCTCTTTCCAAGAACTTTTAAATCTAAATCTTCGGAATCACTGTTCATGTGAACAACTGTTCAGTTTTTCTTCACACATTAAAGTCTTCTTTCATGGGGCCGTAATGATTGTCAGGGCTCTGCTGTGTTCAGACTCTGTGGCGCGTCTTCACGACATTTTAACAGTTATGGAAGAAACACACTGATAAATAGATCAACAGCAGAAAAAGAAATAAAGACTAAAGACAGACCCATAACTTGACTATATGCTGGATACAATACACTACATCAGTGCAGGTTGGGTGGATATACTGTATATAGTGCTGCACAAACCTTGAAAAATCTGATTAATATGATACATAAAACATTTCTTATACTTTTGCTTCCTTAAATAACATTTTACTGAAGATACTTTTGTACTTTTACTGAAGTAAACCATTAAATACAGGACTTTTACTCATAGTGGAATATTTTTACATCGTGGTATTGGAACCTTTACTGCAGCAAATTAAGTATAAAAAATACAAATATATATATATATAGCAATGCATGACTCATGATCATGATCATCATGAATTCCTGTTGCTTGAGATTATTTCTGTATATTTCTGTTATACTTGTTATTGCAGTTTCTTTGCAGCTTTCCTGTTCTCTGCACTGCCACTTTGCTGCTGTAACACTGTGAATTTCCCCACTGTGCGACTAGTAAAGGCGATCTTATCTTATCTTATCTTAATGCTTATTGGATTATGGGTTAATAATAAATGTCAACACCCAGCAACTTCGTTCATTAATTTAAATGCCACCAAATTAGCTGGAATCTAGTTACGTAGAAAAGACACCTGCATTTGGTCAGCGTCTGAAAACTAACAGAAATATGCTGTTTCATGGTTTTCTGTCACATTTACAAATTAGGTGGTGGAATATGTTTTTTGTTTTTTGTTTTGACATTTTTTTGTTTATTGAAAGAAGTGGAGGAATAGAGGACCACACTAAAACCTAAACACCAAGTGTCTATGTAAATGATGAAACTGGCTGTGACTGAGAGAAAGACTGAGACAAACAGAGGCAGACAGACAGTGACCTACGTGTCTTTTCCACCAGCTTGAGGATGACCCCTCCGACATGGAGGTCAGAGGTCACGCTGAGGGTGACAGGTGGAGCGTCGGGCCCCAGGTCCTCCACTGTGACTGACAGGTCCCACGCCGCCATACTGGGAGAAAGAGAGGAAGAAAAAGAGAGGGAGAAATGAAGGAGACAGGTCTGACAGAGCAGAGTAGACAGACACCAGGAGAGGAGGAGAAAGCAGGAGAGACAAACATGGAGAGTGAAAGGATGAAAGATATGATGGATTTAGTAACACTGTCTAGCTGATAACAAGTTGCTATGAAAGGCTGCTCTGCAAATGCTCTTTAAATGATCTGTTATGTGTGACAAATGTCATTTTTTTGTGTTTTTGTCAAGTGGAAATATGTGACAGCTCTGACAAAACAGCCAAGGACAAGAGGAAGATGAAGAAGACTGATAATTAATCACTTAAATGATTAGTTTTTTTCCACCACACCGATTAAACTGCCAACAACAGCTCCTCAGGTCTGACATGAAATATGGTCAGCTGTTTCTTGATGCCAAACTCAGTGTTTTAGCCATTATTATTTTAGAGTCCCATATATGTCAGGAGTGAGAAATTACACACTTTTATATGTGAATAAATTGTTAAAAGCCAGAAGAAAACATTTTAAAAGTCTGTAAAACAAGATCATAACATCACATGCCTAAAATATGAAAGACAATTTCAGTTCTACTAAATATTAATTCTTTATGCTTTATTTCATATCTGTGCATAAAAATCATTGACACATGCATTTATAATTCATCCTCACGAAGGATAAAACTGCCGTGAAAAGGTGAGTTACATACGCTGTAACTGTAGAACTACAGAACTTGATAGACTTAATAATACAAAACCTACTTCAGTTTTCCAGGACATTTAAGATACTAAATGAGACAAAGAGATGATAGATGACTTGCCAATCATACTTCAGCATTCAATATCACATGATACTGAGTAACATGGACACACACACACACACACACACACACTGGATGGGTGGCTTTATTCTGACATGTCCAGTTTGAGGAGCACTTCCTGTTTCTGCCTTGAACTATCACCATGGACGCACACTTCCGCTTTCTGACCCACCCAAGTGAAGTTCACCCAGTACCAGTAAACTCAATTATTACATGTGTGTGAGAGTTGAAGCCCATCTTTAAGATATTATATTTAAAGATTAAAAAGTGTGTTTATGCTCAGTGTAACTTCCTTTTCAAAGACTGGTATCGATCACAAACAACACCAGTGTATCGCTGACATGCCTGCGCCACTCTTCACCTCTTTTGGAGGCCTAAACCTTTTCTATCTGTATATTTTTAGATGTAAATTCTGATCTGGGACCAGTTCACCATTATATTTTGTAGAGTTATATGACCTCATAAATGACCCCAGATCAGCATTTTTTCTACAGAGGCCTCCCATGTACACAACCTGTCTAACTTTCTCTCTGTCCTAATGCTTTCTCCCTTTCTCTCATGCTGTCACACACACTTTAAAAGACAGTACCTTCAGTCTCCTCTGTCCACGGTTTTGAGAGATGGGACCTTGGGGACCTGCGTGCCTCTGTCAGATCTCTGAAGAAGTTTACCCGGTTTTCTGCAAAAGTTTTGTGCAGCAGTTTTCGCCTCTCTCGGTTTGGGCGGGTTGTGGTCTGTGCAGCTATGCCTGTGCTGCCTTTGTCACTTCTATCAAGAAAGGCTTGTTCCTTTTTTTTGTCAGTTTCCGCCAGGCGGAAATGTGTAAAGGACTCACTTTGACTGGCAGTGCGAGTTGTGCATATGAGGCAATGTGTGTGTGTGTGTGTGTGTGTGTGTGTGTGCATTTGTGGGAGACGAGACACAAGATATAAATGGACAGACAGGACACATTATCACACTCTTCCATTTGTTTCCCTTTTCTTCAAAATAGCGAGCACACACACAACTCATGGTAGATTAGTGATCATATTTTGAAGATTATAGTTTTTTTTATGGTTTTCAGCATTTTAGTGGCAGCTGTTGTTGTTTTGTATAAATTGCAAAGAAGAGTAAAGACTGATGAGGCAAAGTCTTAAAGCTCGGAGCCACTCACTTGCTTCTGAAACAGAAAGGTTTGATGTACTGCTACAGCCTGATAATACTTAAACTGAAATAAAACAGAAATTCAGAGGTGGCCTCATATACATTTTCTATGCAGCAAATCCAGATGATTATGACGTCATCACAGATTAACCCTGAGTTTACCGGTTTACCCTTCCTTCAAATCATGGGTCAATCTACCTCCAACTACAAACATGGACAAACTTTTCTGGAGCTCAGTTATATGATCCGCTAGGGGGCGACAGAGGGCTCAGGGCATCATGTTGCCTTCTGGGGCTTTTGTTTTTGCATCCAGGTTGATTGAGACACTCACAGTCACACAGCACAGGGGACAACTATATAACTCCCCTACGTCAAGATTATATGTGCAATAAGCATATCGCCTTGTTGTATAATTCTGTGTAAATTCCATAAAACTGGTAGAGAGTCTTTATTTTCCCCTGACAGTTCTGCCTACTTCACGAGAAATATACTGTAAATGTAAATGTAAATTTAAAGGCACGTCCCATATTCACATCACGTTTCAGAAACGTTTTCTTTCTTATGGCTTTTTGGTCGATCACACCGTGATTTAAAGTTTCCCGTGGTTCTTGAAGGAGGCCTTCGGCTCGACCATGAGTCAGGGTTTACACTCGGTGTGAAATAAAAACATAAAACGGCCACACATGTCATGGTGTCGCACACCGTTTTCACTGATAATAGTATTAACAAGTGAATCCGGCACTAGACACCACAGTAACACTTATCCACACTTTTGAAAGTTAGCGGGTAAGCGACAGTCAGCGGACACCCCTTCCAAATGGTACGTTCCACACGTTCACGGCCCCAAAGAAAACGGTTCACTGGCGCTAACTGACGTTTACCGCGAGGGCAGGTGCGTCCGCACCGAAAACGAAACCGAACCGTGTTCGACCCCGGACAGCTCCGGTAACACGAACCGTTAGCCCCCCCGCTGTGATGGCACTGCAAATGTCAGCTCTATTTTCATATGTCAGAGCCCTCCCCCGCACCGCCCGTCCCCCGCCCCGTGTCCGAGCAGACTTCCAGAGAGCCGGTGTCAAGTTCAAGCTCAGTGTCGCTGCTGGAAGCCCCCCGCCCGCAGCCAGGCCAGCCCGTGTCCGCGGCCATATTAACGCTGCCCGCCGAGCTGAGAAGTTTTCAACCACAACAGCAGCACCTCGGAAGTACAGCCAGGTGAACGGCTCCTCCTCATCCCGAGAGAGGGGAGGCTGGCTGGGGAAGGTCGCCCTCGGTGCAGCCCTCGGAGGGAGCGCAGCCGCGCTGGTCCAGTCCCTCCACACCGGGACTCTGGCCGCCATGGCCCGCAGAGTAAACCTGAACTCCGCTGAGGGAGGCTGGACGGAGACCAAGGGTGAGACTGTGCGAGCGAACTCGTGAAGATTCTGTTTCTGTGTTAACAGAGCTTCCTCCGTGCAGGGTGCCTTCTGTCACATGACCAAAACACCTGTCCAGCTGTCTCTGGTTGATGTGGCCCGGTTACCTGACAGGTGTCTCTAAACTTCGCCACCCATACAAACACATGAGACCCGGAAAAGTTACATGTTTTGTGGGGCTAGTTTGCCAAAAGCTCACGATATACACAAAATATAATAAACACAATCATTTTAATTGATTATCTCGTAATGATCACGCCGATCACAAGGAGCCCACGGTGACGTGTTAAAGCTGTACCTGAGTTGACTCCGATTTAAAATAATTAAAAAATAATCATAAAACAAAATGAAGAAAATGACTTTGAAAAGCTGCAACTAGTAGTTTACATAATAAATATACAATTATCAGAAATGATAATCAATGGACTAAGTGGTTTATTGACTCAGCCCTTAGGCCCTGAATTATATTTTTGATATTATATATAAGTTTATGAAGAATAATACAAAATGGAGAAAAGCAAACCATTTATTGAGTGATATGATATTAACATTAAGAAGCTTATAGTTTTTAGTGTTTTGCTATCTTCATGAAGTAAAACTGTACTGAACAAACTGGAATTTAACAGCAGAAACTGCAGGTACTTGGTCCTTGAATCTCACTTACTCAAGGTTTCTGTTGGGATTTTGCTGATGATTAGATGTTGATGTATGACTTATTATTCTGTCCTATTCTTCCATGGGCTTTTCTTTAGTCTGGTATGGCAAACGCACCAAGTTTCTCTGTTCTTTATTGTGAATAAATATTCAACTACTTGTGTAGTAAACACATTATTTACTGTCGGCCCCCCTCAGACTTCTTGCTGTCTCTGTCGGTGGACGACAGGCGTCAGTACTACAGGCCGTCTGACTTTGTGCCACTGGACAACATCCCAGTGTGGACTCCCACTGCAGGTCAGACACCCAGCATCAGTCAAAGTCACTGTCAAGTTCACTCAGGGTTGGGTGGTTGTGGTGGTGAGACTCTCTGCAAGGGATGTGAAGACATGTATACTAGTGATATCAGGCATTTGGTCACATCACATCAAGGAACCTATAAAACTGCACACCTTGAAGCACCTTGTATGCAGGATGTAATTTGTCTATATGCAAATTTCAGATGCACACAAAACAACACATATTTTATGCTTATAAAAGGGCTCAGCTGTATTAACACAGGTACATTGTATCATGGTTTGTTTGTACAGTAACACCAATCTAAATTCAATTATTATGGAGCAATTTAGATCTTCCTTGTATTATGCATAGTTCAGTATTTTATACTGGAATCAGCTGTGAAATAATGTTGTACTTCAATTTTTACTCTTTCAATTAATTGCTGCAGTCATGGTTACAAACACTGCTGGTGAACAAAAAAGTTGTTGAAAAAGAGCAACATACCAGTGATGAAATAAAATCTCTGTGCAGAAAACAGTGAACAAAGATAAATTCAGTAGGTTTACGTCTCAGATCTTCAGACTAGACCAGTCGATATGAAGTGTAAAGTCTTTTCATTATAGTTTTCAACAGAATCCTTCAGAGGTCTCATATTATTTCCACCCAACCTGCTTGATGACAGCTGTTGTCATGTGAATGTAAATTTATCCATTACATGTTCTCTTTACCACTACAGATGCACAATCCAAGAACTGTTTGATGCAAATTTAACAAGTAAAAAAAAAACAACTGAAAACTGGTCCTGGGGCTGTGTGTGTGTGTGTGTGTGTGTGTGTGTGTGTGTGTGTGTGTGTGTGTGTGTGTGTGTGTGTCTCATTATCAGGTGGTTCTGAGCCAAGCCGCTATCAGTGGAATGAAAAGTTGGACCAGAAGATTTCTCTCTACACCGGCGACATCACCAAGCTGGAGATAGATGCCATTGTTAATGCAGGTATGTGTGTGCGTGTGTGTGTGTGTGTGTAAATGAGTGAATGTTTGTTTTAAGTCATCCAACATGGTCACTAGTGGTCTTTTTCCGCACATGATAAAATAAAATGAAAAATGACATAAAAACATAATTTCATTTCATCAGTTTGCACTAAAGGTGAAAGTATTCAGCAGAGGAATAAACAAATCTCACGCACAAGAACAGAAAGAGGAAGAAAGAGTCATCCGGTCTGAAATATGAGAAAGGATTAGGACTTTAAAAGCTTGATGCTGAACTGAGCGCAGCCTCCTGTCTGTCTGTGCAGAGAGGTTCATGTACTGTACATAAATTTAGCACAAAGCACCTATGCAGGCGGTTTGATGGCTGGTGTGATGTTTTCTCCGCGTGTGGGAGGGACAGCTGCAAGCTTTTGTATGGTCACTAACATACTGTGAAGTTTTCTTTAAACTAACGTACATACAGTACAGAGGAACAAAAGAACAGCAGAACAGACCGCTGACTGACTCCCTGGAAAAATCAGAAGGAGGCTAAACAACACAAAAGCAGAGCTGGTGTTTGTGTGAAGTCCGTGGACAGACTCCTGTGAAACTGAACAGTGTGAGAGAAGCAGAGTTTAACTGATGTGACTTTTAAAGGCCCAGAACAGCTCCTTCGATTATTTCTAGTCACGGCTGCTGGGTTTTGTAACGGCAGAAACTGGTCATAGTTTTATTTGAGGACAGATGTTTCAGATGTAATTTACTTTACTAACAAAGGGTCAAACCAAACCCACTGTTTTTGTCTTGTTGATGTTGTATCTTCTGGCCTTTTGTTCAGGGACATTACATCTGTCATCACAAAGAAACCTCTGATTTGCTGCATTAACTGGCGAGTGCGGCAACTAACAATTATTTTTTTATCACATGTTAACCTGTTGATTATTTTTTTAGATTATTATTAAAGTCTATTAAATGTCGTAACAGTGAAAAATTCCCATTTCAAGTTCTCAGAACAAAAAGGTCCAAAACCCAGAGATATTCAGACAAACAGCAAACAGACATTTCAGAGGGTGAAGCCAACAGGTATTTGTCATTTCTCTTGATTAAACAACTGTAAGAATTGATCAGTTATCAATGTTGTTGCCAATTTATTTTCTGTCAGATGATTAAGTGAATTAATTGCGGCTCTACTGGTGACTCCCCTTTTTCTATTTATTAATATATTTTACTGTTGAGCCACTTTATTACCAAGCCAGGAAACACATACTGTAATCAATTAAAAATAAGAAAAAGAAAAAGAAAAGTTTGTTTTCCTCAGAATCATTTTAGTAGAAAAACGTAGTTTGTACCAAGGTCAATAAAAACAAAAATATCAAGATTTCTACAAATTTCTTACATTTTCTTACAAAGAAAACCTATTTACAAATGTTAAGTCCTTATTATTTTGAGCTTTTCACAGACAAACCAGTGTAATACTGATTAGTTTAACAATACATCGCACAAACTGTAATTTTCATCATAACTGAGGTAAATAACAATGAGAAGCTTCATCCAATGTGCTATAAAAAGCTAATAATGTGAGGTATGTGCAGTGTTAGTTTAAGCCTAATACATCTCGCTTCATGGAGTCGTGTAATCCTCATAAAAAGGATCTTGTGAAGGGATATTTTTATCTCAGTTGCTCCCTGAAGTTCTTGCTGTTTTCCAGCAGCTACAAGTAAGATGAGAGTTTTTCTCCTGACCATTAGATGGAGCCAGAAGTCAGTTCATTCTCCAAAGTCTTTTTCTCACAAGGCTGTTTTGGGGGAAATTTAATCGGTGTCTTGGCACAGACGCTGCATCAGGGGAGAGTGAGGCAGGCCAGCACGCCTAAATGATGCTTGATGATGAGGCTTTAGCAGAAAATGATAGATTTTCATTGGCAGCTGACTGTCAGCAGGTGTGTGCTGTGCCAGCATCCAGTGGATATGCTGAACGTTTACTCTCATTTATGACATTACTGCCTGTGTCTGTGTGCTTGCGAGCATTCATGCATTCATCTGCCTACAAATGTCTAAGTAATTATGTGTCAATATGCAGTAAGTAACTGTAATTTGTCTGTGTGTGGCTGCAGAGGCGACTTTGTCTTAGGATGTTTGTGTGTTTTACAAGCGCTTTTACAGAGTCGCACAATGCAAAGTAGCATAGAATTAACAAGAGGAAGCAGCTAGTAAAGTGTCATTTAGCAGAGAGGACGAGGCAAGGTGAGGGAGGGAGACTGAAAAACACAACAGTGCCAGAGGAAACATGACTGAGAGACAGAGAGTGAGAGAGAGGCAGCGCACCGGCTGACAAAAAGCGAGGGCAGAGTCTGGAGGAGTGAAAAGAAGAAGATAAAAGAGAGACGGGGAGAGGACACAGGCTAGTATTTAAATCTCGGACTGCATTGCCATGGCAACAAGCAGGTACAGGGTACCCACAAAGGAGTTTTGGGCAGCGGAGTCGGATCATCCCTCCCTGTCTCTGATCGGCTGGCTGACTGTCTCTGTGGTCATTTGGTTGAGTAAGCGACTGACCTTTTCATTCGATGACTAACTGAACTTACTGATTGACTAAGAGGCTTTGAGAGACGTCCGTCGCTCTTACAGAGATCTGAAGTTAAATACAAAGACACCAGCAAACAGACATTGAGGAACAAGAGAACAAATATAAAAGAGAGGGTTAGTTACGCTCATTTAGAAAGTTACTCCTAAACCTTTTCTGCTGTTGCAGATCCAGCAGCAGAGCTGCAGCGAGGCAGCGCCTGTGGTTTCTGACATGTGGGGGGAGTGTTGTGGATTTTTTCTGGCTGCTCTGAAAGGCCTTGAAGCATCAGTTAGCCCCTAAGGCAGCAAACATTCAATTGAAGCCAACTGTGGCCAATTATACGCTATACTGGCAGACTGGTAGGCAGGTTGGGGGGCGAGGGGGTGTTTCCTGGCCTGGCTGGTGGTGAGCAATTGACTGCGGACACACAAGAACACACACATGGACGTATGCAGAGATGCACACACACTCCTCTGTGTGGGTGTAGCCACAGATACAGACGTGAATTAACAGGTGGAGGCTGCTCCACCCTCCTTACTCCCTTCCTTCTTTCCTTTCCTCACTCAGAACTCATTGATCAGGTAAGCAGGGCGTTGCAGGGAGGCTGGGTGCACGTTGTTTGTTGTTTGTGTCGCTCTCAATAAAGATTGGATTTACAGTAACTCTCCACTCCTCCTCCTTTTCCTCCTCTTCTCCTCCTCCCCCTCCGCCTCCCTCCCTCCCTCCCTCCACACTTTTACAGCTCCTGGCTCCTGCCCACTCCTATAAAACACTACAAACATAAAAACCCACAAGCACTTAAGAGCCGTCCTGGTGAGGGGGCGGGGGGCAGAAACATCCTCCTCTTTACACCCCTCAATCACTCCGTCCGGAGAAGGAGAGAGAGATGGAGGGGAGGATATATTGTCTCTGATGGGCGAGCTGATTAAGATGGATTGCGCAATGAAATGTCGTTGGAGTGATGAGTTCTTGGAGTGTGTGTGTGTGTGTGTGTGTGTGTGTGTGTGTGTGTGTGTGTGTGTGTGTGTGTGTGTGTGTGTGTGTGTGTGTGTGTGGATACGACGTCTCAGCAACTAACTTTGCATTAAAACCTTTTTTCAAATTGATTAAATGCAAATTTGCTTAGCTCTACTGAGCTGCATTTTCACTCGCTAAAGTTTTATTCCTTATTTTCATTCCAGCTCTTACTTTCAGCCGCCGTAGTGTTTATCGTGTCTGACATTAAATGCCATTTATTTCTGGCCTACCTTTTTCTCTGCATAGAATTGAAATTTAATTGAAAAAGATTTAAAAACTAGACTGATAAGTCCTCTCAGTATTTTTGTGTAATGTCCTTTTTTCAGTGGAGCTAACTCGGTGTGTGAGAGTAAATGCAGCGACAGAGGAGGCTGATAAATCTTCCAGGCTAGACTATAAAAAACTGTCCCTAAAATTAAGCCGTGCACCGTCAAGTGATAAAGAATATTCTGGTCCTATCTCAGTCTATAGAGCTGAACCACTTGTCATCATCACAATTTTTTGCTTGCTGAGTCTGTGGAGTGTGTGTGTGTGTGTGTGTGTGTGTGTGTGTGTCTGTGTCTGTCACACCTTTGCATGTGTTTAGATGCATTGACAAGATTATATACATATGTCTGCATGTGCACAGCTGCACCTGCCTGTGCCAGAAACAGACGGCACACAGTCCTGACTCTGTGTGTGTGTGTGTGTGTGTGTGTGTGCATGAGATAGGGTCTCCCAGGTTTTCCTCTGCAGGTCAGAGATAAAGCTGTTGGTTGGCACTGGAAACCCACTCACTGTGGCGACAGCTGAGAGATACAAGATTACAGCCAATAGTTTTCCTGGCCTGCAGGTGACATGCAGGATGAGCGAGAGAGAGCATCTATAGACTGTACTGTAACTTCCACACTGATAAGAAAGAAAGATAGAAAGAAAGCACTGATGGACGGATGAGGAGATGAATAGCAAGGACAGGAAGGGAACAAACATCAGAAAGTCAGGAAGCAGGTGAAGGGCAATAACTTCATGTCTCTGCAAATTCCTTTAAATATGTCATGTTTCCATCAGCACGGCGTCACTGTGATGTAGGTTTTTAAAAAGGAACATTCTGGCTCAGAAGGTCGAGCATTTCTTCTGTAAATTACAAACGAGCGTGTTATGACTTAGAGCAGCCTCGAAAAGCTGAGTGATTTTCACCGAGTGAACCTGATCAAAACCTGAATCTCATCTATAAAGATGATTAAAGTTTGCATGTGCAGTCGGTCAGAAGAAAGAAGAAAGTCAGACGCAGACTCAGCTCAAAGTCAAATGACAGCATCAAGTAGCACAAATCAAGTTTGTCTTGTGATCAATTTAAGAAGCAGAGGACGGCCAAAACAACAGCCAAGCTCGTTACACATATTGCATTTGCTGTGTGAAATAGTCCGTCGGCTTTTTCCCCCCAAAAGGTTAATGATAAATGAACAGAAAATACATATATATGTTTAAAATTTCTTTTAGAGCTGCAACAGTTAGCTGAATGACAGAAAATTAAGCAGGAACTGTTTTAAATGATTCATTAATTTTCTTTATTAAATCTATATGAGTCACTTGAATGTCCTGAGGTTGAACAAATTGAAGCCATCGTCGTGGATGGAAAGAAATTTGTTTTTCACTGTTCTTCACTATTTCATAGACTAAACAATTAATGAAAAAAAAGAAACTGGGAGATTAATCATCAATAAAAAACTATTAGTTCCTGCTGTAATCTTTTTATGACGTTAGTGTCAGGTTTGCACGCCGTCACTATAAAGCCTGATGTGTTCATCAGATGACATTATCAGGAATAAAGGAACAAAAGGTTTCTTTGAAAATTATGTCTCATCTTAAATCGAAATAATCAGAACAGCAGAGCCCTTCAAATATCACCTTAATGTTTCATTATTACAATGCACTGTATGAGGATGGATGCACGGGTAGTCGTCAATAATTGAACATCAGTGTTTTTTGAGCTTGGATGCTTCCATCGGCTGCAATATATTCAACCCAACCCAGCGGAGGAGCATCATTTATTGATTCCAGACGATGGCCGAGAGCTGCAGCGGGGCAGGTTGTGGGGCTCGGGGGTTGTAGAAGGGAGTGGGGTGTTGGGAAGGCATGGATGACTGGAGTCAGACAGACAGACAGGCAGACAGGCAGAAGGACATCGGCTGTAACAGCTGGAGGAGAAGGGTGAGAGGGATGTGCTCAGTGATCCTGTTTGGTGATTTCAAGAGGATAAAATAGGCGAACCCTCGGCTCTGCAGGTGGAGCCCGGTACAAGAGCATTACCCTGCACTGGCACAGCGTCACGCTCCTTCTGCAAGGCTTCACTGATTCTTAGCTGGCTTTGTCAATGGGGCTTAGCGCTGTGCTTAGCGCCGAAATCAGCCTGGCAGACGTCCCTGCTTTCGCCATGCTGCTAGAGTGTGTATGGAAGATTGTCAGGCCTGACTTGTTGTTTTAAATTGCTTCAGAGCGACTAAAATTATTTCTCAGATTTCACCTGAGCTGCATTTTTGTCATTTGACTGGAGTAATAGGGGACATACAGCTGGAATATTTGCATGCTTAACCACTTTATGAGGGATTTTCCAGCATCAGGCCAAGGATTAAGTGATTTTTTTTCTCTGATGTATTTTGAATGCCACAGTATCTACTCCAGTTTTTAGTGCTTAAGCTGTTGATAGTGTGTTTGCTTTAAGTATGTACATCATGTCGCAGTCATTAGAGGATAATCAAGTTGGAGCCAGCTGTAGTATTTGCTTGAGGAATTAATGTTTTCAAGGCGGCGTTTCATCTGTAGTTGACTGCCACTTTGTCATGAAGTCATTTATCTGAGGTATCTTGCCTGAGGTATCGGAGGCAAGTTGTTGTGATCCACCCAGGCTCCCCGGTCGGACCAGAGGTCTGAGGAGGTGATGGAAAGCCCAGAACAGAGACTCCTCATGCTGCTGAGGTCCCACAGGCTCTGCACTGCGTGTTCTCTATCTCTCCCTTTGCTGCAGTTACCATACATCTACCCTAGAGCCCTTGTCAGCTCCTCTTAGGACAGGCTCATATTACAAGATGCAAAATGTCACACTAAGTTTGCTTTTACAAATATATTACATGTGTGCATCTAAGAAAACATCAAAACAGAGACTATAAAATGGGCCTGACTGTGTGTGTGTGTGTGTGTTTTGAATGCTTAAATTGAAATAAGATAAAATTAAAATCTTCCTCTTCCTCTCAGCCTACCTTTCAGCCTTATTAAAAATTAATTTAGCGAGAGTTGTATTGTTTATTCAAACATAAAATCAGCTCTCATGCTGCTGTTATGGAGCAGCGCAGGTCACAGATCCCTCATGAACTGCACTCCCTCTCCCTGCTGTAGTAACTGTACTTCCTTAGCTCCGGTTCCTATAGCAGTATCCCCACTACGCTGACTTTGTGTTTTGTGAAGCAGCGCTAATGGACACGCTCTCACAATATGCCCGTCAGCTGTCAGTACACACAAGCACTTACAGAGGCAAACGGGCATTACCGATGCTGCCTCAGTTTCAGAGTAAATATGATGTCTCTGCCCTGTCACAGCCACCTCTCCACTCCACCAGCTACTAAACAGGGCTGAAAGTACCGTGGTGAGCACCAAGCAGAGAGACGTTCACATGTTGTTGTTTTTAATGGAAAGAGGATTTGCTGTGTGAGAGCCAATAAAAGAATGTGAGGGGAAAATCCATGTGAGTCAGTTTGATCTGTGTGGATTTTAATCAGGGAGGTCAGCAGTAGGTGGGGGGGTGATGGGCGGGGTCGCAGGCAGGACCATATGTACCTGTTGTACCACAAAGAAAAGTGAAAGGTTTACAGTGATTTAACAGAATCACATGTTCCTGAGCTGGTGAATATTTAGAGTTAGTCGTTGAATGGAGCAGCTGCTGATTTAGACTCATATTCTCACATTGATAACATTTCCATTATCTCATAGTAGAGCTGCAACTCACAGTTATTTTCACTATTGATTAATCTGCCAAGTGCTTTGTTAATTAATTGATGACTCACTGAGTTGAAACTATGCCAGAAAATAGTGAAAAATTCTCTGAGCCCAAGGTCCTGTTGGCAGTGGATGTGAGGTAAAACAACGTCTGTGACTGGGGGATCAGCAGTGGTGAGAGACGTACTGAGAGCTTCTACTTTAGTAAAGTAGAAACTACAGAAATACTCCACTTTTATTATCAGTCAAATGTGTTTAAAATATCAAAAGTAAAAGAGCTCATTAGGCAGCAGAATGGTCTCTATATTAGTGTTATATAAAAACTGTGTTATTATTATTACTGATTCATCAGTATGTGTTGACATGCTGTTGCTGGGTGAGGTGAAGCTGATTTTAACTACTTTACATAATATTGTGTATCTCAGTCGAAAAACAGTGGAAATTAATCATGTTTTTGAATGTAAAAGCATTTTGAATCTAACTAACTCCTGCTGTCAGATAAATGAATTTGGATTGAAAAAAATAAAACAATACTTCATGACATGTAGTGGAGTAAAAGGAGAAAGCAGCACGACGCCTCAAACTGAACCTAAATACAGTACTTGACTCAGTTATACCTCACCACTGGTCATCAGTCCTAACACACAAACAGAGCAGGAGAGATTGGCAGGTGTTTTACTAAAAAAGGCCGACAAACGGGCACGAGAAGCAGCAGGTGGAAACATGTTGGCCGGACATGAAGGAAAAGATATTTTCCCTGATTGTCAAATATTCAGATCAGACCAAACAAAGAAACCTTCACATTTCAGAGCCTGGAACCAGCTGGAATTACTTACATGACTAAATATACTTGTCGAAATTGCTGCTGATTCATTTACAGTCAATTGAATATAGAATGAATTGAATGATTCAGGCTTTATAGGCTGTAGTGTGGACTTGATCATGTCGTCCATCGCCTCCCTGGACCCTTTAAATCCTTGACTGGATTAAAGGTGTAAACACAGCAGCTACAGTCTCAACAGTAAATGTTCTTTCATATATATTTTTGTTTTGAAGGTGAAGACTGGGCTTTATGGAAGCTGTGTAATATACAAGGTTTGTGAAATTAGAAATTAAATGTAGATCTTTCATGTTAGAGTAGCCTGTCACAAAGGAGACATGGTTGCTGTAATTACCCTGTGCAGTGATATTGCTTCTGGGCAGAGCTATATTTAAACTATAATAGTTTCTCTCTGTATTTATTTTGACGATTTTCACTAAAGCTGTTTTTTGTGATTTTATTTAAAACTACCTGTCAGATAATTACTGTAACACACCCTGCTGCAGTGGATTGTTTTTGTCGGGAAGGTAAGTGAAAGGCTGTAGGTGTTTGTAGTATCTTTAAGGCTGTAGATGATTTGAGCCCCGTCACTGAGAGGAATCATCGAGATGCTCTGTTTGAGACTAACGTTTGGTTTCATGTTCAGCTGTAGATTTCTGCTTATTTTTTCTAGTCTTTTATAAGGTTTGCTCACATGCTCACTCTCGTCTGTTTAGAGCTTAAATCTAGATGACTGCATCTCATACTTTTCATCGCGGCGCTGAGGTCGTGTTGTTATGTCCACTCTGTCGTCTTGTATCTGTGTCTTTGCCGTGGGTGAATTTTTAGAGGCTGCAGAGGCTCTGCGTGAATTCAGACAGTGCTGCTGCTCTAGTTTTCCAGTCCAGATCTGTCGGAGTTAATTACAGTACAACTGTCAGAAAGAGCACTTTACTGGTCATTTGGGCAGCGACATTAATGGTCTCTGTGCACTGAAAATTTTGAGCTTTCAAGGTTCAGTGCCCTGAGTTTCCGCAGGATGCTCCAATGTCCAGTTTGTGTCTCAATTTGAGTGCGGAGATGGAAAAAAGCTTCACTGCTGGTTTGTGCATCTCCAGAGTTTCAGCCTCCCTCCCTCCCCCTTCTCGTTCTCTTCCATTTAGACATCATCGCAGGGCCGTGACCTCAGAGGAGCGAGACATTGGCACCAGACAAACGGGCTTCAGTTTACAGCTTCAGATTGATTTACACCCTGACACTGAGAAGTTAACATAACCTTGGAGAGTTAATCCCTAATGTTGTCCGGGTCAGTAAATAAGCGGAAAAAGAAAAGCCAAACTGAAGGAGTTTGCAGAAAGGCTCATTCGTGCTAATTATTTCTCTCCCACCCCTCCCTTGTTAAAAGCTTTCCCACCCCTCCAATCAATCGCCACTTTAGCGAGCAGGAAGGGATGGAGGAAGTGCGAGCCTCATTAGTCTGATTGGGCCGATGTGGGAGATGGAAAGAGATAGAGTGAATGAGGGAGTAAGAGAGAAAAGGAGTCAGCTTGATCATCAGGACTTGGCCCATCAGAGCTTCTGTTATCAAGACAAGTGCTGCATTTCAATGTGTTTTGCAGAGTTGTGACTCCTGGTGGAATTAGAGATGATCTTCTGATGAAACCTGCGCCGAAGCGGAAGCCGTTGATGGAGTTTGATAGTTTTCCATTTCTGTGGTAAAGTTAAAGATCACGGTATCAAAGCTGACGCACAGAGGGAGAATGATTGAGGCTTTAATGGTTTAACATGCTTCAAACAAAGGTTGGTGATGTGTCGTCTGACCAGGTCTAACAGCAGAAGTGTGTGTTCCTCTTTTTAACGGCGAGGTGAAAAACCTCTGTATGGCTGCGTCCCACCTCCCTGACCTCTGTGAGGAAACGTACTGGACGTTGTACAAATGTGCGCCGCTGATTTCAGTTCAGCTCCTGAGGCAAACTGCAGGTGAAGAAGAGCTGATCAGTGTAGTTCAGTGGTGGATTTCTGAAAAGAAATAATATCGACATGGATCGCGATTACAAAGAATTTACTTCACCTCTGATTAATATAATTTAATGATTGATATAATATAATCTTTAGCATGTATCTAAGTGTTAATACATCAGCAGCAATAAACACATTCAAATTTAAGTTTGATGAACACAGACTAAGATTACCTGACCACTACTTGTTTGAGTTACAGTTAGCAGATTTTCATTAATAATAATCTTTACTTAACTTTTCTTTCCAATAATCTGTTTTTGGTTATAAACATGTTTATTTTTCTCCTGTGTTTCATGTAAATCCACTCTGTGCTCTGTGCCTGGTTATAAAAGGGGGAGAATTTCCTCTGCAGAAACTGACAGTTGCATGACCACAGTAAATCTGACAGGATATATAATCAGCCTCTGTTAACATGTGTCCTCATGTTATTTATGCAATCCTCCCATAGATGCATATGCAGCGAGGGGAGATGTGCACCTTGCAAACACTTGCACAGATGACAAGTGACTCCAGCCTGTTGTGTCTGTTTGATAAATACATCACATCTGTTTTGGGCCCAACGCTTCATGTCTGTGCCTGAAGAACTGGAGCGACAGGCTGAGTAAAGTGTCTTTTGCATGTCGTTGTTCAGTAACTGGATACGGATGGAGTAAGTGTGTCCACGGGGGGACAGTCCACCTTTGATGGTGCTCGGTTGTACACATGAAAACAGACTGAAGTAGTTGTGTGAAGAATGAAAGAAGAAATGTTAGTGTCACTCCTCTGCTCACATAGCCAGGGAAGTGAAGTGAAGTCAGTTATTAGTTAATTTATAGAGCACGTTTATGAGGGGATTTAAAAGTGGTGATAGCTGGAGGAGACCTAACAGTTTGGGAGCGGCAGTGGAAAAGTCTCAGAGTGGGAACGTGGTGGATCATAGACGTGAGCTGTGTCAGTCTGTTTACTGCTTCACAAACAAAACCATCGAAGAAGAAGCTAATAGTTGATCTGTCAGGTGCTTTGTGTGAAGCGTTCTGAGGCCACTTCACTTTCAGAACTGCAAACTAAATGTGACCAGAGCTGTTGATGTGGCATAAAGTGAGTCTGCTGAGGTTCGGCTGACAAACATCTTTCTTTATGTCGGGCAGAGTTCAATTTTATGTGCTGTCTCACTTAATGCACTCCTTAGTATAACTATAATCGTTTGCATCCCCAGTTCTTTATGACAATAATAGTGTGCTGCCTGCCCTTTTTTCCAAATATTGCTTTTAGTGCCAGATCAGTAATCAGTCCAGCATCAAGGCTTTGGCCGTGCATCCAGAGTCCTCGTCTCCTTGGCTGCTCAGGTCGAATACTTGAGCAGTTCCAAATACACACACATTAAGTTCGGCCACAATCACCTAATAAATGGCTTTTTTAAATGAGTTTATCAACCTTTGATGATTGATGTTTTTCATTTAGACTTTTGACATTTAAATTCAACCAAGTTTCACTGAACTGGCTGTGCAAATAATTCTGACGAGAACTGAGACACACAAAACGGAATGAGAAAAAATTAGATATGGAAATTAAAAGCACATTGGGGGAAGATTATCCTCATTGCAGGCAGTGTTATTTGAATAATAAAGTATAATGCAGCCTGACAAAGCCTCCATTTTCTCTCATCTTTGTAATCATAGCTTAGTGAACAAAGTACAAAGGATGTATCACTGTAACCTCCAGAACGGGCTTTGAACTGACGCTGAGTCCTCTTCCCCTCTCTCCACCAGCAAATACAAGGGGCGCTCATTGTCTGCTCATGTGTCCTCATCACAGACAATGTTTTTGTCCCATAATCACACACATGGACAAGCAGAGAGTACAGGGAGTACACACAGCGCACACTGCACACAATTACAGTCTTGTAATTATCTATCAGGCGTTGGTGCCCGATGCTCAGGCTGTCGGCCCTGCTGCATTATCAGAGCTTAGGAAATGACAAGACTATTTATAGGAGCTATTTATCCACTTATCTTGTTGTTGCCGTTGTCCACAGGTGGAGCAGGCAGCCCCGGTTACAGCGGGACTGACTGACGGGTTGATCAATCGGTGTGTACAGTGAGCTTTCACAGATCAAAGGGTAAAGATAGTGTGTGTCAAACAGCCTTTACAGTTTCTAATGATGAAGTTCAGAGGAGAGAGACTCAACTTTTGGTTGTGGCCTATCATGCTAATCCCAGTTACATCCTGTTACACACTTTACTGAGCTTTTAAAGTGGTGATTCAACCATTTTATTCAAATTATTCCAGATAATTAAATCATAACATTTTATTTTTTTGAGATCTCAGGACAAACAGTTGGTTTCTGTGCAGAACATTTACAATCTGATGTTTGGTTTTTGATGCGTCGAAGACAAACTGAAAACAAACAAACTGCAGGTTTGTTTTTCATAGAAAACATGTTGAGGCCATAATGATGATTCATGACACCATGTACTTCCTGTATCTTCTGTAAGACCCACATTGGTTTGTGGATTTGTGGTCCGCACGTTTATGTGCGAGCTCGTTATCCGTGTACATGTTGTTAATCTTTGCACATAATTTTGTGTGTGCACTGTGAAAAAGTCTGACTCGAGATTTTACTCTGCTAAACTGACTATAATGTAAAAGATGCTCATGTTCGTTTTTTCTGGGCTTTTTGTCAATGGTGTTACAAGAGTACAAAACATAGATTTAATTATTATATTTTATATTTATAATTTCAGCATTCTTACAATACAATAATACATTATATTTGACTGTGAAAGAAAAAAAGTAAAATTTGAATAAATAAAGAATCACTGCATACAAATACAAGATAAGTTCAGGATTTTTGAGGCTGGAGTTTAAAATTCTTTTTATTTAATATATTAGTCTTTTTTTTGTTTTGTTTTTTTAAATAAACACAAATACACAAAATGTTTTATTAAGAATCTCTTAAACTTCCTGCTGGATAAACTTTAATATCAACACTCTCTAGATTTTCTCAAACAGTATTTTCAACATTTCTCTACTTGTTTCTTAGTGGCTGACATATTTACTGATACAGTTTGTCTTTAATAACCTAATATTGGCCAACAGACTGTGTTTGTTCGTTTTTTTATTAGTATTTTTAGTATTAGTATTTTTTTAAGTATTTTGGGTATTTTATATCTTTATTACCAGGTTCACAGGAGGGATGTGACAGGAAGTGGCATAGAGCAAATATAATATAATATAACATAATATAATATAATACAGTATAATAATAGACCAGACTCAAGTCAGGGCTGCAGCTAATGATTATTTTCATTATCACTCAATCCTCTGACTATTTTGTTTGACTATAATGTTTGAATCAATTAAATGTTTAAATGTTGAGCCAAAGGTGACTTGTTCAGACAGTTTGCTTCATCTGACCAATTGTCAAAATATTATCATATAAGGCAAATAAAATGGGTCAGATCCTGAGGTTTCAGGGCCTGGGTACAGAGAATATTATCATATTATCATTATATATAATAGTTGCAGATGAATTTTCTGTTGACTAATCAATTCATGCTCTGGCCTTGACCACTGGACCACCAGGATGCACTCATTTATTATGTTTTAATAGCCTTTGGACAACAGAGTTCAACAGAGGAAGAAGACAGAGAATACAGAGCTTGTTCAGGAAATATTCATAGTTGTTTTGGTCTTTTCACTGGATTTATTGACAAAAATAAAAATATAGAATATCACCTTACACCTGCCTTATACTAGAGCAGCTCAATAATTTTTTCCTTGATTTAGAGTAGAATAAGAATATAAAGCTAAGTATTTGTTGATATTTTTCATGCCTGTGTTTCCAGCCTTGAACCAGGCTGTTAGCTTTAAATGACTGAAATGTCCAGCAGCCACTGTGTGCACTGGACCTCTGCTATGATCACAATCCACTTTGTGGCATTTTCAACTCAGTGATGAATAATTTACTGTTCTCCTGGAATTCATCTATTTATTTTCTGGCTGCGATGTGTTTGCCTGTGCTAAAGAAAGGCTGAGAGTCAGTACTCCACAGAAATCACAAGTTGCCATAACTACAAGTGCTGAGGTCTGTGAGTGGTCCAGAGTGGAGCTCCAGAGAGGTGGGCAGTAAGCCGACCACGAGCGAAGGATGAGAGACCACATCCAGCAGCAGCCTGCCACCTTCACAGCCTGCTCATGTAGGCAGTGAATGGTTTATAATAGAACAGGAATCCATCAGTTATTCACTTAATGTCAGCCAAGGACAGATAATGAGGGAAACAGTACAAAGACCACTTAAGGTTATAAATGCCTTTAATTGTCTTTGTTTTCAGATGCTCTTTTTCCTAACAACGCAGTTACAAAAAATCTTGTCGTATACAGGCTCATTATTAAACAAATTAAAAGATAAAACACAAGACTGGGAAATTGAATAGAGGACATTTGCAGTACAAGAGTACAATTACAAGTACAATTTAGTTATCTTTTTGTACATGCTGTCAGTGTGGTTGTGGCAGAAGTTCTTTTGGAAGGTTTTTCCCTCCCTTTCAAAGAGACATCTCGCAGCAGCACCAAAGTGTCTCTCTGACAGACATCCGTATTCATACAGTTGGTGTTGTTGTGATCCCCTGGAGGCTGGAGGTCTTAGTTTGCTCTCTGCCTTCTTTATTCTAGTGACGTCGTCTCCATCCGTCGCTACAAGGGAACCCAGACCACCACAGCTTAATGTTTTGTAGCTGTTGTTGTTGTTGTTGTTGTTGTTGTTGAGTCACTTCACACCTCTGAGGTTTCACTGGTTTCTTGCAGTGTGTCTGTGTGAGGAGAGGCCTGTCAGAGCTTGTTATCCAGCTCCACCCTGGTCCTTCGGGACCACGAGTCCCCTGTCACTCAGGTACACAGGTGTGTGTCTGACAACAGTGACTCTCAAAATTAATTCAACATTCATGTACGTGTTCGTCTTGAGTTGGATTTACAGCTGAGGTGAGGGTTAGAGGTTGTAAATCTGTATATGTGGAATCTTATTTCAACTTGAGCTGTGCTTTGTGCGTGCGTGTGTTGATGTTTATGTACAGCGTAGCTATTTCTTTGTGTTCTTTCAAGTGAGCAGGTCCCAGAGCTCCCATGTCTGTATATTGCATCTGTTTATGTCTTTCTCCACTGTGCACTCGACTGGTCTGAGTTCAGTCTGCATCTGGAAAGATACATGAACTTGTGATCAGTCCCACGCTGCTGTCTAATCTTTAATCTGCCTTCAGTGAATACCTGAAATTTGTAGGAACAGTTGTTTCCAAACGAACAGTGCAAAAACATGGCAGTGCTGTAATTTATTCTGTCGATTGTTCATAGCTGGGGAGATGTGTATATGCATGCATACATATATTTACCCAAATGCATGCATTTATAGGAATACATTGACCTTTTGCTGAAGGAGCGTATAATGCATGCAAACAGTGGAAGACATTTTACTATGCAGGGCAGATTTACATCATCCTGACAGCACTGTGGTGGAGAAACTACTGAGCATGGAGTTCAGAACGCAGCTGACCATTTTATTGCACATCAGTGAGTGGAGATCATCTGTTAAAAACATAGAGGCCAAGTCTTCAAAGATGCACTGAATTAGAGGAAGATGATGCTTGTGTTGCTCGTGCTGTTGTGCTTGTATATCTGCTGTATATTGTTATTTTCCACCAAAATAATAATAATAATAACAATAGTAACATAAACAGCTCTGATAAACTAACAATACAGGAAACAGTTTATGTTGCAGGTACGTCACAGTTTAAAGGAATTCAGGCTCAGGAGACTCATCGTAAAGTAATAGAAGTAAAATCAGGCCCAAGATAAAACACAGGCTGCCAGACTCTGTAGAACTGATCTGCTTTAGAATACTTCAGAGGTTCCAGAAGAACCAGCTCAAATATAACTTTACACCAACCCTCAACAGAAGGGCCCTTATCACTGGTCCACTGGTCCACTGTGATAATATATTTTTCCTAGCAGTAAAAGTAAGAATGTTATATAACCTTATCTGAGCTACACTAGCTATGATTCTATTTGGTGCCAAAAATCAAAGACATTGGATCCATTTCTAAATATTTGTCAAATATTTTTTCCCACACTCTAATTTATGACACGACCACAGGCAGTGGGTTAAGGTCGGTATTTTGTTTTTCATTGAGACACAGAGGAGGAAGTGAGGGATTGAAACAACGCCTGTGATCAGGGGAGGTGTGTATGTGGATGATTTAGGTCAAGTACAGATGGAGAACTCTGAGGTGTGACTCCAAATATTCTCATGTGTCCTCATCAGGAGTCACTGATGATTCCTTCTCCCGAGCACCTTTAATGCTCTGTGTATTAGCAGGACAGATGCCAAACATCACAGCGTAGAGCGAACGTCCCTGCTTGTTCAAACAGCAGCTTCTCAGCAGCAGATTTCTCAGGGTGATTTGAAAAGATCATACAGTTAATGATTATTTGCAAGAAATGAAAAAATGTTGTTGGTATTTCTTCATCAGTTATTTAAAATGACATTAGACTATTAGTTGGGTTATATCTGTGTTATCCTGTTGCCGGAAGCCAGGAGACATTGTGGTAAGTTAATGTAATGTTTGGGGTTCAGCATCTTGCCCACGGGCATGTCGGCTGCAGGAGCTGGGAATCGAACCACTGACCTTCTGATACGTGGATGACCTGCTCTACCTCCAGCCACCCCAACTATTTAACTCTTTCAGGACCCTATTGTATTTATTAGAGGAATCATTTGATAAAGCAGCCTGGGTAATGTATTCAATTTGAACAGGGCCAAACAGGAAGTGAGTTCAAATACACTACATCTTATTTTACCAAATAATGGAACAAAATTAGCTTCGTACAACAGATGACAAAAATATCTGAATGGACAAACCTGAGAAAGAGGACAAAGTTTTAGCCTCTGATTTGTGGAAGTTTATCTTAGATCCAGAAAATCTACAGTTTGACCTTGATCGTGTTGAGAGCTGAGACTGAAGCTCTGGGTTAGATAAAAGCACTAGTCATAAGAATACAGTTACAGAGATTTAATCAGTGATTTACGTACATTTCCTTCTTCCTGAGTACAGTATCAAATTTTTTGATAGATGATGCACGAGTAGATGTAAATTAATGGAGGCATATCTGAAAAATCTACTTTGGTTCAATTTGTTTCAAAGCAAAAATAAAATTCTGACTCAGCACAGATGTACCCGAGTCTCTGTGTATACATCTTTTTGTTGGGTCTAATGTGAGTTAGAATAATTAAGATGGAGGGTTAGATGCTAGATAATGGAGTGTGACAGTGAAAGGCCTCGTAATGACTGATGAAAACCTCAAACTGGAGATACAGCTGCATCACATCCTCAGTACATTACCTTTAGATAAATATTCATATAAAGTCTGTTCTCTGTTTCTAGACACAAACAGCACAGACTGTACGACAAACCACTTTTATCTACATACAGTATATTTCCTCCTCCTTCACAAACACCCATCACAGGCAGTTACTCCAAGATGGACACTTATACACTCCCCTGTTCGTTATATTGATCCATGCTTACACAAGCATTAGCACTCACTTAGAATGAGAGGCATGTCTTCACCCAAACAGAGGTTCAGAGAACGAACACATGCACTCTCATGCACTCACAACCTCAAGCTAACACAAACACATCTGAGGATAAAAACACATGCGTCTGCTTTTGCCCGGCAGATTCTTCCAAACGGAGCCGGAGCGTGCAGCAGCTGATGTATTCATCCAGTGTGTGTGATTTAACGAGGTCTGCTCCATCATCTCCTCATACATCATATTAATAATCTGAGCTTCCCATTGATTTTTATTTTTCTAAAGACTTCCCAGTGTATTATTTGATAAATCCAGCCTTTGTTTCTGATTTAATGACCCCCCCCCCCCCCCCCCCCCCCACACACACACACACACACACACACACACAAAGAGAAGTCATGAAACTGCTTTTCCTTTTAGAGTCTTTATTCATCTGCGTAGAAAAAAAGACAACAGACCAATAAATGGAACAGCGTTTGCACCCATTTTTATGTTTATACATAAGAGTGTTTTCATTACCACATCTGAGGGTGACATTTTTAAAGGAAAAGGATTTCTACACAGAACGAAAGGAAGCTTCAGTGCTCTTAAAAAAACCAGAAACAAAAACAAATGCAGTCATAAATTAAAAACCTCACGTTGGAGCTTCCAATATTCCTGTTGCACAGTAACACAGGCTGGAAAAGAGAAAGAGCTACTGAAAGTAAGAATGGGTTTCAACACTTGCAGGCTCTATCTAAATCACGCCTCCCCTTCCTCCCCTCCACAGCCTCACTCTTTATTTTGTCTGTCACAACTCTTTCCTCTCTCTCGTTAAATCTCTGGCTGTTTGTTAGTGTTTTCCTTTGAAGTTCTTCTTCCCCTAAAGTACATTAGTGGGGTCAGTGAGAGTCAGTCAGAAAGCAGGTGCTGTGTGGTTGGTTTGTGTGTTTGTGTCGAGCTGCACAGTGTAGCGGTTGTGCTGCGATCCCTGTTTACACAACTGTGTCTGTTTTGTGCTAAGGCCTATAATCCTGGACAACCAGAGTCAACCAATGTACCTAATGCATCAGAGCAAGTTATAAATTTCAGTTTTTTTAAGTATGTTTTACATTTTACTTTGACTTCAGTTTAAAACACTAAAAATTTAAGTATCCTCTTCTGGGGCGAGAAACCATGAGATGATCCAGTTTAATGGGGCTGAAACTAATTATTTTCATGATCAGTTAGTCTGCCATTTATTTTTTCAATTTGTTTTGTCAAGAAATTGTGAAAAATGTCACAATTTCCTGCCTTGGGTGATTTCTTTAAATTGCTTGTTTAATCTGACTTGGAGTAAAAAAAATGGTTTTCTATCACATAAAACTAAAAAAAGCAGCAAGTACTCTCAATGAGGAAGCTGAGAGAAGGAAACAGTTTCAATTGTTACTTTAATACAACGATTAATTATGATTGCTGCAGATTAAAATTCTAACGATTCATTTAACCAACCGGTCGGTCAGTTCTACAAATTTTTTCTGTACTGTTTGGAAACTCTCACTTCAGTATTTCAGATTTTATGAGTAATAGTCAAGAGCAGCTACTTTACGGCAACGCTGCATTGTTCATATGATGTTTACATCAATGTGATGAAGAACTATAATTTGTCAGGTTCCTGATTTACTGAATTATCCAAAAGCACAATCATGTGTATAATCTATAATCGTCAGAACTTTCCCTTGAATACCAATAAAAACTGTTCCAGTTCTGTAATAACATTGAAGATCTGTTGTTATGAGGGAATTTTAGTAAACAGTAATTAGAACACAGTAGTTCTCACTTCCACCAAAAGATAAGCTGCTAAAATATTTCATTTAAATTTTCATTGAAAAAAAGATAATGGGGTTACTATTATAGGACATGTGATTAGGTTTCTCTGTCTTCATTTGCAAAGGTAATTTAGTAATGAGACCAGACCACAATAGAAACCGGGTACATGCAGCTTCTACATTTTGAGAAGGAGATTTTTAATAGCTGTTCTTCTCAAGCTCGTCATTAGAGTTTTTTCTCTGATTGTCTTGCCGTGCCTCGTCTCCTCGTGTTGTCTGACCAACATTTCTGAAATCATGATGAATCTTTGACTTGTAATGATCTTTGAAGGACGAGTGCTAACAGAGTGCAGCTGTGGGTAAAACTTGAGACGTTTTTTGGATGAAGATGTTACATTAGTCCGTCACCCCTCTTCTTCACCCCACCCACGCTCTTCTCGATCCCCCATCTTCTTTTCCTTTTGTCGGCTGTTTTACCTCCTGCCGCTGCGTTTGTCTCACTTATCTTCCTTTCTTCTTTCCTTTTCTGTCCTCGCTCTTTGCCTTAAGCCAACACACCTCTCTCAGCGTCTCTATGCTCAAAACAGCACCTTTCTTTCTCTCTGCTTGTCTCCTTTTATGTTCTCCCCCTCCATCCATCCATCTATCCATCACACCCTACTCTCTCGCTCTCTCTCTCCCTCTCATTAGTCTCCTCATGCTGTGGTTTGTGTCTCCCGTCTCTGTCAGAACTGTTATCACTGCTGTCAGCTCCCTTGACGAGAACAAAGTCGTCCTCTGCTCACGGCACCACAAAAGACATGAGAGAAATAAAAGGAAAGAGCCTCAGCCAAAAAAAAAGAGGTGGAAAGGAGGAAAAATTAAAAAGCAGGGGAGTAAACCAGAGGAGAGGAGGGGGATAGGAACACATCTTTTCATGTCAACCATGATGCATTGTCATCTGTGGGTTATAACAGCCATTGATTTCTCCCCCCTTATCCTTTTTATCTATACAGCACAGAGCTTACAGTTGGTAGGAAGGTATGAGAGCTATCTCTATACACATCAAGTGCCTTTTCCTCATATTATAAATATATCTCCCACTAAATCAGCTATGCCTAGTATATCAACCTCAAATAAGTTACTGTGTATTATTATGAGCTGAGAAGAACAGTAGGTTTGAAAGACACTGAGATATCCAAAAGAGAAAACGTAACCATTTATAACTATAAGTAGCGCTGAAAGAAGGGCCTACTGTATAATGTCGTATACAGTAGCAGAGTATAGTAGGACTGTAACTTCTGTCACTCAATAGCAATGTCCAATCACCATAGCTGAAATCAGTCTTTTCTACTTAGCAAACCAATCAGAATTGAACCAGCAGAGGCACAGAGGGTACTTTGGAAACCAAGGACAAAATGGCCACTAGCCAAGGGTCGTCATCCTTAGGAATGGCGCCTGGCGTTCGTGACGCAGGGAGTGTGTCCCTGTATCATCACGTGTAGGCATAATCTATGTCGGGAATGCCGCCCTCTCTGTAGCCACGGTTGGTGCCATAAGTGACGTGATGGTGGCTGGTTTGGCTGAGGATGGTGCCGTTGAGGCTCCCCGCTGCGTGGCTGCTCCGGTAGGTCCCGTTAGCTTGGGAGGAAGAGGAAGAGGAGGGGAAAATGGTGTGGATGTAGGTGACGTCCTCCAGCTTCGGCTGCAGTGGCTGATGGGCCATAGCCGTCATCTGAAACCCTGCAGGAGGGGCCCTGATCTCTAAGATGGAAGTGTCTTTCTTGGTGCCTGACTCTACATAGTCATCATAATGTTTTCCACCCCGACCCCTGCTGTATGAGCCTGAGTCCCCGGACATGTAACCTGTTCTCTGTCCATACCAGCAGAAGATGCCAAATATTAACAGCAGGCTTACCAATGCTGTGGCACCCCCTATGATCCCAGCCAATGGCAGGGCTGTTAGCTCTGAGTCCTGTCCCTCTTTATCTGAGCCCTCCGCTCCTGAGCTGACCAGAGCCTCCCCAGTCTCTATCTGAGCACAGGCTGGGGCCGAGTCTTTACTGTCCGTGTCCATGCTGCCAGCTCGAGATGAACCCATGCTGGAACCCCCAAAGGAGGGCTCCTGTCGTAGTGGCAGCAGACAGATGAGGTAATGTGAGCGTGGGGTGAGCTGGGTAAGGAGGTACTGTCTCCTCTCTCCAGGAACCAAAGTCTCTGTTATTGAACCGAGAGCTGCACTGCTACCCAACCTCAGCCATGACAAGCGGAAGGAGGGTGCCGGCAGTGGGCACAGCCAACTGACCAGTACACTGTCCGAAGAGAGAGGTTTTACAGTCAGCTCCAAGGCCTCCCCAGATACCTGCCCCCCTTCACTGGGAGGCAGAGGCATAACAAGGCCCGGCCGCTTGGCTCGCAGGGTAAACAGGGAACCTTGTGTGGGGACCAAGAGAGAGGTAGTGGTGGTGCTGCCGTGGGGAACTGAAGCCACTGCTTGGCCCCCTCCAGCACCATCTTCACTTCCTCCGTCTTTTTCTGCTGGGTTCACCCCGGCTCCAGTGCTGGGACCAGCAGGGGGCCCTTCGCACTGGTCCATGAGGGAGGTTAGGTCTTTTAGGGTTTGGCCCCTAACAGGCTCAGGCCCCTGACAGGTCAGACCTCTGACTGTCACTGCTGACCCCCGGCCATGGAGCCAGGCGTGTAACCAGCGAAGGTTGCAGCCGCAGTACCAGGGGTTTCCTCGCAAAAGGAGCATCTCCAGGCTTTCTGTGTCCTTCAGAAGTCCTCGGGGAAGACTGGTCAGATTGTTCCCTGACAGGTCCAGCCTCTGTAGCCGCCGCATCCCATCCAGTGTCCCCCTTGGTATGTGGGTCATTCCGTTGTCTTGCAAATGGAGTCGTACCAGGTGAGCTGAAGGCAGGTTGACAGGTGGTGACTGCAGGGCATTCCTCACCAGTGACAGCTCGGTCAGGTTGGAGAGACGGGAGAAGGTGTCATCTGCAATGCGTGTGTTTGCCAACAGGTTCCCATCCAGGACCAAGCGTCGCAGCGAGGAGAGTCCCCGGAAGGCGTGCGTGGGGATGGTGCTGATTCTGTTGTCGTCCAGTCGTAACTCTTCCAAGGAAGCTGGCAAGCCTGCCGGGATGCTTGACAGGTGATTCCGAGAAAGAAACAGCAGTCGAAGCCGTGGAGTCCCAGAAAAAGCTCTCTCCTGAATGCTAACTGTGGATATCGAGTTATCATCCAGGTGTAAACGTTCTAGTAATGGTAACTTGGCCAGTGCTGACCGCGGTAACGTTCGTATGTTATTATCCTGCAAATGCAGCTCCCGTAACGAAGGCGGGAGGTGTATAGGGAATTCATCCAGCTGGTTGGCATACAGGTAAATCACTCGTATGGAAGTGCTGCGTTCCAGTGAGGGAGGCAGCCCGGCGTTACTTAGCCGGTTGCTCTGCAAGTAGAGGATGGCAGCCGTTAACGGTAGTGGAGGAATTAGGCTGAGGCCACGGTCGTTGCAGTAGACAAAACCCTCATCACAGCGGCACACTGAGGGACAAACAATGCCCTCATCTCCCTCGCCTGTCTCCATGGCAATTGCCGCTGCCGCCAGTTCCAGCACCTCAGCCAGTAACGTGAGGCACAGGAGGAGCAGAAAGAGCCAATCGCGGAGCTCGGCAAGACTCTCAGCTGCCATGTTGGTACACAGCTCCTGATTGAAAGAGAAAAAATGGGAAACCAGATTTAAGCAAGTATAAAAATCAAAGGAGGAGTAACTAAGTTGTTGTTGTAGACATTAGTTTTAGATAAATATAGTGCAGGACAAAACCATGCAGTTAACCTCTTTATCTAAAATTATTTGACTAAAGGGCTGTATTTTCTAACTGCCCATAAACGTGAGGTTTTTTTTTTATCTCTAAAAGGGAGAAGATTTGTGGATTGAAAAGTCAAATGTAATTTAGAAGGCCTATCCACTATTATATGGGTCAGAGCGACCAAGCAGAACATAAATGGACATTTAGAGGCACAGAGCGCGATGATGGGTGGACTGAGTGGGCAAGAAAGATTACATGAATCAGAGAAGGCAAAGGGACAACACAAATGGAGAAAATTGGACAGTGACAGTTGCAGGGAGTGAAAATAAGTGAACAATTTTTTTTCCGCGGAGATTAACTGAAATGCAGTGAGTGAGTGACATGAAACTAAAATGGAGGCGAGATCGGGGACGAGGGAATCAGATTAATTGCCCACAGTGCTGTTGATAGCGTTGAAGACAACACAAGTACTAAACTTGTGACTGCGCTACATCTAACCCTCAAATAAAATTCTAAAGAGAATAGATGTGAATGCAGAAACATTCACAGGTTCCTGGCTTTGTATTCACAAACACAAGGTGTCTGTTTGAGGTTGTGACCAAAGCACACTGAGAAATGCACGTGCATATCAGTAAACATACGGAGCACAAAGCATTCACAGACAGAGCAGAGGCTCGGTACAGGCTGACATGTATAATGCATCTTTTCTTCTTGGTTGTTATTGTTCGTGAAATTTCTCTAAATTATTCACAGATTGGTCCTGAAATCCCCAGAAATGTTTCAGTGAGATGTTTTACAGAGAAGCATTTTTCTGCAACATTAATACGTTTATGAGTCGTCTCCGAGTGAATCCCTCACACCAGCATCAATAACATAAATTTACAATTCAGAAAACATGATCTCTGTGCACTCAAATTCACAACACACTATTTATAGAATATGAATAATATACAGTGGCGAAAGTTGTGGAAATTACATTGTGGCACACTCTTGTTTGAATTCTTTCTTTCTGGGAGCCGAAGGCTAGAAAATGTGCCCTGACATGAAATGCCTGACATGATTTGACAGCCCATTTGATAAACAAATCCTCTAAAGGCAAGTGTTTTTTTCCCCCCTTCTGTACACGCACGCATGTGTATGTGTGTTCGTATGTGAACTCAGTGCTAGATGCAAAATTGCCCCTTGGCTGCAGTCAAAATCCATGCAAAGCAAACAAGAGATGGCAACAATAGAAGAGATGGAGGGAGGGGGAGGAGGCAGGGGAGGGATGGAGGTGAGGAGACAGATGGAGAGTTGGACAGTCAGTCAGAGGAGGAGAGGGGAAATGAGTTCCTGACAGTGGAGACTCGAGTCAGTATCAGCTGAGTTTGCTGCAAAAAGACAAATGGTTCCAAAGATTGTTCTTGGTTTTTTTCTTTCTGAAAGACAGGATTAAAATAGCTTCACTTTGTTTACCTGTACATGTGTGTGCATCTGTGTGTGTGTGTGTGTGTGTGAAGAGATCTGTATCAACAACAACCAGCTCCTGTGTCAGTCTGACATGTGCAGTATTTGATATGTAATGGTGAAAAAGAGTGAGTGCCGCACAGACCCAGAATATTTTTCTCTTTCCTTAATGGTATTTTTTTTAACTTAAATCGGGACCTTTTCCAAACATTTCCAGCATTTGAGAGACAGAAAAAGTAAAAGGGAGAAACACACACACACACACACAAGAGGGAGTGTCAAGGTAGGAGCTAAGGCCATATTGGGAATACTAATGAATATCAACCAGCATATGCTTCGACGCCACACTTTCTCAGCTTCCCTTTCATAAATATCATCTTGGCACAAACCTTTATGTGTCTTTGTCTACATGCCAGGGTTTCCTGTCCACATGTCCTCTTAATGATCCTTAGATTTTCTGTCTTTTCCTCTCCCCTGCTCGTTCTCTCACTCTTTCCAACTGTCGCTCTCTGTCTCTGCATCGTTGTCTGTCACGCCATCTACCTCTCCCAACCGCCCACCATCACCTCCTCTCCTTCATAATCTTTCATCATATCCACTCTCAGGTTTATTTACAGAAGTGTCCATGCAGTCATCCTCCAACTCTCCTCCCCTGTCTCTCTCTTTTCTAATCCTCTTTTATTGTTTCCTCACCAGTCGTTCCTTGATTCCTGCACACTGAGATTGGATCAATCAGCTCTGGTTCTCCTCTCCTCTCCTCTCTCCTCTCCTCCGTGGCAGCTTACTTTCTCTTTTTCATTTAGATGCAGCAGACCCCCCACACCTCTCTTTCTCACTCCCTCTCGGCCTCAGCTTTCTCGCCTCCACATTCGCCTTCCTCTCCCTTTGTGGCGTTTCTTTTTTTCGCCGCCTAACATTTTCCCCCCTAACATTTCAATCATGTTCAGAAATAAAAGGCTTTGTCGGTGCACAGAGCCAGTGAGTGTGTGTTTTTTTTCCTTTCATGTAGCTGAAAGCAAGATGTAAGTGTGGTGTTCTCCATTGCAGTGACTGTATGAAATAAGTGTGTGTGTGTGTGTGTGTGTGTGTGTGTGTGTGTGTGTGTGTAAGGTCTGATCGACCCGGGTGTGGCTGCTGAGGGCTTGCTAACCTGTTCAGTCTCTGTGCCTTTCACGTCCGCCGCAGCTTTGTTTTTCCTGAATCAAGGACTGTGCAGAGGAGTGTTAATGTGTCTGTGTGTGTTGTTGAGGATGTCGCTGTGGATCTCTGTGTGTGTAAGCGCAGTTTCCCAGTCGTCTTTGAATGCTTCAGAAGTGTAGCCTCGTTCCTTGGGGCCGTTGAATCTTCCTCAGCTTGGGTGAATGATGATAGGGATGATGATAGCCTGTACTCCAGGGCTCCACGAGCAGCAATACCAGCATGGCTCAGAGCCGCCTCGGCACCCACATTTGTGCGTTGTGTGTGTGTTTGTGTGTGTGTGTGTGTGTGTGTGTCCTGCTGCCAAGCTCTCTCTCTCTCTCTGGGTAAGGGGCTTTTAGGCCTGCCAACTCAAGTCATCTTCAGTGAGTGTCCAGAGGCCTAATTCTGAAACAACCGCCCCACACCCAAACACTACAGTTTGGCAAACAGTCAGAAGATGTTCGAGGGCTCGAGGGTCCTTCTTGGAAGTCAAAAGCAATCCTGGATATTCATGCAAGCAGTGGGTCATGCAAAAATAGTCCTGTGCTGTGCTACACTTGCTTTGAATTGCCAGGTAGTGGGTCTTAATTAATGAGCAGTGGGTTGAGGATCAGTGGGATTTCCACAGCTCAGAAAAATCCACCACAGCTCACGAAAATCTGACCTGTTATTATTGGTTGTGTTATTACAATTATTAGAACATGAATTTCACACTTCAGTGATGGTAATGAGCACGTTTGGAGGCTGTGATGGACGAGTCGACCTGATACAGAATACAGGCTGTAATAATTGGATTCCCTCTCAGTTTCAGCCTCTGCCAAATGTCTGGCTGCTTCCCTCTCAGTGCACACAGATCATCCCCAGAGGCAGATGACAGTGTGTACTGTATGTAGTCCAGTCTAAGGAGCGCAGTGATGACCAGTGTGAAAGCTTCTCTCACAGGTTAGCAGAGATGAACCGCCGTCTGTTAACCTGAAGGCAGACGTCAGTGGTGTTTGCTGCAGCCTGACATCTGACTGAGTGTTAGCAGCAACCTGAGGAGAGAGAACAGACAAGAAACGGTCTTTAGAAAGGACTGAAGTGATCTAGGAAACAATACACTCTACAGTTTGGCTCCATGTTGTCGACTAAAAGTAATGGATTTGTTATTGGATTCAGTTGGTGGATGAAGTGGAAACATATTGTTGATTATATTAAACTGTTGGAACTTACTGGACCGATTTTTTTCCTGCTCAGTTTTAGCTGATAATTTGATGTTTGCTGTTTTACTGTAAAAATCTAGTGTTATTATTTCACTGGAGTATAAATGACCTTAAAATTGTACAAAGGTGTAAAAACTTCCCAAGGTGAAATAAAAAAGTTTCGTCATCAAAATTTTATCATCAAAATGGTCCCAACCTTTGTTCTGTCCTTTAACGTCAGAAACACTGAGACACTGAATTATGTCCATTTAAATAACATCTGGAAAAATGGAGGCAAGTAGAGTGAACTTTACACAGAATTACTGCACGATGAGGATGCATGAAAACCATCCACTGTTGCTCAGTTTATTCACTTCTCCAGTTTAGAGGAGGATTAAACTGAAACTGTCAGATGGTCTTTCATAACACTGATCCTTAGCTACAAAACTTGTGAACAATTAAGTTCAGTATCTATAGATAAATACACAAGATTCATGTTTCTTACGCTGTGAATTATTATTTGACACCTAAAACGATCTCACAGTGAGTTAATGAGTCAAGTCTGAGAACCTTTGTTTAAGAGGTTAAAGAAACTGTGACCTAAACTGACAAAATCTCTGTGTGCAAAGGCTCATTGTCTCCGGACTCAACTTTTCTGATTTGTTTACCAAGTGAATTTGTGTCATTAGCTTTGGGGTCAGTAAAGTCACATGATTTGTTTAAACGAACTGTCTTAGATTCTAAGAAAGGTCTCAAGTTTTCACTCGTGCATCAGTTTAGAGCCACTTCTCTGCTGCTGATTCAAACCATGGTTTAATTGTGAGGAATTTGATATTGCCTGAATAGTTCAGTAATCACACACATCAGTAACATTTATTACTGCACAATTTCAACTTGTATACTTAACTGCAAAAATATTCAAATATTGGCACAGCAGCTTACGTGTTTTTATTGCTAAAATAAATAAAAATCTGCTCATGTGCGTTAATGAAATGTTTTCCTGGCTTAGTTTTGTTTTTTTTTTTTACACCACGTTCTTTAAATGGCACCAAGATGTAATGTTGGGCTCCTACGCTGGCACAGTATAGAATACTAAACAGCACGGGCTAAATAATTATCCCCATCAGAACAGTTATACCTTTTAAAATTAAGTACCTCGTGAAAATATTCCTGAAGGTCAACGCTGCATATGCACAACACTAAGGTCCCAGCGGACACAAACCTCCCATTAAGTTAACTCCATGTTTTACATCTGTGTTTTTTTTCTTCACACAAAACTTTGGAGCTTTCATTAACCACCACGTGCTAAGTGCCTGTGTCTTGTGTGCAGAATCCAAACCCCCAGTGAACACTGGCTTTAGAAATAGAAGGTTTTCATCAGGAATACTGAGCGTACAGAGACAGATTCATCAAGGCCATTAACTGCTCCGCTGCTCACATTCGCCTGTTCACTTCATCCCAGAGTAAGTAGACTACACAGCCAACTGGGAAATTATCATGCACTTTGCTTAAACACAAATAGAGACAAATAAAGCCGTCCTCATTTTCATTTTCAAAGAACATGAGCTGTAGCTGGGAAGAACTGGGTGGACAGGCTGATGTCTGAGCTGGTACGGATCCTTGAAGGGTTTTTAAAAAGGCTGTAAATGGTGCAGCATTCACCCTGATGTCAGTGTGAGGTGTGTGTATTTTTGTTGTTGGTGTGGTGTTTTAACTGGTTCCACAAATGGAAATGACTGTGTTTAACGGGATGTGCAGTTTAGTGGGTTAGATGTGTGGCTGCTGTGGGATGAAGTTGGGCAGCGTGTGGTGAGATAAAGCGGCTGCAGACTGATATCCAGTTTGTGGCACAGTAAACTGATTTATATGTGCAGAGTGCGGCGAACATGCGTAATGAAAAGAGCTGGACGTGGGACAGAATGCTAAACAGACATTGTTTGCACAACATGTCACGACTTTGTGATTGGCGTTTAAGGAGAGACGAGATAATGGTCTATTCAAGGGCAGTGGAGATGTGTGGAGAGCGCAGTGTTTGGTGCTGTATGAACAGTGTAAGTGCTACACCCACCATCAGTCCGTTCATTTGGAATCCGCTGATTGATGTCTAATGCTTCAAAATAATGAAACCCTCTTGTGTTCGTATTTTGGAGGCCAAGGCTTTAAGTGGCTTATAAGTTAAATCATAATTCAAAGGAAGACTTTTAATTGGATGTCATCAGTCATGTATTAACAGTAGATGTCACCCTCAGTAACAGTAACTGTCGTTTTAAAACACGTCCCCTTAATTGGTTGCAAGTCCTGGTCCAAAACCAGCCTCACACTCTGCACTAATCTCTGCACACCACAGGCCAAACGTCTGCCTGCACCAGACAAGATGTGAATCTTGAACATCAGCAGCATTTCCACAGCTCACTGCCACTGCCCATTAGACATCAACATGTGAGGCTCTGTCTGTATAATGTTGTGGCTGTCTGTAAAACTTTTTGTGATGGATTTTCAGGAGCGAGCCTGGCAGGGGGAGTGTGATGTGGAGGAGAAGGAGGAAGTAGGGAGCACGAGTCAGAGCAGGGATCTAGATCGACACTAGTCATTAAGGAGAGGGAGGATCTGAAAGTGATGGTTGTCTGATTTTATGGAAGATTAGAGAGGTTAGAGCTTCTTTTAGTCATAACAGTTCGTTGCAATTTTACCACTTTTCAAAGGAAATATCTTTATTTATTGTACATTTTATATAATTTCCCTCTCTTTGATGTTAATAGGTGCAGTTTTTAAAAGCTCTCTCCTCAGAAATGTATGAAAATTGATATTGTCAAGTGCTGTAGCGGCGCACTCGTCCACATAACAGCACCTTCATTCATATTTAAATTCAATCAGCATGGGGAAAAAAAATCTGTAATTCAGCTGGTAAATGTGGGCAGTTAATGTCAAGGAGAAGTCAACAACTGCAGGTGATGAAGTAACAGTAACACGCTGTAAGATTAAATAATCAGAGATCAGAACGTCAGAGTCAGTGGTTCTCATCAATAATAAAAGAATAAATGGAAGAGACTGAGTGAATTTGATGAACTAATTTAAAATCTTCTAACATGTGAATATCTGTTCATTTTTTTTCAGTTTTCCATGAAAATATTAAATATTTTTAAGTAAGCAGCAATTTCAATACGTGAATTTGGGATTTTAGGAAGTCGTGATGGTCATTTTACTTTTTTTTTCATCAGATTAATTGATAATATACAATATCACTCAGGTATTCGTCCACAGACGTCCATATATTCTACAGGCAGGTCTTTACAGAGAACCACAGTCACATGAGTAACTGCTTTCAGGTAACATTAGGACATGAAGAAGAATGTCACCTGGGAAGAGAGAATGACGTCTAAAATATCTAATGTATTTTAAGGTAAAACTTCTGTTTCCCTACAAAATAATTCCAACTTGTTTTTCCCATTTTATTACTTGCTACTTTTTAATAACTCTCACACCATTAATGAGGAGTAGAGGCAGTAATAAAGAGAGCAGCCCTCACACTTTGGACAGATAGTGTTGAGGTCAATAACATTTCTGACTGACCCTCCACTGCACATCTTTCCTGTGCATTTATTTTTTTCTGCATAACAGAGAGTGCAGAGAGCGTCTCGCTCCTCAGGGGCACAGAAATCACTCTGCTCTTGTAAACCGGTCAATGACAACTGTGTAGCCACAGGCTCGCTGCAGTGTCTGACTGTGTCTTCTGTGCCATTCACATGTTCTCACTGTTTTATTTCCTCTTTCCTTTGTACAAGAACAATCAGGTATTCACATTTTTTCTCTGAGACCAGTAGAGGAGGCTGGTGATGATACAACTGAATAAACTGCAGATATTGGAACAAATATATATTAATAGAAACTTTAAACACATCTGCATCTGAGGACGGCAGAATAAGATGATTTACAGATGGAGTCAACATATGGAGACAGGTGTGGTCAGAGCATCCATATCTGCTCCTTGTACAGTTCACAGAAGTAGGATGTAGAGAGGAGAGTGTGCTCTACAGGTGTGTTTACCTGCACGTCTTTGCTCTGACAAGAGGAAATAATGTGGATGAGCCTTGAGTTAAAGAAGCATTAGACTCAGAATGAACACTTCAATGATTTTTTTTTTTTACCATTTTCATCAAAGATTACAAGGAAAAAAAGAAATCTTTAGTTTTTCCAAATTCTCCTCCAGATGACCTTCGAGCTGCTTTATCACAGATTCGACACACGGTGGGTAATAGCAGCAAAATAATTTTCCATTGCCATCCAGCCTTTGCTCCATCAGACTGTTCAGAATAATTTGCAAAACCAAAAGCAAAGAAAAGTGACAGCTGTGATACTTGGCAGTGTGCTCACTGGGTAGGAGCTAGGAAGCGAGGGAGTAGGAGCTAGGGACTAATAGTTACAGGGCTGGGGACCAAAGTCTGAGTACTTTGTAATCATGTGGCTGCCTAACCCCGGTGTTAGCGAGGTTGATGAGCATGCGTCTCTGCTGACACGCACTCTCTCCACATCCACTCTGCTGAATATTAATATGGAGGAGAGAATTCCTCTGAGCCCCATTGTCAGACGGCCCTATTGTTCTCTGCTGGCCTCTGCCTTGGCGCGTGTGTGTGTGTGTGTTTAGTGTTAATGCCTAAGTCGGTGTCTACATTGTGTGCTCATGCATATTATGCCCATGTCTTGATCGCATGTGTGTGTGTCGGCTGCAGCAGAGCAGCCGTTAAAGCGGAAGTGAGGGAGAGGAGGGGTGTGTTTGTGGCCCAGCGTGGCCCATAAAGACAACTGGCCTGAGAGCACTTGGACCAGCCATCAGGGCCCAGCACGGGCAATTATTTCACCTAGAGGCCCTATCTGAAAAATGAACACTCTCATTAAAATGGCAAAGAGTGTGTACATGAGTATGCATGTGTGTGTGTGTGTGTGTGTGTGTGTGTGTGTGTGCACAAGTCAATTTAGAGGCAAAGCAAATAAATGGCAGCACAAATGCTTGTCTTTCAATCACAGTGTAATGTGCTGTTTATGATGTTTGACTCTGTGTGTGTGTGTGTGTTTACGTGTGTGTTTACACATTTCTTTGTGTATGTGGGCACATCTGTGAGTGTGTACATCTGTGTTAGTGTGGGTGTGCATATGTATCTGTATGGATTTATGTGTGTGTGTCTGAGTGTGACTGTTTAACTACCCCACACACGTAACCTCCCCATCGCTGCCTCCCAGTTTCTCATTTACTGAGCCAGAGTGAAGGAGTGTGGGGAAACGAGAAAACAAGTGATAGGAGGGGGGAGGAAGGGAGATGGTGAAATAGAGGCAGGGAGGGAGGCAGGGAGGAGGGAGGAGGTTTATACAGGAAAAATGAAGTGAGGCTGGAGTGAAAGGGAGAGAGGAAGAGGAGGGACGGCAGAGAAGAAGGGGAGATAGAGAGGCAGAGGCAGGAAGACGGGGGGAAGGAGACGGAGGTGGAGGAGGAGGCAGCAGATTTATGAAGCCATTGGAATGTAATTTGGAGGCAGAAATTACTGTCAGACTGAGCAAGGTTTAAAGTCAGTGAAGCCTGAATCAGGCCTGTGCCTGTGTTTGTGTGTGTGGCGAGTATCACAGACGAATGGAAGCAAATGTGATGCAGAATAATACACAGAAGCTCTGCAGCTCCTCGTCACACACACTCAACGCTGCATGTGTGTAGATGTACATGCACATTTTTACTACTCCACAATGCATGAGCGACGTGACTACATGGCATCAGAACATAACCCAGCATTCATATTTAACAGCTCATATTTCATCCATGCTCGAAGACACACACACACACACACACACACACACACACACACACACACACACACACACACACAGGGGTGCAGGCACTGAATTCTTGTCAGGCTCTGAAGGCCGTGACTCCGGCAGATTCAGTCGAGGGTGTCGGCGTGAACAGAGCGAAGGCTGGAGGGGGCATGGTGGGAGAGAAACAGACAGAGAGAGAGTGTCAGGGATGGACAGAGAGAAAGGTAGAGGTGGGAAATGAAACAGAGGGAGGGAGAGACTGGAAGAGGGGCTAAAAAGAAGAGTGAGAGGGATGTGACTAGCTTTCTAACACAGCAACACACAGCTTCCATTTAGCCAGAGAGGGAGGGGCAGGGAAGGAGAGAGATGAGGGAAGCAGCAGAGCAGGGATAATCAGCAAAGATCTGAAGGGAGGGAAAGGCTTAATACACTGATTTTTTTTAGTCACTTCTAGCATCTCTTTGACATTTGGCTGCAACACACACACACACACACACACACTAGGGTTTGGCTCTATTTTTGCTGCTAATTTCTACTTAGACTCATCATCTGTTAGTTGCAGTGAGCAAATAATTAAAAGGACACAACTGCTGTTTTTTTTTTACTGAGCCCATTCGTCTTTAAAAACTGTTTCATTAAAAAAAAAAAAAAAGTCAGCAAACCTTTCTCAAACACTGTAGTGCATTAACAGGGATTATATTCAGTCGTGGATTGATACACATTTGGTTACGCACCAGTGTGGCTCCTCTGTTTGGTTTTACACAAACAATCTTCTTCTTCTGGAGGATAAATGAACCACAGTGAATGTGAATGTAAAGACGACTGAAGCTTGTTCGGTCTTTTCCTGACGTTTGTGGACCTATATGAATATGGACGTTGCCAGCCTCAGTCTTTAAACTGTGGACGCTGTAATGATTTGAACCTGTCCCTGTCCCAGCAGCCTGCTCTGACTCCGGTGGTGTTGGAGGTCCATGACGACTGTAGATGGCTGTCCCAGATAATTCTATTGGCCGACATGTGGAAACTCATGCTGCCTAAACTGGAGCTGCTTAGTGCATCATCGAGATTTGGAGTAAAAAAACAAACAAACAAACAAACAAAAAAATGTACACAACGAGCCTCACAATCAGTACGGAGAGCATTAATCTGCCCCCGACTCTCAGTCACTCAGGAATGGAACAAAAGTCTTTAGAGAGATCTCAGTGATTTAGCACAGAGGTGAAGCAGCTGTGATGCACTAATGTTCTTATCACTTATCACATATTTAATGTGACAAAAAAAGGTTTTTAAGGTTTTATTGTGGTTGTAAAATGTAATATACAGTGAAATGTTGGTTAATATATAACCTCAGGAATTTTAGGAAGCACATTGAAATTTACAGCGTTTAATGTTGTTGCTCACAATGAGAAGAAAAAATGTAACAGTGCCGATAAATGTCAAAACATTTTGGTGCAGATCTGTTCCTGCACGGCTCGTTTTCCACTGGTCTCAACCAGCAGCTGCTCTTCCAAAATGGACGTCTCTCACACACACACACACACACACACACACACACACACACACACACACACACACACACACAAAGTTCTCCAGATCTTCTCCTCACAGCAGCGACAGTCACCCTCACAGTCTCTCTTACAGCCACGCACCAACACTTTCTCGCTCTTTTGACCCGTGAACTTGCAGTGACTGTCTGTCTTTCTCACACACACTCACACACACACACACACACACTCACACACACACTCAGCAGCTCTCTGTTCTTTGTTCTTGTAGCCCGTGTTGGTGATAGCAACACCATTATGCACTGTGACAACACTGCCTCCCACTCATACAGCGGTTCACACCACGCTACAGTCTCTGCGTCTGTCTCCATCTCTCCGCTCTCACTCAGAACAGTGTTGAGGTCAATTATCTCTGAATGTGCTTATACAGCAGGCTGACTACTTCAGGCTGCGTGAAGGTGTTAAGTAGCATCTGTAGATTATTTAGACAGTTTTTGGCGTGTTGTTTTTTTGACATTCACCCACCTTCAACACCTCTTTCTCTTCTTCTTCTTCTTCTGCTTAGATGCTGTATTTTTCTGCCTCCTTTTTCTTCTTCTGTCTTCCTCTACTTGTCTTTTTCTTTTCTTCTGTTCCTTGGCATCTCTTTTCTGTCTTTGTCTGTGTCAGATTCAGTTTGTTTGCTTTCGTTTTACTTGTTTTTACGTCTGTCATTATTTCTTTGTGCAGGGCCTCAGCAGTTTGTCCTAACGAGGGGAAACTAAAGTAATGTCACAGTTTGTAGTGAGCGGTTTCCTGAGAGCCTCTACTGCCTCTTGTTCCTGGGTTTGGGTGTAATTACTGGTGAGGTCAACGCTCCTGCACCTTCAGGTTATTGTTGTGCTGTTTCTCCTCTTTGTTGGAAAAGGTTTCAGCCTCATTAACAGTTTACATGAGTGTTACGTCTCAGTTTAAGTAAATTCAGCCTTGTCCACTTCAAGAAGTCAGAGTATCGTCACACAGCAGCTCTTCACGTTTCAGTTGTTCTAACAATCGATCTGTGGCGTCTGTTTCCTCAGAGGAAAACATCCTCTCCTGTCTAACTGCATGACTTCTGATCAACAACTCATGTTTCCTGTTGGGACTGGGTTATTAGTCCTTTACTACCATATCTCAATGTTTCTCATTTTCTTATCGTAAGTGTTATCATCACTTCATCACCATCATCACTCAGCCCAACCTTTCACATGTACCTTCAGTTTATTTCACTTCATGCTGGTGTATGGGAGGGAATCTGTGCAAAGCAAGAAAATCATAGATAAGCTTTTTACATTAAATCCTTCCCTGGAACCTTATCTGTGTGCGTATATGTGTGCGTTGGAAGTGCTCCTGGCTTTTTTCCCCTCTACATCACTTCCTCTCCTTCCTCTGAACAGTAAAGCTGAGACAAAACTCCAGCGGTGATAAGATGAGAGCAAGCTACTGAGAGGCATCAGTGCAAATGGGAATTTTCAATAGATGGGTCCTGAAACCTATTGTCAGAGTGAGAGAAGATGAAAAAAGAAGTGAAAGGGAGTGAAAGAGAGAGGATGGGAGAGGGGAGCATGGATGGAGGCGGACAGGGAGACAGAGTGAGTGGTAGAGTTTTTGCCCTGGAGGAAGCTGGTCTCCAAAGAGGGAGTCAACAACAGAGGAGGGAGTAAATGAGACTTTGAGAGAGAGCGCTGTGGAGAGAGGAGGAGGAGGAGGTGGGGGAAGGGAGGAAGAGGAGGAGGGAGGGGGAGGGGGGGGGGCAGACTAAAGAGTGACGCGAGGAGGTGAAAAGGGAGAGCAGCAGTGGGGATGAGAGAGAGGTCGGGAGGGAGAGGTAGTCATGAGGCGGGAAGGAAAGAGATGGGTGGACACACACACACACACACAGAAATACACACACACAGTCAGAAACACTCAGGAGTGGAGGTGTTGTGCATAAATATGGAACGAATAATGAAAATGCTGGCGGCTTTATTTTAAACACAGCAGCTAATAATTAAAAGTCAGATCTCACACTGTGGGCTACACAGACAGCTCACAGATTTTATGCATAAGAGGTAAATAAAGTGTATTATCTCTGAGGAAGCTGCAGCGCTGGGTGCTGACAGTATCCACAGTGTTGTGAGCTGGAGTCCAGCTTCTTCACCCACTTGCTTCACCTCCAATTAGAGTTAGACAAATATGCAGGCTTAATGATGAGTGTTCACATTTTCTGGCGGAAGCAGTGGCTTTACCAAAAACTTCCTGTCTTTCAATTAAAATTTGACCATTTTAATGGGAAACAGAGACTCACATTTAAAATGACTCACTGTTTTCTCTCAGCAGGTTATTTTCGGAGGCACAGAAAAGCCTTCCACAACGGCAATTACACTGTGGGACACTGAAAGCCAGTGAAACTCTCACAGATGAAAGCTTTTAGGTGGGCTGGCAGCTCCTTAAGGCAGGGTGAGGCAGGTTTCATTGCAGGTTTTTACAGACTGACAACCCTGAAGCTGTGAGTAAAATCCTCCCACGCCATGCTGGAATGACTTCTCTACTTAGCCATCTGCCATAAAGAAATAATATTTATGAAAACATATTCACAAGCTGCGGTAAGAGTGGAGCCTCCATCAGATCACGATGTGACTGGGCCAATGTCTGAATGAAGCATAAACAGCTTTAATATTGGCTTGTTACACTGGAAGAAAGCATCACATCTATCTGCAACAAAAAGAAAAAAAAACTACACACCCAGCTTCCTGCAATATTATGTGCATGGAGATGCTATGATATAACCCATCTCTCTGCAAAACACACATTTCCACACAGCCCAGCGTACATAAACATCGTCTCACGACAGTATGTGGATAAATAATCCCATTAAATATGATTGAGGGTTTTTCCGGCCCAAAGCGTTTACATTCTCTCTCCCTCTCTTTTCTCTCCGTGTCTCGCTCTGAATGAGGTATACACAGGAAGTATCAACAGATAGGCAATTTACGGGCCAGGCACCCTCACACACACACACACACACACACACACACACACACACACACACACACACACAATCCACCAGAAGGCACTCTTAGATAGGTCATAATAACTCTCGCTAGGTTGAACTTGGCACTTATGCCTTTGGAGCAGAATCCCTGGAGTCTATATATATATATATATATATATGTGTGTGTGTGTGTGTGTGTGTGTGTGTGTGTGTGTGTGTGTGTGATGTTGTGATGACAGGCCAAACAACTCGTTTAAAATCCAATAAGATATGAGGTATGTGTGGCCTCCTGGTGGGCACATTACTGAAGGTTCAGATGCAGCTGACAGGCTTTGTTACCTTTCACCCGCCAACTCTGTGGATCTCTCCCTCTCTCTGTTATTTCCTGTCACTCTCCATTTCATTATTATCTGGGAAAGAAAACGATTCCACCGGCGCTAAGCTTCTCAAAAATGAGAAAAATAAAAAAACTTTGGTGAAAGATTTGCTGTTGCTGAGTAAAGTGAGTAAAGTCAAACTGATGTAGCTCCTCCTCTGCAGTCGCTCCCTTCTCACTGTGTTTACCTTTGTTCCTCATCATAAAGAGACAATGAGCTCCACCAGAAGAGGCTATGAGGTGATTATCAAAGCTGATTCAAGCACAGAGTCAGGCTCCGTCCCTGCATACCTGAGAGATGTATTGGAATTCAATACATCAGGTCAAACCCATGGCTGCAAGCTGCCCTCACAGTGAAGCCCCACCTCGTCATGCTTGGAGTCAGGGTGCAGCAGTTTGTGAGCGAGGCTCGCTAACGGGCCTGGTGTATATTTATTTCGTTCTTTGATCAGCTCAAATAGTGAGGCAGCGATTGCTTTCACTCCCTGTTGCCATGGTAGTCGGTGGTAATTTGGCATTTGGTTTTACTTGTTTTGGTCCAAATGAAGAGATTTTGGTTCTGTGCAGGTTGTAGCGCTGAGAAACGGTTATTTATGTCATTACACTGAATTACTGTGATATTTGGTTTAAATCTGGTGCGGGTATATGAAATCAATGTTTTCTTGCCATAGTGGTTTAGTGGTTTTGAAGACGTTTGAACATCTGTTCAACAAGAGGCACAGACAACTACAGAAGTACAGCTGAAGAAGAAAAGCTCCAAGATAAAAAGTCAACTGAAGTATAAAATAAAACAACTTTGCAACATGAATCAGAAACTGGAAACTATCCCACGCCACAGAAACATCACATTTGAATACCCAGCGTTTGTCATCCCCCGAGGCTACGTCAGAGCCACAGTTGGTGCAAAATGTCCCAAAATCTAACATTGAAAATCTTTTTAAAAAACATAAGTTCTACATGAATTACAGGCACCACATGACATTGTAACACTGATATTTGCTGCAGGCGACACTCAGATGCTGTGATGTGAATTGTGGTGCAACTGATACGAAATTGGAAAATATAGATAATGTGGAGCCGGTGGGACACTGATGCCTTTACGAATGTTCTGCAAAAGAGGCTGTTTTTTTTTTTTTTAATTATTCTGTTTCTGATTCTGCAGATCAGATGCTGTTCATTAACAAATCCTGATTTCTTAGTAGTTACAATGCAAATAAACTGAAATTAAAATAAAGTTCAGAAATGAGATGATGAATGGTTCTTTATTCCCAAAATAATCAGAAACCTAAAGGCAATAGGTGCTTGATTTATTCATTAATACCTTCACACCTGTGCCGTCCATTAGTTCTCAGCCTTTGATCCACAAAGGATCAAAAAGAAATCGCGCTTTGCCTCAAACGAACTCTTCACCAGTTGATCACACCTTTGGTCTTTACTTTCCTTTATTTCTATACTAAACTTTCTCTTTTTACTCCTATTTTTGACACAACAGCAATTTGTCAATTGAAAATCTGTAAATTGTCAATTGAAAATCTGTCCATTGAAATTGTTACTGAAATCTTATGTTAGTGAAGAGGTCTGATGATGTGTAATTATTCTTCATTAACCTATAAAAGATTAATTACAACTGACAAAGGTTGGTGTGTGTTGTTCTGCATTAGACAGCTGAACCAGTTGTCAGTTGATTCTGTCCAGAGGTGAAATAGTTAATTTGTTAATAAATTGAATTATGATTAATAATCCTGAGCAGTTAATTGCTTGAGTCGTGTTTCAAACGTGAGGACTTGCTGCTGTATTGTTCTTGTATATTATAGATAACAGAGAATTTTTGGAACCGTTAGTTGAACAAGACGAACAGTTTTAAGACGTCACCTTGAGCTGAGGGAAACTGTTCTGTTCATATTTCACTATTTTCTGACAAATTCTAAACAAGATGAATAATTGATTGTATCAGAAAATGGGACATTAATCAATTACAAAAACCTTAATTTTTGTTTTACATTAACACTTCTCAGGTTGAAAACCAAACCTGCCTCTTGTTTCTCAGTGTACCTTCATATTAAAGTTAAAAACTGTATGAACCATGAAGTGTGTGAAACACACATATATATAACTATAACTAACACATATAATTGTATCATAAAGCAGCTGTTTAGTCTGCATGTGTGAAAACCCTCATTACAGAAGACATGGCTTATTGAGCAGCTTCTCCTCAGAGCCTCCATATGTTGCTTCAATGTTTAGATACAGTGAGTTTGTTCCTGTCAAGTCTCTGCCACAGTTTCTCTTTGAGAATAATCTCCTCAGTTTCAACTGAAGCTCATTTCTCATTTTCTCATTATTCAGCTCATTTTAAGCTTCACCATTAAATCAAAGGTTCCAGAGTTTCTGTAACTCCTTTAAATCCAGGTTAGAAACTGAGCTTCTCTCTGAGACCTGCCTGCATCTCCCACAATATTCCTCTGCTCCAGTAATGGACTGACACACACACACACACACACACACACACACACATTCTCAGACATAAAGCCATAATGCAATATAACAGCCTAATGCAAGGCCATTGTGTTTGTCATTGTGTATGTATGTGTGTGTGTGTGTATGTGTGTGTGTGTGTGTGTGTGTGTGTGTCTCCTAAATAGTTCAAACCTCTGCTTGTCTAATGCATCTCTCTTATCTGGGATCTATTGTGGGATATATTTATCTCAGGTTTTCTGGGGATCGTATTTATTATGTTGGGAAAGTCTCAGCCAGAACATGGCATCACCTCAATTATATAAAGCAGTTTGTTTCAGTGCCGTACGACCTCCTACAATGGATTGCATAAGACATCAACTAAGACAGGAACTGGGTCTACACAGAATCCATTTTGTAATGTCTGAATTCTGAAAATCTGTTGCTCCTCTAACTTCAGCTCCACAGATCCTTCACGTTCTCAAACAAAGAGGAAAGAAAAAGTGGATTTCACGCTTTAACAAACCTGACACATATATTTGCCTTATATGTTTGTGTAGAGCGCACTGGGCTGTGTCATGCATAATACATGAAGCCTACAGACGGTGTATGTTCAGCAGATCTTTCTCTGTGACTTCTGAGCAGACTGTGTTAGTCCAGTTACACCTGACGTTCACGTCCAACATGTAAATACATGCAGCATTATCACTCATTAGCAGGTGTATGTGTGGCCACCTGGCTGATGTCATTCTCTCTCTTTTAGCTCTGTGTTTGGTCTCTTCAGCTCCACTTCACCAGCTCGTCTGTGTTGGAGCAGCTGGTGTCTATTGGGTTTTTAAAGCTGCCTGCTGTGGTTAGAAACCCTGCAGTAGCATGAGAGTGAACCAGAACAGTAAAGTTGATCCAGTTAACTAAACAATGAGACGTAACTCCTTATAAAGCTCCATAAACCGATGGGAGCTGCAGACTCACATTATAATTCTCTGTGGGCTCATCTCGGCGAGCAACACCTCTCACTTTGACATTTCATACATTGTTATTAATAAGTATAAGTATAGATTAAAAACATTCAGCTAAATGAAAGATTAGCCTGGTCTCAACCAAACTCTGGCAGAAGCTCCAGTTTAAAAACAGTTTCTATCCAACATGTCTTCACTCACAAAAAGAAATAGAAATGAATGACCTCCATCTGTGCTGTTTCTCTCCTTTACCTGTGTCTGTTGACAAGTTCACCAGCTCTGTCTGACTAATTTGCATGTTAAGAACCAATCACAATATGGGCAGAATTTAGATAATGAGCACACTTGTTAATACAAGCTGTGAATGCAAAGGCATGTGGATCAGATGTCGTTATCTAGATGTGGATCGTGAGCTAATAACAGGTGTTAATGGGGCCTGTGTCATTTAGTGAGATCTCCATCTGCGGATAGGATTGTTTCTTCCACACATTTTCAATTATTTTCCAGTTGAAATGGTGCAGAGAAACAGATCTGAGAGATGAGGAAGATTCAAACCTGTGGCATATTAACAGCACATGATTCATGCCTCAGCCCACAGACCCACCGTTTACATTATGATTTTCTATCAGTTGTATGAAGGATAGAGTTGCATTTCCTCATCAGTTTTCATGTAGTGTCAGACGGAATGAGTGTTATCTTCAAACATGAGGTTTCTGGCACGACAGAAACTGTGAATCTGAAGCTGAGATTAGTCTAAACTGACATGGAGATGAGTTCAGACTGACTATAGATTCAGTCGTTGTCAGTTTGAGTGTTTACATCTAAATGAGCTTTGTGTTCCACTAGTGTTTGTTAGGGATGTGAAAATGTGCCGTAATCCTCAGTAAATCATCCTGGGTGCCGTCTCAGTCTGAGTGTCTGTAAATCTGTTCAGGACAGAGTTATGAAATCATTGTTTTGGGGGCGGGTTAAATTCCAAATCTGGCTACAAAAAGTGCAGTGTTTCCCACACACAGGCTCCAACAGGGCGGGGTTCCTGGAAACATTAATGCGCAGGTATATTTGGAGACCTGCTGTATATATAGCAGCAGCCCCCCCCCCCGCGCTTCTCTTTATTTGGTTTGTTCTACTTGTATGAGGAGGGGGAATATTAGTCACATACACTTGTATATTTTCTATATATATTAATGAGCACTGTATGTTTTGACCTATGCCATAATGATGAAGTTAAGACAATTTCCTGTGTCACTGATCAGTTAAACACAACCTGGTCTGGTTCAGTTCGTCTGACTGGTCAGTGAACTGAACCATTTACATTCCTGACAAAGCTCAGGATTTTTCCTAATAAACAGCCATAAAGAAGCCTCGAGCCAGTTGAAGGTAACATGGTCATCATCCATCCACCAATCAGGTGTTGATTTGAATGGGTAAAAACTCCAATACTGAATCATTAATAAAAGGAAATATTAACAGCATGCCAAAGCTGACAAGCACTGATATGCTTAGTAACAGTCCAGTCCTGGTTTCATTCTGCTCAATTATTTACATTTTGCACTGAAATATTAATAGTGAATGTCATGACTGTAGGCGTGAAAATAAAGCTGAGGACACGGTTGTGATGTAAATCTATCCCTGATTTGAATGGATGTAATGGACAGTATGAGCTTCTGCAGATGATGGAGGCAGGTTTTGTGAACTCGTGAATTAATAGATGAATGGGATCAGAAATGGTTCAGGTAGGAGCCTGAGGACAGCAGACACAGGAAGCACAGAGTCATCTCTCCCTCCTGACACCGGCTCTCACCGAGTCTTGATCACTGCTCACACACTGCTGAAGGAAACTGGGGGTAGTTTGAACAGCTTGGGTCATACTTATCACCTGACTCTGCACCCCCCCTCAGCTGCACAAAACAACTGTACTATTTTCAACAGAAAAGCTCTGTTAACCCACAGACAGAACTATCATGGTATCAACCTTGTGCAGCAATAGCATGTCAGTGTTGTGTTTGCAGCTTGTTGCACTGCCTCTAAAATCTAATGCAGGTTTAAGAATCAACAGGATGTCGACACAACACAAAAACCAGTGTTGAAATTAAGTGTTTTCCAATAAATCTC
>NW_027273872.1:1292500-1297500 GCF_046630095.1 Trachinotus anak | reverse complement strand
GATGTCATGGGACCAGCAGTTGGCTCTCACTCAGAGACGAGGCTGAAAGGTTGTCACAGCTTAACTACCTGGACCAGGTGGACAAATCCTGCCCAGGATATCAGAAAAACACCACTGAGGCTTTACCTTTACCTTTACTGCACTTCAGATGAAAAACACAGCCCCTGACGCCTTCAACCAAGCTATATATATATTTATATATATGTGTATATATATATATATATAGCTTGGTTAATGAGCATCAGTTGTGCACTACTTTTCATGATGCATTGTGGGATACTATGAGTCCACTATATTGGGTATTATAATTCTCACTATATATTTGGACAGAAAACTCACAATATAGTGGATTATATAGGAGTAGTGAGTGAAGGGCTGTTGTCACAATAAAATATAACATTACAGACACGCAGCTGTCTGGCTGTTCACACCTGTGCAGTTAAGAGACAGTGTACAGGACAGTGCAAACTGGTACAATGTGCTCTTTAATAAGCGTCTGCCGCTGTAGCAGAACAGCTGCAGGAAGTCAGGTGAGCTACACAGAGCGAGGAGGTGAATGGATCGAGTGCAGGACTGTCCTCTGGGAGGCTTTGCCCTATCTGACTACTTTAAGTGGTCCAGGAGAGCCTAAAACCTGGGTGCAACTTGGGTGCTGTATGTGTAAAAAGCCACAGGCTATTGACTGCAGGTGCATGTAGCACTCTTGACCACAGACACTTGGGTAGAAGTTATTTTGTTTTTTATGTAGAGCTGATTTTGGTCTCAGGCTGCTGCTGTCTCAGGCATACTCATATTTGTTTCAGTGGGAATAGTCAAATCAAGCAAATCCATGTGTAATATGTTGTCAACAATGACCCTGCAGTTCTGGGGCCATTCTGTTGGAGTATTTTTCTTACTTTGAAGATAACTGTCCAAACTCAGACAGTGTCAGCTCTTACTTTCCAGCAGCTACAATGGAGCCTGATTTCAGAAAAATCTAAATCTAAAACATCAGTTATCACCAGGTTGTGATGTCTCAGAGGGAAAGAGAGGGACCTCTTTTTACACACTGTTTCGCAGCAGGTGTTGATCTGTCTTAATGGGAGAAATTCATGGCAGAGATACATCTGATGGCAGCCGCAGTAATCCCAGAGGTGATGTAGCTATAAAACAGGGTGTGTTCTGAGCAAAATGAGACGCTTTTTCTTCACTGGAGAAATTTCACTGTCACTGTGAGTGTGTTCTCTGGGTTTTTATTGCAATAACATTTTGGGAAATCAACTGTCAGAGATGAAGACAAGGCAGGTCGCAGGAAAGCAGGTGAAAAAATGCATCACAAGATAAGAGCTGAAATACTTTAAACATCATGAACTAATACACAACAGTCAGGGGCTGTGTTTTTCATCTGAAGTGCAGTAAAGGTAAAGGTAAAGCCTCAGTGGTGTTTTTCTGATATCCTGGGCAGGATTTGTCCACCTGGTCCAGGTAGTTAAGCTGTGACAACCTTTCAGCCTCGTCTCTGAGTGAGAGCCAACTGCTGGTCCCATGACATCTGTCACAGTATTTCAGTACAGAGTTAAAACCAGTGTTACTTGGTTATGAAAACTGAAAAACACACAGTGTCTGAGATTAAATTACAAAATAGCTTATAAATATACAGTATACATATAAAACAGTAACATAGCACTGGTTATGTTTGCACAATGTGATATTTCCCACTCACTGTAAATTCCATTGATACTAATAACTCTGAAACTCACTTATTTCTCCATGAAAGCGGATATAAATAAAACAAAGTGTGTCTATATTTCCACAGGATGTGTAGTTAAGTTTCATATGTTTTCTGGTCTTTTAAACCTTTTGGACATTAGTGTAAATTCTGGCCTCCGCTCATTAATGACCAAGTCTCAAATAATAGCTGGAGGCATGGCCAGCAGGAACAAATAAAGCCAATATTAAAAAAGAATGTTGAGAGGTGTGAAATTATCTGGAGCTGCAGCAGCTTACATGGTAAATTTAGTACATCCACATGTCTACATGCATGTTGTACACACCACTCTGCTGCTCCCAGTTTCTCTTAAACAGTAACTGTGTTGTCTCACTACATTTTCATTTTCTTCTGACTGATGTTGTGCTTCCGCCAACAAAACTCCTCCTGATGTTTTTTTTTTTCACATTAAAAGCCAACCTATAAAGGTATGGCTGCAAATTCTGGAGGGAGTGTCAAGTTGCATTCGTGGTAATTTAACATTGTTGGGGGAAAAAGGCAGAGTGGAGCACCTGACGTGACTCTGTGAATTAGAGCTGTGGATAAGTGGATATTATAGTGAATTTATCATGACAAAAGGTAAACATGGAGGATGAGTTTTCTTTCACGGGGGAACTGGAGAAATGAAGAAATAAAGTCCCGTCTCTAATATAAACCCAAATAAAAACCTGTGTTACAACTTTGAAATGCTGCAGCGTCTCACTGTTGACATAGTTGATTGGATGGTGCTGATGTCTTCTAGCAACCGATTTACACATTATGCACCATGTGATTAAGTCAGTCAGTTAGAAAATGTAAGTAAGGACTTTTACACACAAACGTACTGTTGTGTTTGTGAGTGGATGGTGCAGCCTGGTCCTGGTGTCTCAGGCGTGTTCACCACTCCATCAACAGCCACACTGATGAAGAGCAGTGTGGTTCTGCAGGAAGTTCAGATGTGCTTCACATGCGTGTTAGTCAGCCTGGACCAGTATTAACTCTGTGTGATATTACTCCAACATCTGGCCTGCAGCTCATCACAGGATGAATGGGAGACGTTTTATTTGTCTGTACTTTTACACCCGAGTGAGTTTTATTTCAGTTCATCATAAGATCCATCAGCTCTCAAACAAGCTGTGCACCTGAAATAGTCTCACAATGTCACATTAAATAACTTCCTTTTTTCACGGCGTATGGAGCTGCACATTTTCAAATTAGAGGGTGGAGATGTTAGTGAAGCTGTGGTGTTTAAAGAGTGGAATGAAGTGAGATTTACCATTACTGAGGCAATGGGGGATATTGAAGGGTGGAGGATTCTGGAAAGAGAGAGACAGTTGTGGGATTTGGTCTCTGTTCCTCTCTCTCTAAAACCAACTTGCCTGATCTATCTGAGCGCGACTGGCACGAGGCCTACGAGCAAAGAGTAACTACAACGAGAGACGTCTCCTGTGTGTCTGACGTAACCCCCTAACTGTCCCTTTCAGACAGATTATGTGCTTATCAGATTTTCCTAACATGGTTACAGCAACCACAGATTTGATTCATGAGCAGAGAAAGAATAGAAAAACATGATTTTTATGAGTTAGTGGTCAAATCTCAGTTTTCTGAACGCGCTGCAGATGTCCCCGGGCTAGCACTGCTGACTCAACACGTTTATGGATATGTGGGTGAGAAAAACTATGGGATATCGCATATGTCGGCCACAGCCAGCCTTATCACCCAGCCAGCAATTTACACTCTTTAAATATGTGCAGTGACTTGATGCAAACTGGGAAGGTAATGATGTCGAACTCACTGACCAGGCTGCTAACATTCATTTACTACTGTGTTTGCAAAGAAAAGGGCTTATTACTGTATATTATTATTTTATTTTAGCTATAGTCACCTCTTTGTTATCCAGGTAGAAAATTGTTGTTAACTGTTTCAGAACTAAAAGACAAATTGAAGCTTAATGCCTTGTGGTTTCTCAGCACAGAGTTGTTTATTTTCCTCTGGACCGTGGCCTCAGCTTGAGTTTATCCATTAGCTTTTCCAGCAGTGAAGCTACTTGTTCTTATTGTGCAGCGTCTCTCAGTCCTCAGTGACGGGACTCACAGCCTGCTGGTTCCCATTCTATCCATCTAATCAGGGACTGAGTTACACCTGCAATGCCAGGTGAATGCAATTAACTTGCTGGTTGGCAAAAGCAGCAGAACTGTGAGCCCTGAGGAGCTGGATTTAGAGCCACTCTGGTAGAGAAACGCTGACACCATTAACAAATTATATTCTGAAGGACAAATGTGGAGCATGTTGATGCCCCCAGTAAGTGAATAAGAGCAAAAACAGCAAGTCACTTTTACAGGACTTAGAAATAACAAATGAAGAAATTTAATGTTAATAAATACAATAATGAGATTGTTTTTAAAAACTGTGGTGAAAGTTCATCAATGACCACAGAAAAGTGGGACTCATGGTTTTACACTAATTAGGAGTGAAATATTGATTTTTCTGTTGCAAACAAATAATCAAAACTTCCAGTGAGTTCAGCAGTGATTACTTTCACATCTAATATTATTTGGGCTGCAACTAATGATTATTTTCATCATCACTTCTGTCTGTTGGTTGTTTGTCGAGCCAACAGTTTAAAACACTAATTCATAAAATCATCACAGCGGAGAAGCTGGAACCAGAGACTTTGATGTTTTTGCCTGAAAAATTGAAAAAAAATTGATTTATCAAAATATTTGCCAATTAATTTTCTGAAGATCAGCTGATCAGTTAATGAATTAATTGGGTTTTACACAGATTTCATGTTTTAACAAAATGATTTTTCTGTTGCAAATAAGTGATAATGTGTCTTTGACAGAGGCAGTGGTCAGTGTTCAATTTTGTGTCACTTGTGAGTAAAGCAGCAACTTGCCCTTATTTTCATTATTGATTAATAAGTTTGATTAATAAGATGTATTCAGTTCATTTGTGAGTAATGGAGATCACATGTTCTCAGAGCCCAGTGTGATGTCTCTTGTATGAACAGTATCAGTTCAAATAAATGGAACTTTGAAGATGTGAAACCAGAGAATTGTAAAGTCTACAAACGACAGATTTTCTGTTCGTCCACCAGTTGATTCATTGTTGAATTGTTCAGCTGTTTTTTTGACATGAAATTTACATAAACGTTTCTTCTCTCCTGTGTTTCTTTCAGCCAACAACACTCTGCTGGGTGGAGGTGGAGGTAAGTCACAACCCGTCTGATCCGCGTGTGTCTGTGCTTGTCGGCCTCAGCTGTTATTAAAAA